>NC_044551.1:101070521-101381655 GCF_007565055.1 Rhinopithecus roxellana
CTTTCCTTCCTTTCTTTCCTTCTTTCTTTCCTTCTTTTCTTCCCTCCCCTTCCCCTTCCTTCCTTCCCTCCTCCTCCCTCCCTCCCTCCCTCCTTCCTTCCTTCCTTCCTTCCTTCCTTCCTTCCTTCCTTCCTTCCTTCCCTCCTTCCTTCCTTCCTTCTTTCCTTCCTTCCTTTCTTTCATCTCACTCTGTCACCCAGGTGGGAGTACAGTGGCATGATCATAGCTCACAGCCTCAAACTCCCAGGCTCAAGTGATCCTCCCACCTCAGCCACCTATGCGGGACTAGAGATGCTCACCACCATACCCAGCGAACTTTCTTTTTTGGTAGAGACAGGGGTCTCACTGTGTTGCCCAGGTTGGTATTCAGCTCCTGGGCTCAAGCAATCCTCCTGCCTCAGCCTTCCAAATAATGCCTGAGATTACTGGTGCAAGCCACCGGGCCTGGCCCTTTATTTCTTCAGCAACATCTCTGTAAGAAGATCTAGTGGCGACTACAACTTTCCAGTGATTTCATGAAAAATGAAATCATTTTTACCAAGAAGCACTAATGCAAATTCGGAATTTCGGTTGTTCTTCTTCCTGGATATGTGAGTATATATGTGTGTCAATATACATAACATAAAACTTACCACTTGTACTATTTTCTAATGTATATTAAGCACATTTCAAGTGGTGTTAAGTACATTCACAATGTTGTAGGTACTTCACCACATCCATCTCTAGAACTTTTTTGTCATCCCAAAGAGAAACTCTTCCATTACCCCTTTGCCTACCCGCTGATAACCTCTGCTCTACATCCTGTGTCAATGAATTTGCCATTTTTGGTACCTCACATAAATTAAATCATATAATATTTGTCCTTCTGTGCCTGGCTTATTTTACTTAGCATGTTTTCAAGATTCATCTTGAAATGCATGCACGTTGTAGCATGCATCAGAATCACATTTCTGTGTTTAAGGCTAAATAATATTCATATATATGTGTGTGTATATATAGATATACACTATATATACACACACAGACACACACGCCACATTTTGTTTATCCATTCATCTGTTGATGGGCATTTGGGTTGTTTACACCTTTTGGTTATTATGAATAATGCTGCTATGAATATTGGTGTGTTCGAGTACCTACTTTCAATTCTTTGGGATATATACCTAGAAGTGGAATTACAAAGTATATACTGTGGTTTTTATGTACAATAATTGTGTCAGCCAGGCCAACACACACGTGTTGCTTTATGTGAGGTAAAAAATGTAACAGAAATTTTACTTAGCAAATATTGGATATTATCATGCTTACATTCCATTCCAACATAGTTTTTGTTGTTATTACTCAAGTATTTGACTAATTATAGGAATATTTTAAAACTTTAGAAATGGGGGAAGAAACTGAATTCATGCCCTAATTTTCTTTTAGCAAAAATATAAAGTTTAGGTCTTAGTCTGTTTTGTGTTGCTATAACAGAATACTTAAAACTGGCTAATTTTTTTTTTTTTTTTTTTTTTTGAGACGAAGTTTCGCTTTGGTTGCCCAGGCTGGAATGCTATGGCGCGATCTCAGCTCACTGCAACCTCTGCCTCCCGGGTTCAAGCAATTCTCCTGCCTCAGCCTACCAAGTAGCTGGGATTACAGGCACGCGCCTCTATACCCAGCTAATTTTTGTATTTTTAGTAGTGACGGGGTTTCACCATGTTGGCCAGGCTGGTCTCGAACTCCTGACCTTGTGATCCACCTGCCTCGGCATCCCAAAGTGCTGGGATTATAGTCATGAGCCACCACGCCTGGCCCAAAACTGGCTAATTTGTTTTTAAAGATTTATTTAGCTCATAGTTCTGCAGGCTGGGAAGTTCAAGACTGGGCAGCCACATCTGGTGGCTTCTGGTGAATGCCTCATGCTGCATCAGAACATGGCAGGGAAACAAAAGGGGAAGCAGGGCCGGGCGTGGTGGCCCACGCCTATAATCCCAGCACTTTGGGAGGCCAAGGCAGGCAGATCACCTGAGGTCTGGAGTTTTGAGATCAGCCTGACCAACATGGAGAAACCCCACCTCTACTAAAAACACAAAATTAGCTGGGCGTGTTGGCGCATGCCTGTCATCTCAGCTACTCTTGGGAGGCTGAGGCAGGAAAATCACTTGAACCCTGGAGGCAGAGGTTACAGCGAGCCAAGATTGTGCCATTGCATTCCAGCCTGGGCAACAAGAGCGAAACTCCGTCTCAAAAAAAAAAAAAAAAAAAAAAAAAAAAAAAAAATGTGAAGAGAAGCAGGCACTTGCCAAAAAGGGCAAACATTAGAGGTGTCCTCACTTTGTAACTACCTGCATTCTTGGTAACTAACTCAGTCCCTTGAGAGTGAGAACTCACTCTTGAGAGAAAGGCATTGAGACCTCTTAATGACCTAATTGCCTTTTAAAGGCACCACCTCCCAACACTGCCACATTGGGGACCAAGCCTCAACATGAGTTTTCGTGGGGACAAATCATATTCAAACAATAGTAAGGTCCAAACTAAAGCACTAACATGGGCAATAAGTATTTTCCTCTGAGTGGTGGATGAAGAACTTCATGTTTAATAAGAGTTATTATCACTTGACAGGGACAGTTGACAAGGGTTCCATCTCCACCCTTCTGTATGTACTTTTCTCCCTGAAGTGGGAAGATTTTCCACAGCCCATGCAGAGTGTCATTTGGCAAACTGTCCCCCATTCTTCCTTTTACAATTTTTTCTTTTTAGAGACAAGGTCTTTCTCTGTCACCCAAACTGGAGTACAGTGGGATGATCTTAGCTCACTGCAACCTCTACCCTACAGGCTCAAGCAATCTTTCCACCTGAGCCTCCTGAGTAGCTGAGACCACAAGCACATACCACCACAATCAGCTCATTTTTCAGTTTCTTGGAGAGATAAGGTCTCCCTATGTTGCCCAGGCTGGGCTCAAGTGATCCACCCACCTTGGCCTCCCAAAGTGCTAAGGTTACAGGCATGAGCCACTACATCTAGTCACTGAGTCACCATGCCCAGCCATCCTTCTTTCCTCCCTACAACCCACTGTGCCTTTTGTGAACCAGATAATGCCACTGTTCTGCTCTCAACTAATGAGAACAGATGGGCACATAATCCAAGGAGGATCATTCTACTGATTGGCTAGGTGACCAGTGGCCTATGACCCAGATTTTGGATTAAAAACATGAGCAGAACTCATTGGACTCCTATCTCAGGACATGAGAATCAGGAAACTGTTAATGACTCACGGAGCCACCGAAGTCGTGGCAAAGATGGTACTAAGAATGCTATGAGATTGTCAGGTTTGGAAAGGACACTGTAAGCCAAAGTTACATGCAAGCTGAATTATGAGGGAAAAGAGAAAGTCACACATTAGAGAAAAAATGCATCAGACACACAGAGAGAAGTAGATACATCTTGCGAGATGATACAATCCATGAGGATGAAGGCAGAGCTGCTAGGAAGAGCTGACTTTGTGTCTAAGTCTTGCCATTTCAAGGCCTCTCCATGTATTTCTTTACCAATAAACCCTTTGGTTGAGTTAACTGGAGTAAGTCTCTGTCCCTTGCAGTTTAACAAATCTAATTGAAACTCTCTCTTCTACTGTTTCTTCTTCCATATTGACCATCTTCCAATGTCTCTTATTATCCTTCTAAGCCCCTTTTTTTTTCTTCTTTTCTCCCCTATCCCTCAACCCTATCTATGCCTCAGGCATACTGCTGAGGCCCATCCCTGTAGAAGACCCTAAAAAATGGAAGAGAAATAACACAGTAGTTTGGATATTTTTTTAAATGACAACTTTATTGAGATATATATCATAATTCAGTATTTTAAAGTATACAGTTTAGTGGGTTTTAGTATATTCAGAGTTGTATAATCATCACAACTGTTTAATTTTAGAATTAATTTTCATCATCCCAAAAAGAAATCCCATACCCATAAGCAGTCATTCTCCATTCCCTTCTCCCCCTAGTCTCTGAGAACCACGAGTCTACTTTCTATCTCTACAAAGTTGCTTATTCTGGGCATTTCATATAAATACATTACGTACAAAATACAATAATCATAATACATGAGTAGATTCTTTCACTCAGCATAATGTTTTCAAGGTTCATCCATGTTGTTGCATGTACAAGTACTTCATTTCATCTCATCGTTGAATAATATTCCATTGTATGGTTATACCACATTTTGTTAATCCACTCATCGGTTGACAGGCATTTGGGTCGTTTCCAGTTTGCGGCTGTTATGAATAATCTTGCTGTGAACATGTGCATACAAGTTTTTGTGTGCACATGTTTTCAGTTATCGTTGGTATATACCTAGGAATGGAACTGCTGGGTCATATGGTATAATGCAACGTATTTAGTTGTCTTTTTGCTCCCCTTTCCTTTCTGCAGACCTTTGGCAGGTTTTGCAGCTGTCATTCTATTATTTTCTTTGCATGTTCCTGTTTTCAGTACATCTTTCCATTTTTCTCTTCTCTCTGCTTTTCCTTTTACTGGATTATTTGAGTTCATTAAAAAAAAAAAATATATATATATATATATATATATATATATATCATCTTTAAGTAGCTTTCCCTGATGGCTTTTATTATATTTCCTTTATGATATTTTTCTTCTCTCTCCCCGTTGCTGATAATGCTTGAGTAAAGCCTGCTTCACCTAGAGGGAAATAAGTATGTAGAACAGAATGACATGAAGTAGTTCCACAGAGTAAGAACTTCATAAACAGAAGCACATATTCAAGGGTGCACAGACAGAAGATTACAGTAGCTCCTATTTAAATGACCATTGTGGTCATATTTTTATTCCTGTATTTGCCGAGTCTGACCACAAAACTTGATGTTGACCTGCAGTCTCTTCCATCCATCCATCTAAACAAACTGCAAACACAATGTGACTCCCAGGTAATTGCTGCACTGCTGCTATAGGGGTATGTCACCATCAGCAGTACTAACCCTTGGCCTCGGGCTCCATGTGAACAGTGACAGGCGAGTCACCCTGATGAGATGAAGAACTCTAAGTGGATTGAGGGAGGCCTTTGACTCATCCCAGCCCCACAGCTTCGCAGTCAGACGTACCCTTATATTATTCCTACTGTAAACTCAAGTCAGAAGCTGAAAAGCACCAATTTTGCTCAGGGAGATGATTCAGTGTTTTTCAAGTTTTTGACAGCTGACCAATTAAAAACCAGATGATACTGATAACAAGCTCTAAATAAGCCAGAATTTAGAACCACAGAAGGCACCAAAGCACCTACTGGCCCTCCATGCTCAGTGTGAGTTTGAGACATTCAAACATAATTACAATGATGAGGAGGATGCTGATGACCTTAGGGATATGGGGCATGACTCACATCATTAACCGGAAAGCAGCAAATTCTGTTTCTTAAATATATCTCCAGTGAGCCTCCTATTTACTCCATTTCAGGATTCTTTTTTTCAAGATTCTGAAACTGTATCCATTTCCAGTTAATGATTTGAATCCTGCCCAATATCCCTAAAGCCTTCACCATCATCTTTGCCATCGTAATTATCACTGAATGTTTTTATACTCATACTGCGTACAGCTGCATATTAGATGAAGTAATGTGGCTGATTTCACATGTAACTTAAAAAGCATAGCTTCATCCATATTTAGTCAAACCACGTAGTTTATGCTATTGAAAATCTACCATTACTAAGACATTTGTTAACAAGCACTTTGCTAAGCCTTTCAGTCTATGAATGGGGAAGTTGAGATATTTTTCAAAAGGGAAAGGCACACAAGCTCATATTCCTAAAATTCATTAATATCACTATTTTGTAAAAGCCACTGGAGATTTTTCAGGACGAGGAGTGACATAAAGAAGCCTGATCCCCAAATTGGTTGGCATTGCCCTTAACTTACAATTTTGAATACTATTCATTGTGTCAGGCAATAGGACTTTTGAGGGTATAGTGGATATGAACAGTAATGAGTTTTGCTTTAATTTTAATTTTTGTGCTCTTTATTAGCCAATATACCAAACCCCTTTCCAAATAAAGAACTGGTGCCAATATCAGTCAGGGATTTTCTATCCATGAGTGTATTCTTATTTCTGTGCGATCAGACTTCAGAGAGAGTTCTAAAACAAGCAGGGCTGGTGGTGCTGGATTTTAGAGCAGAGATGCTATAAAAAGTGCACATTAGAGAAGCTTTGGATAACACAGCGTGATGCAAATTGCTACCATACGCATCGCTTACTGGAACCACGCCGATCTCAGCAGAGGGGACAGGAGTGACATCACCAGTACTGTGACTTGAACCACCCTCAGGAAAACACAGCTGATGGGACAGCGATGGTTGTAACAGCGCAGAGACCTAGCAATGCACGCCATGTGAGACCAATCAAGAAGCAGTTGCTGGAGTTCTCAGTTTCATTTCTCAAATTTTATAGCTAGACCACATAAAAAATTTATAAGAGAAGTTTGGGACATTTTGAGGCAATGAAGGGAAGTGGCACGGTGAGCATCATTTTATTTTGTTCTTATCCGGTAAGAAATCACCAGAAACGAAAGCTTTCACAGTGTCAGTGTTAATAACAAAACGACCCGTACAAGAACAGTTCAAGGGCTACTCTGTCCATTTCCTATGCCAAATAGCTCTTGCATTAACACTCTTGCTCTCTTCCCTAAAAGCTCAGAGTGTTGAAATTAGAGAAGCCCCAGGGGTTACAGCAGGCCAGAATACTGGGACAGACCATATCTAAATGATGCCAGACACTGAGAAATGCTATCAAGGACCAGCATTTAAAAAAATATCTAGAGAAATATCGAAATCTGCTCTGGTTTATTTTATTTTATGTTATTATTTTTTTTGAGACAGAGCCTTGCTCTGTAGCCTAGACTGGAGTGCCGTGGTGCAATCTCGATTCACTGCAACCTCCACCTCCCGAGTTCAAGCAATTCTCTTGCCTCAGCCCCCCAAGTAGCTGGGATTGATTACAGGTGCTGACCACCACACCCAGCTAATTTTCATATTTTAGTAGAGATGGGGTTTCTCCATGTTGGCCAGGCTGGTCTCAAACTCCTGACCTCATGTGATTCACCCACCTTGGCCTCCCAAAGTGCTGGGATTACAGTTGTGAGCCACCACGCCTGGCCCTGATTTATTTAAATTTAGTGTCAGTTCTCTGGCAATCTCAACTTCTCCTCTTTCTCAATCCAGTGGTTTGCTGACATTCATTCTCTTAATACTTAGATGCAACCACTAGCTGACTACAAACTGACTCTGTTTCCTATCGTTCACAAATATTTATTGAATACTTTCTATGTGCCAGGTACTGACTGGGTGCTAGAGATGAAATGATTCACAAAACAAACATGATCCTTGCCCTCATGTTGTTTATGTATTTACTTGTAGGGGAAGAGTAAGGGACATCAACAGAGTGCCACTCAAAAATGTAACCACTATTGTAGGAAAACAAGACAAAACAGGTGTTATGAATGAGTGTATGGCAGGAAGATGCTTGGTCAGGGAAGACCATACCAGGAAATAGAACCAGACACCTCTTGTCACCTTCTCTGCTTGTGTCGTCATCCACGATCCCTTTGTTCTATTGCCAGGACCATGGCAGGAGCCTTCGAAGCAAATTTCCTGATTCACTTCCTTATCCGTAACTAGTTCATTTCCATACAGCAGCCAGAGGGAGCCTCCCAAAATGCAGGGGAGGTAATTTCTCTTTTTTTGAGACTGAGTCTTGCTCTGTCACCCAGGCTGGAGTAAACGGGCACAATCTCTCGGCTCACTGCAACCTCCGCCTCCCGGGCTCAAATGATCCTGCCACCTCAGCCTCTGAGTAGCTGGGATTACAGGTACACACCACCACACCTGGCTAAGTTTTTTGTATTTTTCGTAGAGATGGGGTTTTACCATGTTGGCCAGGCTGGTCCTGAACCCCTGACCTCAAGAGAGCCACCCACCTCGGCCTCCCAAAGTTCTGGAATTACAAGAGTTGACCACTGCGCCCAGCTAATGGGAGGTAATTTCCTTCCCCTACTTGAACTTGTAGTGTAAAGATTGAAAGTCCTTTCATAGCCTTCAAGGCCCTAGAAGACCTGATGCCCTGCTATCTCTCTGCCCTCATCTCCAACCACTGTGTTTCCACCACACTTTCCTCCTTGTTGTTCTTCAAAAGACCAAGACTGACCCTTTCTCAGGAGCTTCCAAATTGTGGCCTCTCCTCCAAGAAAGCGTTTCCCCCAGATGTCTGCCGAGTGTCCCCATCACTTAACACAGACTTTACTGAAATGTCACTTTGTCAGGTCTGCCTTTCCTGCCAATCTGTATAAATAAGGAGTGTCCCACCAGCACTCTCAGGCCCCCACGTGGCTTTCATTTTCTATACCATACTATATATTGTGTTTCATTTACTTATTGTCTGTTTTTCCCCACTAATGTGCAAACTCATGAAAACAGGGAGCAAACTGGGATAAAACTACGAGGAAAAGCTGAGCAGAGGGAGCAGCATGTGGGAAATCCTGAGACAGGAGAGCTTGGTGTGCTGAGCCACTGACAGCATTGTGGCTTTATGATTTATCTGGAACCACAGGTGCCTCCAACTCTGAGAACTGATCAAGGGCTTGGACAAAAGAGTGAAAATACCACTAGGAAAAAAAGAGTCCCTTCTGTGCAAAAAAGAGTCCAGATATATAGAGGAAGAGAGGGAAGGAGAAGAGAGAACTCAACTTTCACTGCTCAGCAAGGCACGGAAAAGGTCATGCTTTAAGAAAGAAATTCTCATTAAATTTCATTATTGTTTGTTCTTTATTTTCCTAAGATCAAATGAAAAACATCTGCTTTAAAAAATTCCTATGAGGAAGTTGGTTAGGAGAGAAAGTTGTTTTAGCGTGACTCAGTAGCCTACATTTTCAACATCTCTCACCCAGTCTTCATCATTGCCAGGCACTTGTTAAGTTTACGATGTCATTGTTTATGATAAAAGTTAACAAAAATGTATCAGAAATGAATTATAATCATTTTATTTAACAATTCTTTTCTGGGTACACTGTGCATTTAACAAACATTGAGTATTTACTAAATGCCAGGCCCTGGGTTAAGGTGCCAGGGACAAGTGGACTCTGCCTTCAAGGGACATCCTGGTCTACCAGCAAGTCAGATAAAAGACCAAAGATTACAGAATTGGTGACAAGGGCTACAACAGGTAAACTGATCTTGTAAACCTGAACTGGAAGGAGAATCAGACCCAACACTTCCTGAATCTTGAAACAGGAGCAGGCATCACTAAGGTGAAAATTGGGGGAAGACTCTTATGGGTGGAGACAGCCAAGGAGCAAAGCTCTGAAAACACCAGAGAACAAGAAGTCCTAGAGGCCCAGCTGCAGTGGCTCACACCTGTAATCCCAGGCCCAGCTGCAGTGGCTCACACCTGTAATCCCAGGCCCAGCTGCAGTGGCTCACACCTGTAATCCCAGGCCCAGCTGCAGTGGCTCACACCTGTAATCCCAGGCCCAGCTGCAGTGGCTCACACCTGTAATCCCAGGCCCAGCTGCAGTGGCTCACACCTGTAATCCCAGGCCCAGCTGCAGTGGCTCACACCTGTAATCCCAGGCCCAGCTGCAGTGGCTCACACCTGTAATTCCAGCACTTTGGGAGACTAGCACTTTGGGATGGCTTGAGGCCAGGAGTCTGAGACCAGTCTGGACAACATAGTGAGACCTTGCCTCTACTTAAAAAAAAATTAGTGGGGTGCAGTGGTGTGTGACTGTAGTCCCAGCTACTCAGGAGGCTGAGGCAGGAGGCTCACCTGAGTCCAGGAGTTTGAGGTTACAGTGAGCTATGATTGTGCCAATGCACTCCAGCTTAGGCAACAGCAAAACCTTGTCTCAAAAAAACAAAAAGAAAAAAGTCCTAAAGAAGGAATCCTTTATGTGCATCAGAGACAGGCCATTAATGCGTTGTAATTTTAAAAAGCAGCTAAAATGAGGGAGCGCACACTCGCACACACACAAAAGTGTACACTTATCTCAAATATTTAAATACACAGCCACTTTAAAACATATAGGACCTCCACATTGACCATGGCCTACCACATGGGCTTTCTTACATAAATCACACCCAAAATAGATGACCAACTTTTTCTGTAAGAGAAACTTAAACACGTTTTATGAAGCAATCTGAATGTAAAACACTCCTAGACTTCTAGGATCCCCTGACCCTAATATTCACAGTAGTCTCTACCACATCTAATCAAATGCATTTCCCTTACAGCAACTTCGTGATGTCAAGTTTTTCCAGCACTTTCAACTTAGTTTCATTGTAATAACAAGTTTCTTTCGAATCTCCTATTTTATTGTTTCAAATAAATTTTAATTAAATTTAATAATTACAACAGCAATTACAACTTGCATAAACAGGTTCAGGAACAAATGCAACCAGCTTCATGAAGCAGACAACTTAGTGTGTAGGAGAAGATGGATAAGGCCATATGGCAAGCTTGTCCAACCCGCTGCCCACTGGCCACACGTGGCCCAGGATGGCTTTGAATGTGGCCCAACAGAAATTTGTAAACTTTCTTAAAACATTATGAGTTTTTTCCTATTTTTGTTTGGTTTAGTTCATCAGCTATCATTAGTGTTAGTGTGTTTTATGTATGGCCCAGGACAATTCTTCTTTCAGTGTAGCCCTGGGGAGCCAAAAGACTGGACACCGCTGCGGTGAAGTAACTAGCCTTCTGCTCTAAATCAACCATGTTTTCTATGGGTTCCTCTCCTTAAAAGATAGTACCTAAGAATTAGGTACATGCTAACACTTCTATCAAGAGGATGCAAACCACTTAGCATTCTGTCTTACATCTCAGTCAATTCACCATATGTTTTATATCTATTAGGTGCAGAGATTTACAATAGATTGAACAGGAGAGATTAAATATAAATGAAAGGACTATTCAACAGCACGATGGGGTGATGATAGTCAATAATAACTTAATTGTACATTTAAAAATAAAGAGTGTAATTGGATTGTTTGTAACTCAAAGGATAAATACTTGAGGGGATGGATACCCCATTCTCCGTGATGTGCTTACTTCATATTGCATGCCTGTATCAAAACATTTCAAGTACCCCATAAATATATACACCTATTATGTACCCACAAAAGATAATAAAAATAAATAAAAGCAAAAAAAAAAAGACATTATTGACCTTAAAAGATCTCTAGTGTTATTGTACAAATAACTACCATCATCACTGTGTTATCTGACATTCACTGACTACCTACTTTATGCTAGGCATTATGGAAAATACTTTGCACACATTATTTCAATTAATCTTGACAACACTTTTTTTTTTTTTTTTTTTTTTTTTTGAGATGGAGTTTCACTCTTGTTGCCCAGGCTGGAGTGCATTAGCACGCAATCTCAACTCACTGAAACTTCGCCTCCCAGCTTCAAACAATTCTTCTGCCTCAGCCTCCCGAGTAGCTGGGAACACAGGCATGTGCCATCACACCCAGCTAATTTTGTATTTTTAGTACAGATGGGGTTTCTCCATGTTAGTCAGGCTGGTCTCAAACTCCTGACCTCAGGTGATCCGCCCGCCTCGGCCTCCTAAAGTACTAGGAGTACAGGGGTGAGCCACCACGCCCGGCCTGACAACATTTCTTTAAGGTAGATACAAATATCATCAACCGTGCTTTACGGGTAAGTTAACTGAAGCTGAGAGCCACTCAACTGGCAAAGCCAAGCTTTGTCTGAGTGAAAGTTCTTGCCACTTTGCTTCCTTGCCCTTTGCTGTTACCAAAAATCAGAAACCCCAGATCAGTCTTTCAGCTATTAAACTGTAATAAGCTTTCCTCCTTTGGTTTTTTACTATTAGCATAGAAGAGTTTCCTTAAATCATTTTCTCCACCTGAAATTATCACTGGAATGAATGAGACCTAAAAACTTGTGAAGTCTGGTATGGATTCATTGAGTGTCCTGCAGTGTGCTAGAAGCCCCAACCCTGAATCAGTCTCAGACCCACAATTTCAGTGGTCATGACCAACCAATGGGACCATAGCATGACGGATGAGCATTCCACTCAGGAACCATAATGCCAAATCTCTTTCCTATCTAAGAGTCGGCCCTGATTTTTATTACTTGAATATGCTTTTTTTTTTTTTTTTTTTTTTGAGACAGGATTTTATTCTGTTGTCCAAGCTAGAGTATAGTGGCATGATCTCAGCTCACCGCAACTTCTGCCTCCCTGGCATAAGCAATCCTCCCACCTCAGCCTCCCAGGTAGCTTGGAATACAAGCACATACCACTATTCACAGCTAATTTTTTGTATTTTTTGTAGAGACAGGGTTTTGCCACATTGCCCAGGCTGGTCTCAAAGTTCTGGACTCAAGTGATCTACCCAATTCAGCCTCCCAAAGTGCTAGTATTACAAACATGAGCCACAGCTGCATTTTGCTTATTTTAACAGGACTTCTCTAACACCCTAGTTTTAGAGAGCTAGGTAGAATAAAGAAAAAAGAGAATGAACACAGCAAACTATTAAGTCGGTGGTGATGACCGACTTCTAAGACATCATTAATTTAATACTCTGATTTTTTTAACTATGATAAAAAATGTCATATGATGCATTTATAGTTTTATAATAGATGAATAATACACATATGTTATAAATAGTCCCAACAATACAGAAAAACATAAGAGATAAAATAGAAGCACTGAAATCTTTCTACCCACTGACAACCATGATTAATACTAATTGATATATAATATTCTGCACGCATAAGTGAAATTTTGATGAAAATATTTTATTTTTCTATAAATAACTAATCCAATTTTTACCTTTGCAAAAGAGCATGATGTATCCATATCAGCGATCAGGCATCATCTTCTGATGGTATTTCAGGGACTCCCCTCTAGGAATCCAGTTAGAATGAAGCACTGTGGTGCAGATACAACAATGTCCTACTGCACACACCTTTGTATTTAGACATAACCTGTCTAATATATTTGTTTCCTGTGCATGTAGTCCTTAAATAAAAATAGTCTCCTTTTGCATCTCCTCCAAAGAATTGATCAGAGTTTAATCAGATTTAATTCCATTGATTTATTGCAGTGAACTGAATTGAGCTGAATTAAAGAGAGTCATGTAGGAATTGCTGAGCAGTTGTTAAAATGTATCTCTCTATTTCTTGTGACAATGTGGTGCCTTCAGTCATATGGACTTAAAATGAAAAGACTTATAATCTTTTAAGATAGCAAAAGCTCTTAAACTTTGGGTGGACAATGTACTGTTTTATTCAAATATCAAAAACCAAATAAATTAGAACACCACGATTCTCACAATAGTTGAATGAATCAAGAAAAAGAATTTCTTCTTTATTTTCTTCTCATGTGTATTATCTTCATTCCCAGAATTACCATTCCCTCATGCCTTAATCAGCTCCTGAAATCCTATCCCTTTTAAAATAGAGCTATAGCTAATAAATATTTTAAATACTGAAATTTGTTAGGCATGTTCAGAAAATCTGGAATAGTTCAAGCCAACTACAATGTCTCATGATGCATCGCTGGGGGTTACTGGACAGGTGATGCTTTGGGATTTTGGCTGTTTGGGACAGTAGCAAAAGGATGTCATCACTGCCTTTGAGACAAACGTATGTCCTGTGCTTAGTAATTGACACTAATAATCCCAAACATGGCATTCTTTATGCCACCTGGAGGTTATGGAACTTTTTTTTACTACTTTCACTGGTATTCCAGTTTTTATTCCTTCTCTAAGATAGAAACCAGAGCTCTTTAATACTTGGCATGATCAGGCTACTAAAGTGTGTCCCACGAAGGGATTTGCACTTGAAGAGCATCCTCATAATCTTCAGAAATAAGCAAGTACCCTGCCGGGCATGGTGGCTCATGCCTGTAATCCCAGCACTTTGGGAGGCCAAGACAGGTGGATCACTTGAAGTTAGGAGTTCAAGACCAGCCTGGCCAATGTGGTGAAACCTCGTCTCTACTAAAAATACAAAAATTAGCTGGGCATGGTGGTGCATGCTTTTAATCCCAGCTACTTGGGAGGCTGTGACAGGAGAATTGCTTGAACCCAGGAGGCAGAGGTTGCAGTGAGCCAAGATCACGCCACTGCACTCCAGCCGGAGACAGAGCCAGATTCCATCAAGAAGAAAGAAAGAAAAAAAAAGAAAGAAGGAAAGAAAGAAAAGAAAGAGAGAGAGGAAGGAAGGGAGGAGAAAGGAAGGAAGGAAGGAAGCAAGGAAGGAAGGAAGGAAAAGAACAAGAGAAGGAAAAGAAAAGAAAAAAGGGAGGGAGGGAGGAAGGAGAAAAGAAAGAAAAGAAAGAAGCAAGGAAGGTAGGAGAGAAAGAAGGAAGGAAGCAGGGAAGGAAGGAAGGAAGGAAGCAGCGAAGGAAGGAAGGAAGGAAGGAAGGAAGGAAGGAAGGAAGGAAGGAAGGAAGGAAGGAAGGAAGGAAGGAAGGAAGGGGAAAAGAAAGAAAAGAAGCAGGTACCCAGCATATCAGGGGAAGAAGAGGTGTATCCTGTCTGAAAAGCAATTTCACTGAATGCAATGAGCCTGGGAGCAAAAAAGATAAATTACAGCCCTTTCATCTATAGAATCAAGACAAACAAATGCAGTGGAGAAAATGTAAACCCCTATGGCTGGTAACTAACTACCATCTGTCTTCCATAAATCCCTTGGAAGTGGAGAAGGCATTTCAGGTGCTAAATGGGACAAGGGTTACAGCCCATATGTTGCAATCAGTGCATTTACAAATAACCACACCCTCAATTATAGTGATTTGCAAATGGCAACGGCAAAAGCTGATTGCTTCCTAATAGTCACTCTCCCCTTCCCTAGTAGCAGAATCCCAAATTTATTTAAGGGCATCCATGAGCCCAGACATAAGACCCTACTTTTCAGCCCCCTCTTTAAGTTTGATGTGACCGTGTCAAGAAGTTCTGGCCAATTATACGAAACCAAAGTGTTGTACAGTGTTTACAGAAAGTTCCCTCAAAATGCAGGGAGTAAGCCCTTTTTTTCTCTTCTTTTCCCTTTTTTTTTTTTTTTTTTTTTGAAACAGAGTCTCACTTTGTCGCCAGGCTGGAGTGCAGTGGTGCGATCTCGGCTCACCGCAACCTCTACCTCCTGGGTTCAAGTGATTCTCCTGCCTCAGCCTCCCCAGTAGCTGGGACTACAGGCATGTGCCACCACGTCCAGTTAATTTTTCTACTTTTAGTAGAGACAGGATTTCACCATATTGGCCAGGTCGGTCTTGATCTCATCTCATGATCCACCCGCCTTGGCTTCCCAAAATGCGGAGATTACAGGTATAAGCCACCATGTCCAGCACTTCGTTCTATCTACTTTATCCTATGGTAGAGAACATGAAACTGCAGACCACTCTTAGGAAAGGTGGAGGCCGGGCGCGGTGGCTCAAGCCTGTAATCCCAGCACTTTGGGAGGCCGAGACGGGCGGATCACGAGGTCAGGAGATCGAGACCATCCTGGTGAACACGGTGAAACCCCGTCTCTACTAAAAATACAAAAAACTAGCCGGGCGAGGTGGCGGGCGCCTGTAGTCCCAGCTACTCGGGAGGCTGAGGCAGGAGAATGGCGTAAACCAGGGAGGCGGAGCTTGCAGTGAGCTGAGATCCGGCCACTACACTCCAGCCCGGGCGACAGAGGGAGACTCCATCTCAACAAAAAAAAAAAAAAAAAAAAAAAAAAAAAAAGGAAAGGTGGAGCAGAAAATGAGAAGAAACCATGCCAGTCCTTGACTCGCTACCTCCAGATTTACTTTACTTCAAACAGAATTAAACTTTTATATTGTTTAAGCCACTGTTGAGGGTTCACTATTATTTGCAGCTGAAACTAATCCCAACTCAGATTAGAAATAAATAGAGATTTATACAATGCCCAAGATGTACTGGTAGTGCAGAGAAATTGGTCCAGGTTCTTTACACAGGCTAATGGAAATGAGTTCAACATAAGTGTCCAAAGCAGCAAAAGGGTGAGGCAGGGAGGGGGAGTGGGCAAGGAGTGCCAAGCCCAGAGGCCAGGGAGGCAGTCATTATACTCACACCAGGCGGGGCCTGAGCACAACCTCACAAAACTTAACTCAGTGAAGGTTCAGGGTACCACTACCAATTCTTTAGATTGGATATAAGCCAAGAAAGACACAGCACACAAAGGCTCTACGGCAGTATTTTCAACTCTTATTCCACGCCACTTATGGTAAACATAAAAAGCTCCAAGCCCTTACCTTGAGAAAATGATACACCCCTGGAGGATTGAAACCCAACTCCCCTCTCTCCCATGCCCACCAAGAATAACGACAACAGAGCTCCCATCAGCTGCCTAGGTACTGCTAAAGGTACTCATTAAGAGGTTTTGTTCTTTGTGTATAAAGAAGTTCTCAACTTTTGTTTTTTCTGCCTCAAAGAACAGAACAGATGATATTCACAATGTGAAACACCCATGGGCAGGCCCAGAGTGAGAAGAAATTTCCAGCTTGCTAACTGTAACTCCATCATTTTCAATCCCACTCAAGAGAAAGCACGTAAGAATTGGAATGAGAATGACATTATTATACATGATGTAATGATAGTGACAACTTTGAATTTGCTTTAATATATAAAGATATTAAATCATATCAAGTGTTCCTAAATAATCTTCAAGTCACTTGAAGATAAAAGTATTTGTAACAACCCTCTTAAAAACAGCAAGAGCTCGGAGCAAGTCACCCATTTACAGATGCTCCTCAATGATTTCCAAGCCAGAAACAGGCTTACAGTGTAGAAAACCATTTACCAGGTAAATAGCCGAGCAAGCTTCCTCATGCAAATGAGTTCTGAATAAAAATCTCTTTAATGATAATAATGAGGATGCTGATCAGAGCCAATTATTTCAAGCTTCATAATTTGTATATTAACTAAACATTCTCATAATTAAGCAAGTTAGCCTAGGGAAATACCATTCATTAAAGGCTCTGGTGTATTTTGTTTCTGAATTTTCTGCTCTAAAATATTCCTGTGAATAGGAAGTGAACTTGCCTGTAAGTAACAGGAAGCTGAAAAGAGGAACTTAAACAAATCTGGGGTATTATTATTATAATGCAGCCAAAAGTCTGGAGGTAAGCTGTTCAGAGCTGATGCAGTGTTTCCAGGCAGCGGGTAGGGATCGAGGCTCTTTTCTATTTCTATTCAGCATGTCCTTAGGGTGAGTTCATCTCTTTAGGGTCTCACGATAGCTGCTTCGCTGCAAATTTATGAGCCCATTCTGAGCAGGACGAATAGGAAGACAAAGGGCAGAAGGAGCCACCAGCTGAGTTGGTGTCCTTGAAAGAGCTTGTCTAGAAGCCCTACCCAGTAACTTTCACCTACACTGCAGTGACCCAAACTGTCTCATGGCCACCTCTAGCTACAAAGTGTGACTGTGGGGAGTGAGGAGTTGTGAGAGTGATGATGAGGAGGGCGGGTAAGAAAGGGTGACGAGAAATAGCTTTTCAGCAGGGGCAAATCTCTTCCCTACACAAAATGAGGGTTACGTTAGGGAGGAAGGTGGGGGAAGGGTTGATACCAGGTGAGCAACCAGCCTTGTCTTTATCTCCTAGCACTTGGAAGGGTAAAGAACAAAAAGGAAGGAATTCTAGAAGTCTCTTAAAAAAAATATGTTTGAGATCTCCAATAGAAGTCATCAGAACCCTGTTAGGGAAATGCATGACATGAAGACACATGCTTGTCTCACTTTGGAACTGGAGCAAAGAGTTGAAACTTATATCTGTATGGAGACACTCACAGACCTAGAAGAAATGAACCTAAAAAGCAGTCAAGCTGCCTACAGCAATATCACAAATAGGGGAATGTTGAACTTTTTCTAAGTAAAAGATAAAAGAAGACAAACATGTAATTCTTTCTGTATGAAACCTTTCTTTTGTTTTCTTTGTTTGTCCCTAAAGCATCTTTGTTGTTTTTGTTTAATCTTCTGTGTTCTCCAATTCCTTTTATTCATTAAAAAAAAAAGTTCCAAAAAGGTGCCATAATTGTATCTTATATTTTTTTAGCTTACAACGTTCTTATCAGTTGGGCCCCTCTTTACAAGTCACACTGTACATGTTTTCTCTGTGTTAGTGATGGAAACCCAGCTTGACATCTGACAGCCATACTCAGTCCTTTCTGCTTTGCACATCAGCAACTACTGGAACACTTCTGAATTAGCGCTTCACTGTCAGTTTTGTTAATGATGTTTGAGGCAAAGAGGAACACAACCTACTCTTCTGGGAATATGATATATTGACTCTGTAGAGTTGACAATAGTGAAATGTTGGTTTAATGCCAAATTTGCCTTTCAGATATGTCACAAGTTCTAAGCATCTGAAAAAAAGAATGAATAGAGCTTAACCCCGTATTAGCAACTCATGAAAAGCTGGATTTAAATGTTGGCTTAATAAGAGTTTTATTTAATTATCATTAATCATTAAGAAATCTCCATTACAGGTGACATACAAAAATGAACAACAGACTTTGTTCTTATATAGTATTTTCCCATTTGAAATAAAAACAATTTGCTAATAATACTTACCATGACCCTGAAGAAAGCATAGACAAAGTTTTCTTTTGTTTTTTGTTTTTGTTTTTGTTTTTGAGACAAAGTCTTGCCCTTGTTGCTCAGGTTGGAAGCAGTGGTGCAATCTCGGCTCACTGCAACCTCCGCCTCTCGGGTTCAAGCGATTCTTCTGCCGCAGCCTCCTGAGTAGCTGGTATTACAGGCACTCACCACCATACTCAGCTAATTTTTGTATTTTTTAGTAAAGGCAGGGTTTCACCATGTTGGCCAGGCTGGTCTTCAACTCCTGACCTCAGGTGATCCACCTGCCTCAGCATCCCAAAGTGCTGGGATTACAGGCATGAGCCACTGTGCCCACCCTAGACAAAGATTATCCTATTATATATATATATATATATATATATTTATTTATTGAGACAGGATTTCTGTCTGTCTCCCAGGTTGGAGTGTAGCTGCATGATCACAGCTCACTGCAGCCTCAATCTCCCGGCTCCAGTGATTCTCTTACCTCAGCCCCCCAAGTAGCTGGGCCGACCGGTGCACATCACAACACCCAGCTACTTTCTATAGTTTTTGTAGAGAAATGGTTTCACCATGTTGCCCAGACATGTCTCAAACTCCTGGACTCGAGCAAACCTTCCACTTTGGCCCAAAGTACTGGGATACAGGCAAGAGCCACCACATACAGCCAATTATTCAATTTTTAAATAAATTGAAATAGTGGTTGAAAATGTTCAGTAAGGGCCGGGCGCGGTGGCTCAAGCCTGTAATCCCAGCACTTTGGGAGGCCGAGACGGGCGGATCACGAGGTCAGGAGATCGAGACCATCCTGGCTAACACGGTGAAACCCCGTCTCTACTAAAAATACAAAAAACTAGCTGGGCGAGGTGGCGGGCGCCTGTAGTCCCAGCTACTCGGGAGGCTGAGGCAGGAGAATGGCGTAAACCCGGGAGGCGGAGCTTGCAGTGAGCTGAGATCTGGCCACTGCACTCCAGTCCGGGCGACAGAGCAAGACTCCGCCTCAAAAAAAAAAAAAAAAAAAAAAGAAAATGTTCAGTAAAAGTTATATACTTTCATCACTTATTTTAGAAAAATGAGTCATCTCACAGTCTGCAGGTCCCATGCTATATTTTGGTTAAAGCAGCACATAATAATAAATTGTTTATCATAAGAGCATAGGTCTAAGAATTAGAATTTAGCCTCCAACTTTCTTGTTAGAATTTCTAACTGACAATTTGCTAGTGGAACAACTCACAATTTACTGTATCTTTCCTTGACTCTTTATTCACAGCTATGTTGGACATGTTTGTCCAAAATGCACAAATGCAATTACAGCAAACACATCCAGCTCTGAAACGAAGACCCCAGCACCTTACATTCTTAAATTTCTTTGCTGTCTGTCCATGGAAATAAATACATTCCTAACCTTTTCCCCTTTACCAAATAGATTTAATAAATCTACAAAGTAAAACTACTTAAGTGGATCAAGTACATATTCAACTTTTATTTATAGGACAGTGTGATAAACTGAAAGCATCACTTTCATGAAAACATTATATTAAAAGGCTCATCAAACATAGTTATTTTGAAGAATGAAACAATGGCACAATCATAAGAGCTCTGCCAGTCTTTTCACCTAGCGCAAAGATAACGGTTTCCTATGTACTTTTTAAAACTATTGTGGTAAAATACACATAACATAAAATTTACCATCCTTATTATTTTTGTTGTTGTTGCTTGTTTTCTGGTTTTTTATTTTTTTGAGACGGAGTTTCGCTTTTTCACCCAGGTCGGAGTGAAGTGGCCCAATCTTGGCTCACTGCAACTTCTGCCTCTCGGGTTCAAGCAATTCTCCTGCCTCAGCCTCCCACGTAGCTGGGATTACAGACTCCCGCCACACCAGGCTAATTTTTGCGTTTTTAGTAGAGACGGGGTTTTGCCATGTTGGCCAGGCTGGTCTCAAATTCCTGACCTCAGGTGATCCACCCACCTCAGCTTTCCAAAGTTCTAGGATTACAGGCGTGAGCCACCATGCCTGGTCCATCCTATTTGTAAGGAATCAGTCCAGTGACATTAAGTATATTTATTTATTGTGCAGCCATTGCCACCATTTATTTCCAGAACGTTTTCATCTTCCCCAGCTTAAACTTGGTACCCATTAAACAATGACTTCGAATTTCCCCTCCTCCTCAGTTCCTGGCAACCACCATTCTACTTTCTGTCTATGAATTTGACCACTCTAGGTACCTCATCTAAGAGGAATCATACAGTATCCTTTCATGACTGGCTTATTTCACTTAACAAATCAATGTCCTTAGGTCCATCTATGTTGTAGTGTGTGTTAGAATTTCCTTCCTTTTTGAGACACTGTGTGTCTATACCACACTGATTTATCCATTATCTATCTATGGACTCTTGGGATGCTTCCACCTTTTGACTATTGTGAATAATGTTACTATGACCATGGGTGTGCAAACATCTCTCCAAGTTCCTGCTTTCAATTCTTTTGTTTTCCATGCAATTTTTAAGTGGTAAAACTGAGTACTAGTGTTTATATGTGAGGAAAAAACACCTTTAGAAATATTTGGAAAACATTTCAATACTAATAGGTAGCAAAGCAAGTGCATAAGACAGTAGAAAGAATAGACTCATCTCTGCGACTTCCCTTTGTGACCTCGTAAGAGTCATTTGTGCTCTGGTTTCCTCATTTGTAAAATAAAAATCTCTATTTATAATTATGTAATTATTAAGTCTCCTTTCCAGTTCTAAAATTCCATGGTTTAATGGCTCCAGTGGACTCAGGACATCGATTCCCCAAAGCTTATGAGATAGTTCATGATGGTCCAGGGCCAGAGTCCAAGTTTGATGGACTTTTAAAATTTAAGTTTACTTTTTAAATTCAGAAATTTTTTTGCTCAGATGTAGGGAAGAGGAAACTAATAAGAAATTCATTTGAAAATCAACTTGTATTTTCTTTTTTTTTTTTTTTTTTTTTTTTTTTTTGAGACGAAGTCTCACTCTGTCACCCAGGCCGGAATACTGTGGCACAATCTTGGCTCACTGAAATCTCTTCCTCCTGGGTTCAAGCAATTTTCTGCCTCAGCCTCCCGAGTAGTTGGGATTACAGATGCCCACCACCATACCCAACTAATTTTTTTTTTTTTTTTTTTTTTTAATTTTTAGTAGAGACAGGGTTTCACCATCTTGGCCAGGCTGGTCTTGAACTCCTGACCTTGTGATCCACCCACCTCGGCCTCCCAAAGTGCTGGGAGTACAGACGTGAGCCACCATGCCTGGCCCAACTTGTGTTTTACAAAAGAAGTAATTAATAGAAAAATGAGTGTTCCAAGGATCTTTGCAGGTTATATTCTTTCTGAAAAGAGAAACGAATTCACCTATAATATCACTGTAAGCATTGAGAGCTTTGTCAATATGTTAAAGTGTTATTCTTCAAAATTGTACACTGCCTGGCTCTTCTGAAAGTACAGTTCAGCTAAAAGAATCTCAACAACTATGTTATCCAAGTTGCATTTTACTCAAACAAAGGTGTGTGTGTGTGTGTGTCAGAGAGAGAAAGAAACATATCTTCAACCCTTCTCTACTGTAACTGGTTTATGTCTGAGAGTCAAATTACCCAGTTTGGATGACGGCTTGGTTCAAATAAACTACATAATTGCAAACTTTCCACTTCGTTTTCTGTTGAGTAAACATAGAGTTTGTGTAAGTCTGTGGTTTCGTAATGCTACCGAGCCCACTCTCCCCGAACTGGCACGGAGGCCACCAATTTCCCATCTCTCAGGCCTGGCAGAGCATCAGAGTGGCAGGATCAGTCTGGAGTGGTAAAACAGATTCACGCAGCTGCTATTCTCTGAGTTGGGAGAGGTGAGAAACTACTCTACTATAAGTCTTTCACGTTCTGGACTTGGCTAGCACCCTCACAGGAAGTGTGCAGGAAGCCTTCTGATTGGTCCACAGAGTTAACCTGTGTACTGGAAATTTTATTTCTGATATACACCCATCAATCTACCTCACCCCATCTCTTCCATTCCCATGAAATGCCAGGAGCTAGCCCACACGCTCAGCCTTTGAGCCACTACCAATGCTATCATATTAACCTTGGTGTGCCTCAGTTTCCTCATCTGTAAAATAGGAATTATATAATAGTACTACTCTATGCGGGTTTGTGAGGATTAAATGAATGAATATAGTCAAGATGCTGAATCTGTACCTGGCATTTAGTGAACCCTGGGTACATGTGATTATTATTACTCCCTTACCATGCCCTCCTGGCTCCTTAACCACCTCCAGGGTTGGTGCCAGTGCCTTGATTTTACTGTAACTCACAGGTATGCTCTGATTCTGGGTCTCTTCTCCAGCTGAAGGCCCTTGCAACTTGCCTGATGCTTTTGGGCACTTATTCCAGAGTCCTACCAATTTCCACATCAAGCACCACCTTTCTTATCACACTCTCCCAGGCCTCCAGCCCACTTCCCTGACCAGCTGCTCCATGCAGTTCCAACACTAACGATATTCAAGTTTTGGTCTTGATGACAGGCTCTCTTTTTACATCCTAACCTGAGGGGAGACTGCCCATGGCACATGTGGTTTAGAAGTTATCTGTTGGGTAACCTTCCTCATCTTATAAAAGATAAAAGTGCTGGAGTCATGTACAATCAATCCCTTGCACCCCTCTGCCCCCAGGTCCAGCTCTAGAACGGATGTGGGGATGAAGCCATGTCTCTTGCCCTGAAACATACAGGATGTCAGTAACAGAGCCAGAAACTGGGGCCAGCTCTCGGCTTTCCCATGACTATGTTCTACCTACTCAACTATAATGCCAAAAAAAAAAAAAAAAAACCACAGACATTTCATCAACCTGTCTCTTCTGTCAAATTGCGTTATTCTCAAATTGTGTAAGCCTTATGTAAACAATATCACTTCACACATGGGGTTCCATAAGTACATTTGCTGCGTGGTTCTCACACAGCAGGTTTTCTATAGATGGATATATAAAAAGTGCCAAGATTTCAAACTTAAGAAAACACTTAAAGGGCGGCCGTCCAGCAGCATTATAGTCATTTTTTTGCCCTGAGGCACAGGAGAATGAGTTCTTTGCAACTGGACGGTTCTAGCTGATGCTCATTACCAAGTGCTTCTAGGCAGATGGCTTCCCTACTCTACTGATCTGCTGAGACCAAATGGCTGATGGATCTGATTTTTCAGACACATAATTTTTATATTCTTGCTGCATTTTTCTTCTTTCATTTTCTTGTCACTCTTCTGCTCCTCTATTCTCTCATTCACTCTCCAGAATAACCATTATCTCTGTCCTCTCTCTCCCCTTTCTCCATTCCCTCTTTCGTAAACAACCCCTAGTACTTCAAGTCCGCACATGTTTACTTGAAATTATTATGTCTAGGGAAGGAGAGTCTCTGTTAAAGCTCTCTTAAATAATGCAAATTCATTACCTAAAAATGCTTCTCCATCTATCTGATGTATATTTATAAGGTTGCTGGATTTTTATTGTTTTTTGTGCAAAGATGGAGTTTCCTCCTACTAGTTACTAGCTAAAAGTCATTAAATTAGCTTTCACTGTAATAAAATGAAAGCATTTACTTGATTGTTAAATAATTTAAAGCAGGCTCACTAAGGTATATTGCCACAACTTAACATGTTGTAGCATAAAATGAAGATGCTAAAGCCCTGACAAAGAACAACTTTGGAATTCATCAGTAGGTATTATATATGTTATGCTGATTAAGATGTTATGTTTTAAAATAGATTTTCCTGCCTCCGATCTCTTCTCTGTCCAATCTAACTCACAGTTGCCACCTTAATCCTACAGAAACATCACTTTACATACCTTTCAGAAATCTGCAGCTTCGTATCATTTAGAGCATCGTTCTCCAGTGAGCATCAAAATCACCTGGAGGGCCTATTAAAACAGTTTGCTCAGCCCATTCCACCGTTTCAGATCCGGTGGGACTGGAGTGGGGCCTGATAATTTACATATATAACATGCTTCAGGTGAGGATGAAGCTGTTGGAGTAGAGACCACACTTTGAAAACGCATTGACATTGAAACCCAGACTTTCAGTTTGATTTCAATGCCCTTTTCTTGTAATAATATGGCCTTTCTCTATTCCTTGAAATGGATATCCATAAGTTCCTTTCACAGAGACCTGCTATTTTGGTAAAACTATTCTACTTTTTACCCCCAGAACAGATGTTGCCACCTGTATTGAGATAATTTCTGCTGTTTAAAACATACACGTACTCTTTCTGTAAAACTCAATCCCACCACTTCCATGAGGTCTTCTCCAGATTCTACAGGATTTCAGGATTTCTTTCATCTCTGATTATAGTAGCATTGGCTTTTCTCTGCTATGTATTTGACCATGGTATATACTGCCTGGTATTATTACTTATCTATCCATAAATGTGATCAAGTAAACTAGTTTGCAGTACAAAACAACCAATAAATTTGAAGATCCTGGTCAAGGTTTAATTTATATAGCAAAACAAAAATTAACTGTTTTTCAATTTGTTGTTGTTGTTTTTTAAATAAACATGATAATGGTTAGTCACCAAGAACTCTAAAATTGTACCAGCTGTCCTCCTAGTGGAATCAAATTGGCCATATAGTGATCCGACAAAGTCCTCTGCTATGTGCTGCACAAAATCTTTTACTAATTTATCAGTATATGATTTTTACCCCAGTGCTTTTTCTAGATAACATAGCTAAGTAATAAAACTGATTTCCACAAGCCATACACAAATCAATCACGTGGTGCTTCTAATGGGGAGAGTTACTACAGATGCATATCCCAGTTTTATTATGCATATAAGTCCAGAGGTGGATTTACCATGTAATGAAGCTTAATCTTCAGGTTCATCATTTGGATCATGGCTTCATCACGCCCTTCTGTGGCTCAATGAGAAGCCCTGATATTGAGTTAATGTGGTCAACTATTTTTGCAAATTTTGCAAAAGTAAGTATTTTTTAAACTATCTTCTTGAAGAGGGCCTCCAAAATTGTATAAGCATCAAACCCTACATGACTTGGGTCTGGCCCTAGAGATGGTACATGGATATAGGTCCAAGATGAGTAAGGCAACCAAGTCAGAAGCAGAATTAGGGTTTCAGAAACAAATGATTACTTTACCGCCAGTTCTCTGTTTTTTTCCTTAAATCCATCAATGTAATTCTAGAACCATTAATCAAATGAAGACACATGTTTTGCTTTTTAAAAATTAGCAGCCATCTTATTCATTTGTGAAAATGGACAATATTAATTTGTATTCTCATTGATTTTATGTAATTCATATTACAAATAACATTACTTGAAATATAGGTAATTACAATTTTAACAACAGTTATCTTTGTAAATCAATGTAGAGCTTGTTTGAGAAAAAGGTTTTTTATTTATTTTAGGAATTGAAATGAAACTCTGAAGATGACCTATTAAAAACATATGGACAATTCTGAATCCTCAAAGAGTGGAACAAAGGGAGAGAAAACCTCATATTTTAATGACCACTTAAAAGAATCACAAAACTTAAACTAATCAACAAAGTCTTGGATGTTCGCATAAGAAGGACATGGGAAAGAGTAATACATCACTAGCAATGATAACACATTACTCAACTCTGCAGCCACAAAGAACATAGGTAGAAGGTTTAGGAAAATCTGAAAGTCACAAACTAGAAAAGATAAAATTGGGCCTCTTAAGTTTATGGTCAGATAATATGATTTATAGATACTGGAATAAGTCTAGCTCTTATATAAATTTGTTTCAAAAACAAAAAGTAATGTTTTCTTTCAGAGCAATTTGTCATTACAATGAGATTCTGGCACTTGACCAATTCTTTTCAGAGACTTGCTTCAAAACAAATGGCCATTAAAATCTTACCATGTCACAACAGAAAATCCTTACTATAATTCATTCTTGATGCAAAATTTACTTAAATTACTGTATTCATTGAGAGAGACTGCCAAACTTCATTTCATAAACAAAGTCATTTTCATAAGCAGTAAATCATAATTTAAATTTATCTTTATTTTCATCAGATGCATTATTTGTTTCCCATGTATAAGATACCAACTGTTTTTCTTCATGCAGTAAGTAATTCCTAAGAACAAAGATTTTCATTTCTAACCCTCATTCCTTGAAGAAATGATGGAAATGAAGTGAAATATACATTATATGGTACAGTAAAAATTAGGCTTACATTTTTAAAGCCAAGAAACATGAAATGTTAAAGCTAGTGCTCCTGAAAAGTGTTTAGTAAAGCCAATTATAATTTAAATTAAATGGACACTATTAAGTAATCACTATGTACACAATCCTTGCACAGATAAATGAATGTGTAAATTACCAAGAATAAAATAAGAAAATTTTGAGATATTAGCCATATTAATTCAACTGAAAAAGCTCTAATAAATTAATAATTGGAAGATGGTAATTCACAATGCATTTAAATTATACTTTCTGTGTTACCTCATTTTTGGAAAAAATTATCTCATATTCATATATATATATGTGTATGTACATGTATACATGTGTAGACATAGATTTCGATAGATATAGAATAAAGCCTGGAAAACAGATGCCAAAATGGAAGCAGTAGCCATCTTTTGGTGATGAGTTTCTAAGTGATTTTTATCTTCTTCCTCTGGCTTACTTATCATTTATAAAATGATTCTTAAAACAAAATATTTTAAAATTCATCTTTGATGGCGGCAAATGATTGCCAGTTGTACAGATCTATTTTCTATTACGAGAAGTTTTAAGGTTGATTTTCTACTTTGTGCGTATGAAATTTCCCTTTTTGCACTCTGCTCCCCACTTTGGTATAGCATTTTACTTGAATACGTATAAGTACATATTAGAATCACCAAAACCTTCTAAGAAAACTTACATTAAAGAAGAGGCACTTTGGGAGGCCAAGGTAGGTGGATCACTACTTTGGATCTGCTTGGCAGTTTTCCAGATGAGAAGCCTGTATTTTGTAAACAAAGGAAAAAGTCTTCTCAGTCTAGCTTTGAAACGTGAATAAGGATACCAGAGAAATGTGATACGCTAGAGGCCTTCTTTTCAAGGTGGGCTTACAATCAAACAGCTTTTTTCTCAAAAATAATCGTGAATTCAGGGTTCGCACCCTTAATATGGGTGATAACATTTCTTTTTCTGCATTTATTTTTTTCATATTTTGTATTTATATTTATTTTTTAAATTTTTGTTTCCATAGGTTTTAGGGGAATATTATTTGGTATTTGGAGTGGTATTTGGTTACATGAGTAAGTTCTTTAGTGGTAATTTGTGAGATTTTGGTGCACCTATCATCCGAGCAGTATACATTGAACCCAATTTGTATTCTTTTATCCCTCACCCCATTCCCACCCTTTCCCCCAAAGTCCATTGTATCATTCTTTTTTTGGGGGGTGGGGGACGGAGCCTCTGTCGCCTAGGCTGGAGGGCAGTGGCATGGTCTCAGCTTACTGCAACCTCTGCCTCCTGGGTTCAAGCGATTCTCCTGCCTCAGCTTCCCAAGTAAGTGAGACTACAGGTGTGTGCCACCATGCCCAGCTAATTCTCATATTTTTAGTATAGATGGGGTTTCACCATGTTGGCCAGGCTGGTCTCAAACTCCTGACCTCGGGTGATTCACCCCGCTTAGCCTCCCAAAGTGCTGGGAATATAGATGTGAGCCACCGCACTGGGCCCATTGTATCATTCTTACACCTTTGTATCCTCATAGCTTAGCTCCCACTTATGAATGAGGACACATAATGTTTGAATTTCTACTCCTGAGTTACTTCACTTAGAATAATAGTCTCCAATCCCATTCAGGTTGCCACAAATACCATTAATTCATTCCATTTTATGGCTGAGTAGTATTCTATCATATATATATAGATCATATATAATATATGATATACATGATATACAATACTATATATCATATATTATACATTATATATATATTATATATAATGTATGAGTATATATTATGTATAATACATATATTATATTATATATGATATGTATGCCATAATTTCTTTATCCACTTGTTGATTGATGGGTATTAGGGTTGGTTCCATGTTTTCACAACTGCAAGTTGTGCTGCTATAAACAAGCATGTGAAAGTCTCTTTTTCGTATAATGACTTCTTTTTTTCTGGGTAGATACCCAGGAGTGGGACTGGTGGATCAAATGGTAGTTCTACTTTTAGTTCTTTAAGGAATCTCCACACTGTTTTCCATAGTGGTTGTACTAGTTTACATTCCCACCAGCAGTGTAGAAGTGTTCCCTTTTCACTGCATCCATGCCAACACCTATTTTTTTTTTTTTTTTTTGATTATTCCCATTCTTGCAGGAGTGAGGCGGTATTGCATTGTGGTTTTGATTTGCATTTCCCTGATCATTAGTGATGCTGAGCATTTTTTCATGTTTGTTGGCCATTTGTGTATCTTCTTCTGAGAGTCCTTAGCCCACTTTTTGATGGGATTTTTTTTTTTCTTGCTAATTTGTTTGAGTTCCTTGTAGATTCTGGATATTAGTCCTTTGTCAGACGTACAGATTTTGAAGATTTTCTCCCACTCTATGGGTTGTCTGTTTACTCTGCTGAATGTTCCTTTCGCCACACAAAAAGCTCTTCAGTTTAATTAAGTCATACCTATTTATCTTTGCTTTTGTTGCATGTGTTTTTGGGGTTCCCGGTCATGAAATCTTTGCCTAAGCCAATGTCTAGAAGGGTTTTTCTGATGTCATCTTCTAGAATTTTTGGTTTCAGGTCTTAGATTTAAGTCCTTGATCCATCTTGAGTTGATTTTTTGTAAGGTGAGAAATGAGGATCCAGTTTCATTCTCCTACATGAGGCTAGTCAATTATCCCGCCACAACTTGTTGAACAGAGTGTCCCTTCCCCACTTTATGTTTTTGTTTGCTCTGTCAAAAATCATTTGGCTCTACGTATTTGGGTTTATCTGTGTGTTCTCTATTCTGTTCCATTGGGCTATTTGGGTATTTTTATACCAGTACCACACTGGTTTGGTAACTACAGTCTTACAGTATAGTTTGAAGTCAGGTAATGTGATGCCTCCAGATTTGTTCTTTTTGCTTAGTTTTTTTTTTTTTTTTTTTTTTGAGATAGAGTTTTGCTCTTGTCGCCCAGGCTAGAGTGCAATGGTGCGATTTTGGCTCACTGCAACCAAAGCTTCCTGGGGTTCAAGTGATTCTCCTGCCTCAGCCTATCTAGTAGCTGGCTGGGATTACAGGCATTTGCCACCATGCCTGACTAATTTTTGTATTTTCAGTAGACACAGGAGTTCACCATGTTGGCCAGGCTGGTCTCAAACTCCTAACCTTAGGTGATCCACCTGCCTCAGCCTCCCAAAGTGATGAGATTACAGGCGTGACCCACCATGCCCAGCCCTTTGTGCTTAGTCTTGCTTTGGCTATGTAGGCTCTTTTTTTTTTTTTAATTGAAGAATGATGGTACTATTTTGATCAGAATTGCATTGAATCTGTAGATTGCTTTCGGCAGTATGGTCATTTTCACAATATTGATTCTACCCATCCATGAGCATGGACGTGTTTCCATTTTTTTTGTGTCATCTATGATTTCCTTCAGCAGTGTTTTGTAGTTTTCCTTGTAGAGGTCTTTCACCTCCTTGGTTAAGTATATTATTAAGTATTATATTTTATTTTTTTGCAGCTGTCATAAAGGGGTTGAGTTCTTGACTTCATTCTCAGTTTGGCTGCTGTTGGTGTGTAGCAGAGCTACCGATTTGTGTACATTCATTTTATATCCTGAAACTTTGCTGAATTCATTTATCAGTTCTAGGAACTTTCTGGAGGAGTCTTTAGGGTTTTCTAGGTATACAATGAGATCATCTGCAAAGAGTGATAATTTGACTTCCTCTTTACTGATTTGGATATTCTTTATTTCTTTCTCTTGTCTGATTGCTCTGGCTAGGAATTTCAGTACTATATTAAATAGAAGTGGTGAGAGTGAGCATCCTTGTCTTGTTTCAGTTTTCACAGGGAATGCTTTCAACTTTTCCCCATTCAGTATTATGTTGGCTGTGGGTTTGTCATAGATGGCTTTTATTACGTTGAGGTATGTCCCTTGTATGCTGATTTTGCTGAGGGTTTATAAAGTGATGCTGGATTTTATCAAATGCTTTTTCTGCATCTATTGAGATGACCATGTGATTTTTTTTCTAATTCTGCTTATGTGGTGTATCACATTTGTTGACTTGTGCTTTTTTTTTTTTTTTTTTTTGAGACAGAGTCTTGCTCTGTCGCCCGGGCTGGAGTGCAGTGGCCGGATCTCAGCTCACTGCAAGCTCCGCCTCCCGGGTTTACGCCATTCTCCTGCCTCAGCCTCCCGAGTAGCTGGGACTACAGGCGCCCGCCACCTCGCCCGGCTAGTTTTTTGTATTTTTTTAGTAGAGATGGGGTTTCACCATGTTGGCCAGGATGGTCTCGATCTCCTGACCTCGTGATCCGCCTGCCTCGGCCTCCCAAAGTGCTGGGATTACAGTTTTTTGTATTTTTTTAGTAGAGACGGGGTTTCACCGTGTTAGCCAGGATGGTCTCGATCTCCTGCCCTTGTGATCTGCCCGTCTCGGCCTCCCAAAGTGCTGGGATTACAGGCTTGAGCCACCGCGCCCGGCTGACTTGTGCATGTTAAATCATCCCTGCATTCATGATATGAAACCCACTTGATCATGGTAGATTATCTTTTTGATATGCTGTTGGGTTCAGTTAACTAGTATTTTGTTGAGGATTTTTGCATCTATGTTCATCAGAGATACTGGTCTGTAGTTTTCTTTTTTTATATCCTTTCCTGGTTTTTGTATTAGGGTGATACTGGCTTCATAAAATGAGTTAGGGAGGATTCCCTCTTCATCTTGCAGAATACTGTCAATAGAATTGGTACCAATTCTTTGAATGTCTGGTAGAATTCAGTTGTGAATCCGTCTGGTCCTGGACTTTTTTGTTGTTGCTGTTGGTAATATTTTATTACTCTTTCAATCTCTCTGCTTGCTATTGGTCTGTTCAGGGTTTCTAATTCTTCCTGATTTAAGCTAAGAGGGCTGTATCTTTCCAGGAATTTATCCATCTCCTCTAGGTTTTCTAGTTTATGTGTACAAGGTGTTCATGGTAGCACTGAATGATCTGTATTTCTGTGGTGTCAATTGTAATATATCCCGTTTCACTTCTAATTGAGCTTATTTAGATCTTCTCTTTTCTTTCCTCGGTTAATCTTGCTAATGGTCTATCAATTTCATTTATATTTTCAAGAAACTAGTTTTTTGTTTCATTTGTCTTTTGTATTTTTTTGTTTGTTTGTTTTAATTTCATTTAGTTCTGCTCTATCTTGGTTATTCCTTTTCTTCTGCTGGGTTTTGGTTTGGTTTGTTTCTGTTCCTCTATTTCTTTGAGCCATGACTTTAGATTGCCTATTTGTGCTCTTTCAGACTTTTTGATGAAGGCATTTAAGGCTATGAACTTTCCTCTTAGCATTGCCTTTGCTGTAAGTGTGATAACATATAAATGTGAAATCATAGATATGTTACATATAGGATAAATTTGGGGGAAATTTTCTGCATATGAGGATGCTTTTTTTAAAAAAATATTACCTATGTGCCTGAAAGGCCTGAGGTATTAACCCAGAGTAGACCTGAACCTCTGAAGGGACTTGAATGTATAGAAAAGATAAGAGCTGAGTCAGGATCAAAGTGTAACATGGGTGGTCAAAGGCCCATCCCACCCAGAGATGGAGCTAAGCAAAGGCCACTCAGAGAATTCCTGGGGCCAAATTGCAGGGAACACAGTGTGGGGACCGCATATCTCAAAATTTTTAGCACCTTCTGATTTCAAATGGTTTGTCCTATTTTTCCTTTAAGGGCATAAGCAATAAATACACCTTTCCAAATATACAGTTTGTGTAGTGCTTGGCTCCCTTGAGATTGATGTTTGCCTGAATTTAAAACAGCTGCCTGTAGGGCTTAGGAAGGCAAAGATTCCATTTGTCCTGGGTCCTGTAGGAATAAAAATGTGGTACGGGCTAGGCTACATGGATGGTGGAAGTGTACACTGGCAAAAAATAAACAACAACATCAAGCATCTGAATGTAGAGCAGTGGTCCTCAACCCTCACTGTGTAGCAGGGTCTAACATTTGGTGCCTGGCACCTGCGCTCAACTCCCGCTAAATTCATGTTCAATTGCTCTGCAATGAGGCTCAAAATCTTCCTTGATGTGGTACCACTAAGGAGCTTGTTAGAAATGTGGAATATCAAGGCTCCAGCCCAGATTTACTGAATCAGAGTCAGTATTTTAACAAAAACTTCATGTGATTTGTATGAATGTAAAAGTCTGGCCAGACATGGTGGCTCATGCCTGAAATCCCAGCACTTTGAGAGGCCCAGGCAGGGAAGATTGCTTGAGCCCAGGAGTTCTAAACCAACCCGAGTGACATGGTGAAACCCCATCTCTACAAAAATATAAAAAATTAGCTAGGTGGACTAGCATGCACCTGTAGCCCTAGCTACTCAAGAGGCTGATGTGGAAGGACTGCTTAAGCCCAGGAGATCAATGCTACAGTAAGCCTAGATCATAGCACTGCACTCCAGCCTGGGTGACAAAGGGAGACCCTGTTTGAAAAAAAAGAAAAAGGAAGGAAGAAAAGAAAAGAGAAGGAAGGAAGTTAGTTAGAGAAATACTGCTGAAAGGGATCAGAATATGCTAACCCAAATACGCTACTTTAGCGTAAGGATTATTTTTAGCTGAAGACAATTGAGAAACAGCAGAAACAGGAAGAGCTCTCCGCCCTCCTGCTTTCTGCCTAAAAGCAAGGCATAAATTTCCTTTGTAAAGATGTTCCCTTCTTTCTACCAGGAAAAGGGGAGCAACTCCAGAGACAATTCTTATCACCAGAGACAACCTGAGTCTGCATAACAAACTTTATGAAACAAAACTTATCTACAATACATTTCCTAGTCACTTTCACAATTTATCACACTTAGGATCCCAAATCCCCTTTTCCTTTGGCTAGTCATTTCTCCACAATTTATCACCCTTTGTTAAAATGGTATATAAGTCACCAGGTCTAACCACCTCTTTGGGTTTTCATTTCTTTTCTGGGAAGCCCCTATGCATGTAAAAATGTTCCTAAAATGTGTATACCTTTTCTCCTGTTGATATGTCTTTTAGTAGTTTAATTATAGGCCTCAAGCAAATAACTGAAGACAGTAGAGGAAGTTTTTCTCTCCTACACTACTTTGGGAGATGTTTGTGACCTGGAAAGGAGTTTAGTGACAGGAAATGTTTTTAGGTTCTGTTTGTTTAATACTTTAAACTTGTGCCAATTAGGAGACCACAAAACATTTGTGTCTGATCCACTACAGCATTATTTACTATATACTAGGAAATTTCCCAGGACACTGGAGTACAGTGAGGACCTCAGCTGTATGTATATATTTAGCACTTCAAAGCAGGCTGAGATCAGGGCCCAGAAGCCAGCAAAAATGGCAGTAGTTGAACAGAGCTCACCTCTGAATTTAGAACAGAGGCTGCTATCTTTCTATTTTAGACTTCCTGCTGGCTAAGAGCATCCCTTGGCCTAGAGGTATTGATTATAGCCAGAAATAAATCAGAGACTTCTATGCCTGCTTGAGTTAAGAGAAATCAGACTTCACACTCTTGACAGCTCTGCTGGAGCTGAGGTCTGCACCCAGCCAACACAAATCATTTATAAACAGAAATGAGAAGGCACTCTCACAGCATGGTCACAGTCATGGAAAGCATTAAGCTAAAGCAGAGGCTCAGTCCCAAAATTAGCAGTGTCAGCATCACCTGGCCACTCCCAGGCCTACTTAATCAAAATCTCAGTGGGTTGAGGCCTAGTAATAAGAGTAATTAGAGCTTTAACCAGCCCTCCAGGTGATTCTAATGCAAGCTAATTATTGAGAAGGAAGCTTCTTCCCATGTGTACTGAGCCTTTCCTATGCATCAGGCACATTTCTAAGCATATTAACTCATTTAATCTTCACACCAACCCTATAAGGTGGATACCATTTTTATCCCGTCTTGTAGATGAAGAAAGTGAGGCTCAGAGCACATTTTACATCATTTCACAATATTGAAACCAATCAAGTGCCTGGCACTGTGGTGTATTAAGCACTTGGGCACAATGGGGAGCAAAACTCACATAACTGTTTTAGGGGAACCCACAGGCTAGAGTAGCCACTAAGGATATAATCAAACAAACAAGAAGTAAGACACAAATTGTGTTACATAAAGAGATATCTGAGCCATAATAAAGGTCCCAAGGTTGCTGTCTCACATAGGCAGCAGATTGGTGCTGGCTAGTGGTAGGAAGCCTGAGCTTCTATCCACACTGGGTTTATCCACAAGTCTGTGTGAGTGTCCTCACAACATAAACAGCAATTGAAAATAAGAAGGTGGAAACCGGCCGGGCGCGGTGGCTCACGCCTGTAATCCCAGCACTTTGGGAGGCCGAGACGGGCGGATCACAAGGTCAGGAGATCGAGACCATCCTGGCTAACACGGTGAAACCCTGTCTCTACTAAAAAATACAAAAAACTAGCCAGGCGAGGTGGTGGGCGCCTGTAGTCCCAGCTACTCGGGAGGCTGAGGCAGGAGAATGGCGTAAACTCAGGAGGCGGAGCTTGCAGTGAGCTGAGATCACGCCACTGCACTCCAGCCTGGGCGACAGAGCGAGACTCCACCTCAAAAAAAAAAAAAAGAAGGTGGAAACCAAAATGCCCTATATAGGGCTGCCAGGTTTTGCAAATTGAACTACATAACACCCCGTTAAATTTGAATTTCAGGTAAACAAAAAATGAAGTGTTAGTATAAGCATGACACATGCAATATTTGGGACATATACTAAATTTTTTTGTTTGATTATCTCAAATTCAAAATTAATTGGATATACTGTATTTTATCTAAAAACCCACCCTTCATTACCTAGGTTCAGAAATCACACACCATCACTTCTGCCATATTTAACTAGCCATGCTGAGCAGCTGTGATTCAATGGGAGAGGAAACTACACAAAGGTGTGGACACCAGGAGGTGAAGATGACTGGGTGCTACTTTGGAGGCTAAAACGCAGATTTGCTACCTGTCACCAAAGGGTTTCTCCAGGGATCCATTCAGTTTCCTCACATTTTTCCCCAAAAAGGAGTGATCATTCAGCATCTATGATCACAATATTATGGTATCAAGACACAAAATAAGAGTAAGAGTCATTCCCCTGAAGGAAGGGGAAGGTGAACAATGTAAGCTTTTCTTGAAGCCACTTCCTCAACAGTGAGATCAATGTTTGCATATGTGTCTAATTTTAATATCTATTCAAAATTATATTTTTACCTACTATGCAAAAGGTTTCCAAACAGTGATGCTTTCCTTTCTTTTTTTTTTTTTTTTGAGATGGAGTCTCACTCTGTTGCCCAGGCTGGAGTGCAATGGCGCGATCTCAGCTCACTGCACGCTCTGCCTCCTGGGTTCACACCATTCTCCTGCCTCAGCCTCCCAAGTAGCTGGGACTACATGCGCCTGCCACCGTGTTAGCCAGGATGGTCTCGATCTCCTGACCTCATGATCTGCCCGCCTCAGCCTCCCAAAGTGCCGGGATTACAGGCAGTGAGCCACCATGTCCAGCCGAGTGATGCTTTTCTTATATTCCCTTTATGGTTTGACTGATGATCAATGTGGGTATTTTTTAATCACCTTTATGTGGACTTTTTCATCCCTCTTAAGCAAAACAATATGTTGCGTTTCAAGATATTTAATTTACTACAAACCTTTTTTCTTGCCTAATAATACTGTGAAATGAAAGACTTAACATTTTCATAATACGAATAAAATAATGCATAATGTATAGAATTTTATCAGCTCTTTCAACTTGGAAAGTAATTGACCAGAAGTAGAAATATTAACCAGCATTTCTTGAGTATTTACTAACATTGGGGAATTTTTCATGCCTTTTAAGCCTCACTGAAAATCTGCAATGTAGGTATTGTAACTTGATTTCCTCTTCTCCCATTAAAATTTACCCCACTAATAGATAAGCTGAACACATACATCATTCTATTAAAAGATTTAGAGATCGGTATTTAAATACTTGCTTCTTTCTACCCAGCTCTAGGCATTAAAGAACAGCAGGCCCTGAGCCAGTCGGAGAAGAGGTGTGAAATGGCAGCTAGGTTTTTATGCTAAGACTGACCAGGTTCTGAAAATCACGATGTCAAATACTAGAAAAGAATATGGCAGCAAGAAATAGTTTGATAATGGGCAAGATACAGGCCAAGGCAGGCAGATCATGAGGTCAAGAGATCGAGACCATCCTGGCCAATACGGTGAAACCCCGTCTCTACTAAAAATACAAAAATTAGCTGGGCGTGGTGGCGGGCCCCTGTAGTCCCAGATACTCAGGAGGCTGAGGCAGGAGAATCACTTGAACCCAGGAGGCAGAGGTTGCAGTGAGCTGAGATCGCGCCACTGCACTCCAGCCTGGTGACAGCAAGACTCCGTCTCAAAAAAAAAAAACAAACAAAAAGCAAGAAAAAAAGACTTATATCTCAACTCCTGCGAAAGTGTTCTTTGTCTATTTTATATTGGATTTTATTGTGAATAATTCTGAAAGCTCTCATTCATTGAGCATATGTAAGGGATTGTCCTAACTGTCTACACATGTAGGCACTGTCCTAAACAGGGTGCCCATATATAATCCTAAGCCTCACAAAACCTCTTAAAAATGACTTTTTTCCACACATGGTAAAACTGTTTCAGAGATGCAAAGCAACTAACCCAAATTTTCTTTTTTTTTTTTTGAGATGGAGTCTCGCTCTGTCCCCTGGGCTGGAGTGCAGTGGCCGGATCTCAGCTCACTGCAAGCTCCGCCTCCCAGGTTTACACCATTCTCCTGCCTCAGCCTCCCGAGTAGCTGGGACTACAGGCGCCACCACCTCGCCCGGCTAGTTTTTTGTATTTTTTTTAGTAGAGACGGGGTTTCACCGTGTTAGCCAGGATGGTCTCGATCTCCTGACCTCGTGATCCGCCCGTCTCGGCCTCCCAAAGTGCTGGGATTACAGGCTTGAGCCACCGCGCCCGGCCGCCTAACCCAAATTTTCAAAACTGTTCAATGTTATAGTTGCAGCATGACCAAATATTCCAACGCAGAGTACTTGGTCACTCCACCTGGTTGTATTCATATGCCAGATCCTTCTGAAACCAAAGCTGGTGTTCTTTCCATTACTCAACAGTTTCTTTGTCCAGTTGTGTAGTATCTCCTTACCTCCCACCCCCATAACAGCAATGCTTAGCACAACACTTTACATAACAACACTAAGTAGATAGTGAATAAATGATGGATGAATGGATAGTTTCTATAAATAGAGTTGTGTAATGATAATACTATTAACTATACTCAGTAGTATGGGTAAGAGAGGTTACAGTCATAGAGCTTAGATATCCTGGGGTTTTTTGTGTGTGTGTGTGGTTTTGCTTGTTTTATTTTTTTCTCCCATTAGCTTTAAATAGAAAGGTGTTAAATGTGCTGGTAAATGCTAACAGCCCTTGGGGACAAGAAAGGACAGATGTTTAGGGTGTAGGAGGATAGACAGTTCGAGTTTTTGTGCTGCTGATTTCCCATCTATGATGGTCAGTTTCAAGCTACCAAGGCAATGTCATTGCACACAGAGTTGGGGAGAGATGAAGCAGTACACCATTATACTATATTTCTATCATACAATAGATGTAGATAACCTCAAGAACATGGGTAATAGTAAATATTAAGAGGTGGTTGATTTTAAGGTATTATCTTTGTTTTAACATAATTTATGTAATTAAAAACTTGCATAATCTAATTTTGAGGCATGATTGTGTTTAACAATCAGCTCACCAAAATCCTAAAAACGGAAAATCAGTTCTTAGGAACAATCCATTGCACTAGTTGGCAGGCTCCTAGTCTATGCAGTAGCCCTACAGATTTCTCCCACTGGAGAAATTCCTCATCAGTGAGCTGGTTCAGGCCAGCACTATCATCATACCTGGACCAAAAAAAAAAAAAAAAGAGGAAACTCAATAAAATCCCTCTGATATACAAAAAGAGCAGGGTGTCCCTTCCAGAGATAAGCAACAAAATCATCTAGATGAAACCTTAGAGGATTTTAGAAATTTGGTGGTCCATTAACATCATGAAATTATTTCTAAGGTTGGTTAAATTTCATAGAAAAGACTGGTATTTCCACATACTCGTGCATTTTTATTTTGGCTGATTAACAGACTTCAGCCAATTTTCTGGAGAAATATGATAATATAGCTTACTCTATTTTTATATATGATACAAGGATTGACTTACAATATTATCAAATTTACATACTAAAATATAAACAACTGAAGAAATCCATAATGTTTGGGATATTTTGTTAGTTTTATACAATTATTTTGCAAATAAATTTCATATAATAAAATAAATCCATAATTAGCAATAGGAATAACTAGGAAAGAGACTGTAAATACTTCTCTAGTCTAAAGGAAAATGTATGCATCTATCCCTCTATCAAAACAAAGCCTTCAAGTAGAGTAAGTTTCTTTTATTGTTGTTGAGAGTCTGAACTTTATTTTGAAGAATAATTAACTCTAAAATTGTGTCTATCCACAGAAGAAATGAATCTCAAAAGCAACTGTTCCTCTCTAAGCAAAAGGAACAATAATTGAACAAATATGCTTTTCCAGGTAGGTCAGCTTTGCCCCTCACTTTTTTTTTCAGGATAGGCCCAAGATAAAAATGTTCTTGTGTTTAGTGAAGATTATGCCCCAAAAAGCTGCCACCAAAAAGCTGAGCTTCTAGAGAACCCTCTATAACTACTCTCAAGGTGAAACAGGATCTAAAAAGTTTAGAAGATCCAGTGTAGATCCTCTCCTGGAATTGACCAACACAACATAACGCCGCCAATATTCATGAACATCTTTAGGGCCTTAGAAAGCAGGTGTGGCTCACGCCTGTAATCCCAGCACTTTGGGAGGCTGAGGCGGGCGGATCACCTGAGGTCAGGAGTTTGAGAACAGCCTGGCAAACATGGTGAAACCCCATCTCTACTAAAAATACAAAAAAAAAAAAAAAAAAAAAATCCAGGTGTGGGGGTGGGGGCCTGTAATCCCAGCTACTCAGGAGGCTAAGGCACAAGAATCGCTTGAACCTGGGTGGCAGAGGTTGGCAGTGAGCCGAGATCAGATCACACCACTGAACTCCAACTCTCAGTGAGAATCTTTTCCCGCATTATGAGAATTGAATTGGGGAAATACTCACCACAAGGAGAATCTTTTCCCACTTTTCCCACTTTTCCCACTCAATAAAGATGGAGTATTTACTGAGACTCCATCTCAATAAAAAGAAAAAGAAAGAAAGAAAGAAAGAAAGAAAGAAAGAAAGAAAGAAAGAAAGAAAGAAAGAAAGAAAGAAAGAAAGAAAGAAAGAAAGAAAGAGAAAGGAAGAAAGAAAGAAAGAAAGAAAGTAGCTAGGCTTGCAAGATGCCTTTGGCTCCAGAACAACATAAGGCTAACAGGGTGCCTTGAGGCTATGCCCTAGTGGGAATCTCCATGTATTCCATCAACAAGTGCAAATGAGCCGACTATGTGCCAATACTCTGCAAGGCCTGAAATTGTATGCTGAATATGGCATATGTAGTTATTTTCCTCATTGCAGCCCAGGGAGACAATCAGACCAGCCTGAAATTAACATTCTTAAAAGGACTCACATGTATGCTTCTACTAATATCTTCAAACAAGGTTATATAAGGTTATATAGTCACAAGAATACACTGACAAAACTGCAATTAAAAAAAAGAAAAGTCTGGTTTGGCCTGGCGTGGTGGCTTGTGCCTGTAATGCCAGCACTTTGGGAGGCCAAGGTGGGCGGATCATAAGGCCAGGAGTTCAACACCAGCTTGACCAGCATGGAGAAACTCCGTCTCTACTAAAAATACAAAAATTAGCCGGGCATAGTGGCACACGCCTGTAATCCCAGCTACTCGGGAGGCTGAGACATGAGAATTGCTTGAACCTAGGAGGCAGAAGTTGCAATGACCTGAGACGGCGGCACTACACTCCAGCCCGGGCGACAGAGCGAAACTCCGTCTCAAAAAAAAAAAAAAAGGTCTGGTTTATTCAGGTAAAATTTACATCAAGAAATAATTTACCCTTTTGAAGTATACAATTTTATAATTTTTGACAAATATACACAATTGTATGACTACTGCCACCACCCTACTTCAAGCTTACTTCTTATTACTAGACCACACCACCTATACTACACTACAAATAAAAATATTTTTAGGCTAGGCTGGGTGGCTCATGCCTTGTAATCCCAGCACTTTGGGAGGCCAAGGTGGGCAGATTACGAGGTCAGGAGTTCAAGACCAGCCTGGCCAACATGGTGAAACATCTCTACTAAAAATACAAAAAGTAGCTGCGTGTGGTGGTGCACGCCTGTAATCCCAGCTACTCAGGAGGCTGAGGCAAAAGTATCACTTGAACCTGGGAGACAGAGGTTGCAGTGAGCCAAGATCATGTCATTGCACTCCAACCTGGGTGACAGAGTGAGACTCCATCTCAAAAAAAAAAAAAAAAAAAAATTAATCCTATTACTATCTTCTGAATAGCATAATTATGCTGCATTTGATATTTTGCAGGTAAAAGAATTAAATTTGTAAAAATGTAAGTTTCTCAATATACTTTAGTGTTTATAAGCCTGTCTTAGTCATTCTCCATTTTTAAATTAAACCAAGCCTATCAAAAATACAAGGCAGTCTTGGTCTCTCTCCTGTGCTCAAATAACTTGCCCTAATTATGTGGTTGGCTTTATTAAAGACAAATGAAAAACTGTGTGTAAAGAGTATGCATTTACTTTTTTACAGAAAGTTGAATTGTATGTCTCTTACGCTACTCTTGCTATACTTTATTTCTCTCATCACCCTTCCCAAGTCTAACTGTAGCAAAAAGTTAAGTTACATAAAGTAATATTTGAAAGCTGGTGGGTCTGTGCATTCTAAATACACAAGACACTGGAATGGCATATCAGTTCCTCTTCTCCTTCCCCATCCCCCACTTTTATTTTACTCTTTTGAGAATCAGTGAGGCCACACATACTGTTACTGAGGCTTTTCAGGCCAGTTGAACATCTACATCATAGCAATATTGCACCTCAAAGAAATTGTTCTCAGCATAGATGGGGAAAAAAAAAATCACTCACTTTAGCAAATGATTGGACCAAATTGTACAAAAACCTTTTAAAGACTGCTAGGGTTTGAACATTTATCCCCTCTGAAACCCATGTGGAAATTTAATTCCCAATGTGGCAGTGTTGAGAGGCAGAAGTTTTAAGAGTTGATTGGGTTATAAGGGCTCTGCCATCCTGAATGGATTAATCTATGCATGGATTAATGGGTTCACGGATTAATGGGTTGTCACTGGAGTGGGATGGGTGGCTTTATAAAAAGAGGAAGAGAGACCTGAGCTAGCATGCTCAGCCACCTCACCATGTGATGCCCTGCACCACCTGGGGACTCTGCAAAGAGTCTCAGCAGCAAGAAGGCTCTCACCAGGTGTGGCCCCTAGACCTTGGACTTCCCGGCCTCCATAATTATAAGAAACAAATTCATTTTCTTTATGATTTACCTAGTTCCAGGTATTCTGTTATAAGCAACAGAAAGTGGACTAAAATACAAACAGTTGCAAGCATAGACAGTAGTGGAAAGCTATATCCTTGTGATACAGCTTGGTGAGTATTTCCCTAATTCGATTCTCAATGACTTCACAATGTGAATGGGTGCTGTGTACTTCAGCTTTCGGTGTTTAATGTGCTTATCTGTAAGATGTAAATCATACATACCTCATGGGGGTTGTTCGGAAAATTCAATAAGAATAACCTGTTTACCAAGCAGAGCACCTACCATGCAGAAGATGCTCAATCTGTTTACTTTCCTCTCGTCCTCCTTAAAAATCAGTTTCAAAATCCACTTGAAATATTCAAAGCCACTTGTAGACTCCAAAATCTACATTTAAATCAAGAAAACTTGGTAAAAAAGTGCTCAATAATGCTGACCCTTAATGAAAGTACCACACTATTTTGAGAGTACAGATCCCGTCCTTACGGATTTTGCGTCTCATAGCTTCTTATTGCAAGTAAACAAGAGCCTTTTGTGGTAATCTCTCCCACGTGAGCAATGGGAACAGACTGTTTTCAATCTAACGCAAACAAGAAATTGCTTAAGTAAAGGTAGTGACTGTATGAATCATAAACCACTTTCTCAGATAACAGCCATTATGTAAGTCCGTGGACAAATTTGACAATTTTTATTTCATTGCCTTTTGACAACCCTTTAGAAGGGTTTAAGAGAACAAGATCTGACTATAGCTTTCAAAAATTCATCATTGAATATTTGTTAACCTTGCTCCCTGTGATAGCTGAAGAACTAAGATAATGCCCTTCAAATGGAGATAAATTACAATCTTTCAAAAGATTATCACGGTCTTAATCGAGTTTGCTCCAGCAGCTGAACAGCCTGTGACCTTGTTAGTTACACAACAAACATATCTGTTACTTTATGTTTCTATAGGTAGCGGGGTAGAACCTTTAAACTACATGTTTTCTGTATATAAAATGACAGATTTATTTCAGCTAATGCTTTTTTAGATGAAACAGAAGATCATTTATTTTAAAATATACCAAGCTACTTCATATGTGTAGTGTAATTTTTTAATGATTTGTGTTGGAATAACTTCAGAATTACCAAAACATTGAGAAAATAATATAAAGACTATATGGATACCTCTCACTCAGATTCCTCAAATGTTAAAATTTTACAGATGTGTAGTGTAATTTAAAAGAGGACAATGATTCCGGGTTCAGAAACAGAAGTCTTGTATAATTCCGTGATAGCATATTATATGTCTAATAAAGGCATAGGGATTTCACATTGAAAATCATTTAGGAGAATGTTAGAGAATCCACATTCTCAATTACTTCGAAAGAAATCAATTGCCAACTTTTACATCTAAATGTAACTAACTTCAGGTATATGAACACATCCCAACATATGGTTCAGTTTATGAAAACTACAATACTACATCTTGGGAAATTAAAGTACTTTTATCCTGAATATAATGTTACAAATAGCATGGAAATCAGCACATCAGGTGTTCCAGGATGTCAGCACATCAGCAGTTATGCCAGAGTGCCAGCATTCAACAGAAGGGAGGGAGAGTTTGAATGGAATTAATTATTAAATGGTAACATTTAATCCTAGATCGTTATTATGTGTGCCAAGAGAAAACATCTGTGGGTGCTTAGAACAGACAGATTTGGAGCATCCATACAGATTCTGCTAGGTTTGATGAAACCTCCCAGGGAACAAGGTGATTTGGGAAGCTAAACATTTATTCTCCCACTTACACTCATAACCTCTCTGGAAATAGATGAGTCCATGGTACCAAGAATGACTTTATGACTTACCCCATGTGGCAGAGAAGAAAAGGCAAGGCGCTTACTTTCCACTTTTGCTGTGTCAGGGCTATTTGAAACGAGTTCAGTGTCCATGAAAGAAAACTAAGTATCACTGCATTGGCCAATCTAGCAGCAGCTGCCATCTGTATGACAATATCCATTTATTCTGTTCCCTGCCACCTCTTGCATCTCTGTTGTAGTGTTCTTTTGTAAGTGTTCCTGACATTTTGTTTATCTTTCTTGTAAACATTCTGCCAAGATTATGTCTGAAAATGAGGGAAAAAAAACCCCTCCATTTTTCACTTGCTAAATCTGTTACAAGGGAAACAATTCAGTGCCATTCTCAAAACACTAAAGAGCTTTCAAGATATTGAAAATTCTCCAGTAAGTTGCCAAGCAAAATCAGGGCTAGGGTATGAATGTAAAAGGGACAAATAAATTCTCATACATTATTCTAGTTGGATGGAATCAAACTCTTAATGGATAGCCTATTCTCTCCATTGTCTAAATGGCAGGCTTAAATAAAAACATTTTCCCTCTCAGCCTCACAAGCAGACACGTATATAAATACCTTCTATACTTCTTAACAAAAGAGAGACCTTTTTGAGGTACCTGGAGAAATTTTAAAATTTAGTATTAGAAGTATTTTGATTCACAAATCATAATTGTGTACATTTATGGGGTGCAATGTGATGTTTTGATATTTGTACACAACATGGCATGATGAAATCAAACTAATTCACATATTCATCATCCACCTTCCCTATCATTTTTTATGGTGAGACATATGAAATTTACTCTCTTAGTTATCATTAACTAGAGTCACCCTGCTGTGCAATAGATCTCAAAACCTAACCTCCCTGTCTCTCTGAAACTTTATACCCTTTAAATCAACAATTCCACATTTCCTCCCTTCCCATCCTTTTCCCCGGCCCCAGCCACTGGTAACCATAGTTCAACTTTATTGGATCCCACATATAAGTGAGCTCATACAGTATTTGTCTTTCTGTGCCTGGCTTATTTCACTTAGCCTAATGTCCTCTAGATTCATCCATGTTGCTGCCAATGACAGGATATCCTTTTTTTTTTTTTTTTTAAGACTGAGTAGCATTTCATGGTGTGTATGTACCACATTTGCCTTATCCACTCACCCACTGATGAACACCAGGTCATTTCCATATCCTGGCTATTGTGAATAATGCTACAATGACCTTAGGTGTGCAGATGTTGCCTCAATATATTGATTTCACTTCTTTTGGACATGTACTCACAAGTGGGATTGCTGGATCATATCGTAGTTCTATTTTTAGTTTATTGAGTACTCTCTAGATGACTGTTTTGATAAAATGTTTTTATGACTTCATAAATACAATCCAAGATCGTCTTACTTTGATTTCATTGATTACAAACATTTGATAACAGAGTTTTTCCTTTTCTTTCTGTGGAGCACCTTGAAGACTTCTGGGTATCAGAATTCAGCAGCACTACCACAATGTTCATTTTGTTAGATTTGGATGATTTGCTCAGTGATGGATGTCCCAAATGCAGTGAGTGCTAAACCATTCCATGGTGAAAATGCTGCAATTTACCAGCAAAAGGAAGTTTGTAAGGAAATCAAAGAAAAATGTTTCACAAATGACTGGAAAGACTGCTTCTGAATTTTAGACTTAATTCACCATTGTAAATCTGATTTCCATGTATCATATTTCTTGTCTGTGTTTTTCATTAGCTAGATTGGTTCGATGCCCTCTCCTCCCCTCCACTTTTTCTGACCTTTCTTTGATTCTTTCTCCTAATTTCTGAATCATGGTTTTTCTTCCCAAGACTTGGGAACTGCTTAGAAAGAATGTAGAAAACTTCTAGCAGAACGGCTAGAAATTTCTACTAAGTTCTATATAATCTGTGTATAATATTTACAAATCAATGACTAAAATTAAGACCAGTTTTGCAAATGTATCTCCACTAAAGGAGCACAGTGCAAAAAAGTAATTCCTAATTTTTATTGATCTCCTTGAATGCTTAAGAATATCCAAGAATGTAGTGTTCACTAATTCATTTAAAATCTTCTACTCTTGTATTTATTTTCTAAGCCTGTGAACTCTTGGGAGCTTCTCACTTTATTGCCTGAGCATTAAGCTCTATGTCATCACAGTATCTTGTCATAGTCTCCATTACATTAACCCTTTTCCCAACAGAGTCCCCTAAGACATGGTTCTTCAGCTTTGACTGTTTCACCAAAGATCTTCATGTAGTTTTTATCATTTCCATACTACCATACTTGCTGGGTGGGGGCCCTCAAATAGAGCCACATTAATTTTAGTTAATTGTTATTCTAGCTCTCCTTTCTACCTATTATTGCAAATCTTTGAGCCCCATGCAAAGCCCATGACTTAACTCTGTGTATCCCGAAGGGCTGTCTCTGAAGTGGTTATAAACAAGATTTGGTATCAAATAAACAAGAGTAGTAAGTAAATCCTTAGCCACATAGCTGTATGATCTTAAGCATACGATTTCCTGACCTCCTCTAGTGGGTGAAGAAGTATTTCACCAAAATCCTTGTCCATCCTGAACCTCAGAATGTGATCTAATTTGGAAAAAGCGTCTTTGCAGATACAGTTAAGAAAATGATTGGCTGGGCGTGGTGGCTCACACCTGTAATCCCAGCACTTTGGGAGGCCAAGGCGGGAGGATCATGAGGTCAGTAGATCAAGACCATCCTGGCCAATATGGTGAAACCCCGTCTCTACTAAAAATACAAAAAATTAGCCAGGTGTGGTGGCGGGGGCCTGTAGACTCTGTCTCAAAAAAAAAAAAAAAAAAAAAAAAAAAAAGATCAACCCGGGAGGTGGAGCTTTCAGAGAGCCGAGATGGCACCACTACACTCCAGCCTGGGTGACAGAGTGAGACTCCGTCTCAAAAAACATAAAAATAAAAAGATCAAGATGAGCTCATACTGGATTAGAGTTGGCCTTCAGCTATTGAAAGTGTCTTGGGAGAGACATAATAGAAGGCATAGAGACACAGGAAAGAAGGCCACATGAAAACAGAGGCCAGGGCAAGGAACACAAGGAGCCACCATAAACTGAAATAAGCATGGAAGGATTCTCTCCTAGGGTCGTTGAACGGCGCATGGCCCTGCTGACACCTTGATTTTAGACTTCTGGCCTCGAGAACTATAAGAGAATTTTACCTACCTCATGAAAGTGTTGTGTAAATTAAATGAGACAATGCGCGTGAAGGGTGTGTTAGTCTGTTCTCATGCTGCTAATAAAGACATACCTGAGACTGGGTAATTTATAAAGAGAAAGAGATTTAATTAATTCACAGTTTCACATGGCTGAGGAGGCCTCACAATCATGGCAGAAGGCGAAGGAGGGGCAAAGGTATGTCATACATGGCGACAGGCAAAAGAGCCTGTGCAGGGGAAGTCCCCTTTATAAAACCATCCGATCTCATGAGACTTATTCACTATCATGAGAACAGCATAGGAAAGACCCGCCCCCATGATTCAATCACCTCCCACCTGCTCCCTCCCACAATACGTGGGGATTATGGGAGCTACAGTCAAGATGAGATTTGGGTGGGGACACAGTCAAACCGTATCAAAGGGGCTGGTACAAGAGGAGGTCCAAGTCTCCACTTAGTCACTCACTAGCAATAGCAGGGAACATTACTCAATTTCTATGTGCCTCCCCTATCTTAAGGATAAAAAACAGGGACAATAATTTTCACCTACCTTCACTGAACAGTTTTTGTGATGATCAAATGACTTCACAGACATGAACATTCCTAGCATATAAGAATCACTCAAGAAATGTGGAGATCTGTGCTCTTCCTTCCCCTTGTCCCTCAAACTACTGGGAGTGGTAAAGTAGTGGAAGAGAAACAAGAAAATCAGGACATCGTTTTTTTCTCTAAGAATGGCCAGATGGCCCCTGGCAACTCCAAAAGAAAATTCTGCTTGTATCTTTGAGTTGATGTCTAGATTTCGTTACACTGTTACCCTCTAAATATAATTTTCAGAAGTACTGATGTTGACATCGCTAAGCCAAAACAATGTCTATGTAAATAGAATTGGTAAAAATCCTATCAGCAGTTCTACGGGTTCAACCATTTCAGATCTGTTTCCCTCCCTCCCTCCCTTCTTTCTTTCCTTTTTGTCAATGTTTCTTCCCATCCACTTTCTTTCCATATTATTATAGTGTTCTGATGTCATGGTTGGGAATAATTCTAAAAAGAGAGCCACGCCAGCCTGCTCAGGGTGATTCATCATACTTTAAGCTTGACATGTCAGGGAGTACTATAAATGTGTGTTCCTGGGCACTGTGGCAGGTTTCACTAAGAGCTGAGACATATTACTTAAGAGAAAACAGAGAAAATATGCAGCATAAAAACAGGTAGTGGGTACTTGTGAACAATTCAATCAATTGCAATGATCCGTAAGACCAGGTTGGTGGCTATAACCAGGGCTATAATTTCATATGTGGTGACCACAAGAACACCAAACTATGGTAGGGAAATCAAGTCAGGGAAATATTTGATGGGAACCAGCCACTTATTCAGTGACCTTGTATTTACCAGAGTTGCCTGGGAGAGAAGCAGCCGGGCGATATCACTGGCTTCCGAGGGCCTGAGGAGAAGGGCAGAACTACCCAGGAATGGAAGCCACAAGCAGCCCAAAGCTAGAAGGCCGTCCCCGTGACACTGACCACTTGCTCAACAAAGAGACCACTGGAGAAGACTGCAAAAGTCAGAAAAACTCGCCAGGGATTTAGGCAAAGAGCTGATGAGGTTTAAGTTGTAGAGAATATATGACTCTGGAGTCTTACAGTCCTTGGTGTAAATCTGGCTGTGACACATATTTGAGTGGCCTTGAGAACATTATTTATTTAAGCTTCAGTTGCCCCCAAACGTAAAGTGGAGATAAAAGTTACTTACCTTGCAGACTTGTTGTAAGACTTAACTGAAGTTATATATGAAAACGCCCTAAGATGTAAAACTAGGAAAAAATGAATTTTCCCCTCCCTCCCTTCCTTCCCCTGAATTTCTATAAAATCAGTTCCCCAAGGTAAGAAGAAAGAATTTTTACATTTCATATGAAATAATCTATTTCTTGACCCTTTAGCATCAAGATTCAAATGGTCCTTTACTTAATTAAAGCTAGAAAGGGGACATTGGAAATTTCTTTTACAGACATCCCTAGATTTCTAAAACAGGTGACTGTGCATTAGCTTCCTCTCCACTTGTCACTAGCAAAGTATCCCCTTACTGTGAACAAGAGCTGTATATATACACATACACATAAACTTCAATGCTTCTAAATGCTAATTTGTAATGGGCCAAGAGTAGACAGAGAAGACATGATAAAAATGGCAAATTAGTAGTTACTAAGTTATCAGGGTGAGTGGAGGTCATAAAACTGAAAATAATAATAATAATAATAAATTTAAAAAAAGATAAATTGCCAAGAAGCTAATGAAAGATACCTGAAAGCAGGGAATGAATTAAGACCTTGAGTGAGGGATTTAGACTTAAAGAAGATAGATTACTAAGGTGGATTTCAGCTTCAAGTAACAGAAAACTAAGCTCAGAAATGTTTAAGCAATAGATTTATTGGCTCATCTACCAGAAAGTCCAGATATAGTGAGGGCTTCAGCATTGTTAGATGCCATGGTTCAATACATCGACCTGGGTCTGGGTTCTATTAGTCTTTCCACTCTGCCTTCAGAATGAAAGCCCAGCACTAAAGTCCATTCCATGTTAATCACAGAATGGCCACAGTACCAGTCAGAGCTCTGGTGCTTTCTTGCTCACATTTGGTGGGAGGGAGGAACTAGATCCTCATAGTTTCAGAAACTTCCCACAAATCTGTCGGCATCTTATATTTTCTGGAACTGGATCACATACCCATGCCTAAAGAGAAAAGGACTTATTCCTCAATCAATTAGCCTCACTGATAGCCCATGTGGGAGTCAGCTTCCCTTGAAGTATTTGGACTATGTCAGAGGGCTTAGGTACCCGAACAAAACCAGATAGTGTTAGGAAAAAAGTATAGATCGATCCAGGGTAGGTCATCTACCTTTTACACTACAGAATATTAGCAAGGTAAACATTATACTTTCATTTAGTTCAGCCTCCTAAGTTTTCCAATGTGATGGCAATGTCACACAATGAAGTATTGGTAAAGTCAGATCTAGCGATTTTTCCTACATTCCATGTCATAAGTTTGTTTTGCTGTAGTGTTGTTTTGTCTTAACTATATCAAACTGCCTCTTAAGCAAGTAACACAAAACCTTTTCACCCTAACAAGTACATATAATAAGGGTTCTCCAATTCTAAAGTCTGATACTCAGTGAGTTCCCAGACCCAAGCACCAGCATGAGAGGTCCAGGAATTCTGCCACACCATCGAAGTCAGTGGTTCTTAACCTGATTGGGCAATAGGATCACCCAGGGAACTTACTAGAAGTACCCACGCCAGAGGATAGTGACCCAGTGGGAATGAGGTGAGGTCTAGGCATCTGTATGTTTTTTAATCCCAGTTGAAAGAGAGTTAGAGACTGGAAAACTGAAGCTTGGATTGGAGAGAGCATTAATTCACTGTATACTCTTCTGTGTGGATTCAATTTTTTTCATTATGTATCTATATTATTCTCTTCCCTTCCTTTTTCTTTTCTTTATTAAGGTCCTCAGTGTTTCTGAAGTGCAGACAACGAGAACTATCAATCTATATGATCAAATATGAACCTTTAGGTTGAATACTCTAGAGCAAAAAGTGTTTAAAGTTGGTTGTCAGAGTGATACTTAAACATAATGACTTTTTTTTTTTTTTTCATAGAGATCTGGGGTGGGGGCATCTTACTGCGTTGTCCACACTGGTCTCAAACTCATGGTCTCAGGCGATCCTCCCACCTCAGCCTCCCAGAGTGCTGGGATTACAGGTGTGAGCCACTGCACCCAACCCATACTGCCTTTTTAATGAAAACCTTGAGGCCAACAAATTGATCAGTGCTAACACCTAACTCAGAATCTTGGACTCATTTTTTGGGATTTCTGGACAGACCACAGAGTCTGGAATATGTCCCAGTTTTTGAAATGAAATAACATAGATGACCAGATCATTTTGTTGACAAAGAAAACTCCGGAGAACCTTGTTTGGCTTCCCCTCAAAAGAAGAAATGATGAAATAATTTGTAACTGAAAACAGCTCCATGCTGTTTGCCATCAGTCCTCCGACACATATGCCTCAAATGACAGACAGAGACCAAAGTAAGATTGCACTGTTTACTGTAAGACGTCTTTGTAGAGGTACTTCTTCAAGTCTCTTCCAAGTGATCAGAGACACTGCCCCTCTTTGAATTACAGCTCTAAGAAGCAGGAATCACTAACTAGATGTTTTAAAACCCCTTTCACTAGCAATTTAAAGAGATTAGAAGTTTGATGGAGAAAGATGTGTTTGAAAAACATTAAAACAGTAGACATTGTTTTCAGAAAGAAACATCCTTTGGTCACACTTTTGTAGCTAGTTATGGTCTGATGGAAATCAACTACAAAGAAAATTCAGTGTAGCCTAATGGTCATTTTCACAAGAGTACACCAGATCACTTGTGGCATAGCAGTTACTCCCATTTATAATTGTATTTCACATAGGATATTTTTAAACCTGCATATAAATTGTCTGACAAATCTCTATGTCTACCATATCTAGGGTATTGTTCTTCCTATGAGCCCAAAGCCATAGCTTGCCCTTAACTAACTACAAACATTTTAGGTACAAATTGCCACTCCTTCCTTCTGTATATCAACATTGCATATAGCCATATATGGCTAATTTTCTTCTATAGGGGCTTCCTATCCTTATAACACCTGGAGAAACAGATGTTCCTCAGCAGTCCTGACTTTAGAGGCAAAGCTTATCTGTGTGCAGGATGGAAATGCTAGGTAACTCTCCAGAGGAAGAGCTCAGAGGTTGTCTCATCCCTGGAATTCATGCAGTATAAGTGACTTAGTCTGAGGAAACACTGATCTGAGCCATTGGCACCAAATCTCCCATTGCTCCTTTAAAGTAGCTCACCCTTAGTTTGGGCCTGTGGCCTGGAGGTACATCCAAGATGGACCAAAAGATCCAGATTAGTTCCAGGCAGCAACAAAACAGTCTAGAAGAAGGAAGGCCAACCTTTTCCTAAGGCTGCTTCCCCACAAAGCATTGATAAGAAGTAAGCCAAATTATCTGTTTTCCAGGTTTTTTTTCTATTCCCATCCATCTCCCTCGGCTTTAAATTTCCAAATATATCAAATATAATTTTTTTTAGATGGAGTGTCACTCTTCACTCAGGCTGGAGTACAGTGGTGCAATCTCAACTCACTGCAATCTGGCCTCCCAGGTTCAAGTGATTCTCCTGTCTCAGCCTCCCGAGAAGCTGGGATTACAGGTGCGCACCACTACACCAGGCTAAATTTTGTATTTTTTGTAGAGACGGGGTTTCACAATGTCAACCAGGCTAGTCTCAAATTCCTGGCCTGCAGTGATCCACCTCGGCCTCCTAAAGTGCTAGGATTATAGGCATGAGCCACCATGCCTGGCCTCAAATGTGATTATTCTTAAAACCAAACCAAGTTCTACAGAATATATATATTTTTAGGTGAAACTTGATATTTAATGTTCTACACTGCTTTGAAAATTGAAAAATATCTTTTCCTTAGTTAGAAGAAGGGGAGAGAACTAACAGTTGAATTCCTATTGTGATTTATTATAGATACATGTTGGATTTTATGTCATCTCATTTAATCCTTGTAACTATTCTGCAAAATAGTTACATTGTGTAACTTAATCCCCAGACAGTGTCCACTGTGTACTTTTTCTGTTCTAGGGACTCTTACAGGGGTTAGACTTTGTGATCCCGCTAGGAACTCAGTCTGGTGGGGAAGAGAGCATATGAATGACTAATTACAATACAAACAGTAAAGTCCCATAATACGTAGACGAACAGAAGGATCTTCGAGCATACATTTTAAATTTAAATTTCTTTAATATGTGCACCAATCAAAATGGTAGGCTTACCCCAAAAAACATATTCTGAGGCTGTTGCAAAAGACTCCAATATTTTGATACAAAAAGCTTTCTAAAAACAGATGGGTAACTAACTAGTAATACAGGTACCTCTTTATCTTTTTTTCTGTACGGGAACTCTGGAAAGGTTTCTAAATACTTTTTTCTTCTAACAGAGCTACTTATTTCTAACAAAGTTATTTTATCTTTTTATTTTTATGTTTTGAGACAGGGTCTCACTGTGTCACTCAGTGCACTGGAGTGCAGTGGCACGATCGTAGCTCACTGCAGCCTTGACCTCTTGGGCTCACAAGATCCTCCTGCCTCAGCCTCACGAGTAGCTAGGACTACAGGCATGTGCCACCACATACGGCTAATTGTTTTTTTTTTATTTTTTGTAGACGTGGAGTCTCCTTGCGTGGCTCAGGCCCATCTCAAACTCCTGGTCTTAAGTAATCCTACCACTTCAGCCTCCCAAACTGTTAGGATTACAGTTGTGAGCTACTGCACCTGGCCTAATTTCTAATGATAGTATTTGCCAGTAAAATAACTTAAAACAGGCTGAGTGTAATAGCTCATATCTGTAATTCTGGCACTTTGGGGGGCCGAGGCAAGTGGATCACTTGAGGTCAGGAGTTCGAGAGCAGCCTGGCCGACATGGTGAAATCCCGTCTCTACTAAAAATACAAAAAATTAGCTGGGCATGGTGGCACACACCTACAATCCCAGTTACTTGGGAGGCTGAGGCAGGAAAATAGCTTGGACATAGGAGGCAAAGGTTGCAGTGAGCCAAGATCACGCCACTGTACTCCAGCCTAGGCAACAGAGTGAGACTCTGTCTCAAAAAAAAAAAAAAAAAAATCAAATATTTTAAAGAGATTTTACCTATTCCTTCATACTCTTAAACAATTTTAAAAATATTTTCATGTGGCTTACAAAAATACATACAATGGCACAGAATAAATGAAAATAGTAGCAAAATGACTATATCTGTGTATCTTTCTATATCAATTTCCTCTCAATATCAATTTCCTATTCCCCACAAATAGCTATTTCCTCTCTCCTGGTTCCAATTATTTGTGGCTATCTAGAAAGCTCTGGTTTCCTCTAGAACTGATCAGTGCCTTGCTCTGGCCCCAGCCTGCCCTGGCTTGTCTTCATGTGGGGTCTGCATCACCTTCTTCACAAGCACAATTCAGTCTCCAAATGACTCAGGCAAGAACTTTTGTCTCAAACAAATCTGTTTATCAGAGAGCCATTGGATCGTAGGTTATAGAAGCCTCAACAAACAAGATATTCCATCTCAAATTGATGACCTCTTGGCAAACACAATAATGCCACCCAGGGAAGCATATGATTCTCAGGAACACCACAGCACATCATCGGCCACTGAAGGAAACAGGTTAGGCATCTGCTCACTGGCACTTCCTGGTTGAAGTACAACAATTAGTATCTTTTCTGAATATGTGCAGCTTTGGGATTATTAATTTCAGCATGAGAAATCATTAGTATTCTTAATTTAAAGAGGAAACCTTTGGACAGGAGTCTGCGGCTATAAATCAATACTAAAGATTTTCTCTGAATTATGATGTTTTTACCTGACTCTGAAAATGGATTTTTTTTCCCTTTTCATTTTTGAGCTTTTGAATTTGACTTAGCACATGGACTCTGTCAGGTTCCTGTGGTGAATTGATAATGAAATTAGGAGAGACAGGGTCCATTGACTTAGAAGACCTGTGCCATTAGTTAAGTCTTCCCTCTGTTTCTGCAACTGGCTTGACACCCACTTAGTCACCTGGGTTTTGGCACTTGCCTCTGACACTAACACTTGAGAGAGCAGAGCTCAGAATGGAGATGAGGAGGTAGCACAGTAAATAGGCATTATCAAAAAAAGACAGAGGTAAAATCAATACCTCCATTAACATTGAGAAGCAGACTTTTCAAAGAACATTTATATGTTTAGCTGACAGTAATGTACCAATAAGACTACTTCCTTTATAGGTCACAAAGTATGTAACTATCCCTATGGTGTTATTTATTTTTCTTCCCATTTGGCTAAGAAGTATCATCAATAGGATTTAAAACTAAAAATAAACAAACAAAAAACTCTGCCCAGCAAAAAATACTCAAATAAAGGATAAAATTTTCAACAAGGTAGATACAACAAAATTCTAGTAATATACATCAAAATTATTAATAATACACAGTAAAATAGCTATTCTCTTGAAGTTTGTCGTAAGGCTTTGATGTATACGTGTATCTTTTTATAAGGTCATTACTTTTGTGATGCATGTGACTTGAGATACCTGTATTGCAATGAACTGTATGTTTCTGGTTTTGTTTTAACGGCATTGTGTTACTGTTGTTATCCCGTCATTTTCAAATATAGGTTTAATTCCTGGTTTTCACATTCCTTAGCTCTGTGACTGTCAGAAGTCAACTTACATCATGCTCGGTTTCCCTATGTGTTACAGTAGTATTAGGAGAAATAAGTGATAGATGTGTGTAAATGCCTAGCACAGTGCCTGACACAAAATACAGTCTCAGTAGATGCTAGTCCCCCACCTCCCCACCCCACCCCTCATTGCTTTCTCTTCCTCCCATGTTGGTCCCCTTGCCTCCTCTGCTTTGCCATCTCCTTCTCTACACCGTCAAAGGAACACCTCTGGGCAAAGGAGACCACATCCAGTTATGTCGGATAACACATTGACCTGGTGCCCTTCACTCCAGTGTAAAGAGGCTGGGTACCTCCCCTGTAGCTGTCATCCTTGCTCCTCTGATGTTCTTTGCTAGTGCCTGTGCACAGGAGCCAAAGCTTAGTATGGCCACCTATCATCACTAAGCAGTGTAGGATTTGGGGCCTGTCTCACCTCCAGGAACAGAAGTTGGAGCAAATAAAAAGACGTAGTCTGTCAACTTGGACTTTGCAGGACACTCTGAACTTGAGTCCAATCTTCAAGAAAGAACAGGTTTAGAACAAAGAAGTATTGAGAACCTTGAAGAAAGTGAGATCGCCTTAAAATCCATCTGAGCAAAAGATAGGCTCAGCAGTATCTGACATGCATCCTAGACTATGGAAAAGCACATTTCAAAAAGTTCAAAGAAAATATATGTTTGGTCCCAGGGCCAGAGGGTTTTCTAGAAGAGTATAAATAGGTCCAGAAGGACTAGAAAATTAAATTCTAACTATATAATAAAAATTAGCCAGATATGGAAGAAAAACTAAAGAAATCAATATGGTTCCTTGGGAACTCCCCTTGGAGCTCAGATATTAAAAGGCATGTCTGAATGATCAAAGAACTTGTAGCCAAGAACAAAAGCAATTCAATAGCACAAACCTAAAAGAATGGTGTCATATAGAATAAAGTGAAAAATAAGCACAGTTTTGCTGAATAAAAGGTTAAAAATGACTTTTACTAACGTGTACAGAGTAAGAACAAGGAACTGTTAGCCACATTTCTAAGAGATCATGATGTAATGGCAATGAGACAAAGAGAAAATAGAATGACTTAACTCCATTTTGCTTGTGTCTTTTCCACTAGAAGAATGACCTTCAGACTGAAAATGCAGATGTGGCTGACAACTGCAGACAAAAAGTGTTCTCTATCAGGCAGGGAGCCCGGGGTGATTTTCCATAGGCCAGTGTCAGCAGTATGAAGAAAACTGGAAGCCAGAAGCCGGGCTACTACTGTGATGGCCCATACAAGAGGAGATAAGGACACAATGAGGCAGTCCAGAGGAACAGAGCAAAGCAGGCACAGGGGAGAGGGGCTGAGAGGGTGGAAATGACAGAATAACCCACTGCAAAGCCTCTAGAAAAGCGCTGGATGTGCTGCTTAAGGTGAACTTACAGAAGGAAAGGATTCCACACATCTTTTGTGGAAGCAGAAAGCAAACAGGATGGGGAAGGGGAGAGCAACCACATGAGTCTATTCATGGAGACAGAAAGTGGGGCTGTGTTGGAGACATAGTGAGAATCCCGGTTCATCAGTCACAGGTTATTTCCAGGGAAATAGCTGGCTATAAAGGGGCCTTAGAGGAAAGGATAAACACTATGTCTGAAGGGTTTACTACCTGTCAGAAAGTCTCCAATGAGCGCTCCACACCTGATGAGGATCCAGAGAGGAATTAAAAACAAAACAAAACAAAAAAACACACACATATAGAGCCATTCATTTGCCTCCTCATTCTGGGGATACCATGTAATCTGAATATAGAGTTGAAATCTGAAGGAATCAAGAGTTTCGTGGATTTGTTTTGTTTTGTTTTGTGTGGGATTGATTAGTTAACAGTGAAACTGTTGAAAACTGTGGACAGAGCCACCCCTCCTCTCCCTGTGAAAGGCAGGGAATCTGGATTAATTCTTTAATTTCAGGGTGTTAATGCCAGTAAAGAAAGCCTTGTGGTACCACCAGAGCCCATGCTGAGGCTTCCTAAGGCCGACTGGGGTGGTGGTCATGAGAAGGAAGTGACATATGGGCGGAGAACTTCCAGACCAGTAGAGCTTAGCCTGAAGAAATACTCCACATGTTTGGAGTGTGAAAACTGTATTCAGACCAGGGTGCCTCACTTTAAAGAAAAATGTTGCCAAACTGAACTCTGCCAGATGAGGAATCAAAGATGGCTAGCTAGGAGTTAACTGACACAGCCGGAAATCTGGTTATCAATTCCATGTAGCCTTAGAGGAAGAATGTCATCCAATTCTGAGGCAATCTAGCGTCAAGGTCAAGCTCAGAAGCTCTAGACCCAAATATGAGGGTTAAAATTCCGGCCCTACTATGAATTACATTACCTTTTCTGTATAATAACATTAATAATAATAATTGCATAGAATTGTTGGGAGGATGAAATGAATTAATACGCATCACCTGCCTAAAACAGTGCCTGGAACATAGCAGTCACTCAATGCATGTTGGTTATCATTAATATTATTATCCAATGAATAATAGTTATAATAAAACAGATAGGTATATATTGCTATATTAAAGAATATTTCGCAATTCAAATCGTTGAACAAAGTAATCCGGGTTACCTTTTAAATAGCCCCCGAGGCCGCTGCGAGAGGAGCCGCCGCCATGTCTGCGCAGCTGCAATGGATGGTCGTGCGGAACTGCTCCAGTTTCCTGCTCAAGAGGAGTAAGTAGACCTGCAGGACAGGGCCCAATAACCTGAAGGCCTGCAACTCCTTCCGCCACCACGGGCTGATTCACTGCAAGACTGTGGGCGTGGAGCCGGCAGCCGACTGCAGAGGTGTGGTACTGGTCATGAAGCGGAGATCCAGCCAGCGGAAGCCTGCCACCTCCTATGTGCGGCTATCATCAACAAGAATGCTCGCGCCACGCTCAGCAGCATCGGACACATGATACTCAAGAACAAGTATGCCCTGACCTGCGCATGGCTGCCATCCCCGGGGCCAGCGTCCTGCACAGCCAGAAGCCTGTAATGGTGAAGAGGAAGCGGATCCGCCCCACCAAGAGCTCCTGAGGCCGCGCCCCCAAAGCAATAAAAAGTCAGCTGGCTTTCTCAAAAAAAATTATAATAATAAAATAAAATAAAATAAAAAATAAAAAAGTTAAAATGTTTAACCAGAGATTAGAGGATCATCTGAAAGAAGCAAGGAGGAGCTGCTGCCTGCTTTCAGTAGACAGAGGAACTGGCTGAGTCTAGTTTTTCTGACTTTCGGAGTATATACGTACATATGTGTGTATATGTGTGTGTGTGTGTGTGTGTGTGTGTGTGTGTGTGTATAGTGACAGGGTCTCGCTCTGTTGCCCAGTTTTGAGTGCATGATCATAGCTCACTGTAACTTGGACCTCCTGAACTCAAGTAATCCTCCTACCTCAGCCTACTGAGGATGAGAAATGCATATTTCAGGATGGGCGCGGTGGTTCATGCCGTTAATCTTAGCACTTTGGAAGACCGAGGCAGGCGGATCACCTGAGGTCGGGAGTTTGAGACCAGCCTAATCAACATGGAGAAACCCCGTCTCTACTAAAAATACAAATTTAGCCGGACATGGTGGCGCATGCCTGTAATCTCAGCTACTTGAGAGGCTGAGGCAGGAGAATCGCTCGAACCCGGGAGGCGGAGGTTGTGGTAAGCCAAGATCGTGCCATTGCACTCCAGCCTGGGCAACAAGAACAAAACTCCGTCTCAAAAAAAAAGGGGGGGGGGGTATTTCAAGTGCTCTTCATTTTGACTAATAGATGTATCACTGGTAGTAAAGTATTTATTAAATGTCCTGTGAAACATTCCTTGTCAGGAGGAAGTATCTATTTTATAGATTCCCAAGGCCATAGATCTTAAATTAGGACATTGCTGTGTATTTCAATTTGCGTTGAATCCAATCCTAGGGAAAGCTATAGGTTCAGTCGATAAGGCAGAAATAAGAATACAGACTTATTCATAGGAATTCATTCCAAAATGTGAAATCAAGGAGTTTTAATCTACTGTCAAAACTGCCACAAACATTTCTTACACGTTTCTTTGTCATTAGTGAACTAATTGTACTTTAATCGAGTCAGCAGTGAGCAATAAGAATCCATTAGTAAATACAGTAATATAGTACAGATTTTTATTTCCTTCAAGAGCTCTCCTCAGAATTCATGATCTCAGTGAGAACACTGGTAATCTGTGAATTATCTGGGCTCTCAAAATGCAGAAAAGAATCAAAGGAGATTTAGAAAGGAGCAAGATTTAGAAAGGAGCATTGGCCCATTTTACTAAGAATTCAGCCAGGCTGATCTGCTCAATGGTTAAAGAGGAACAGCAACTACATTAAACACCAGAATGGTCAGTGCAATTAATGCAATTAAAGTAATTAGTCCTGGCAGCTGTAAGGTCAAATAGAGGTAGCTTTGTAACAACAATCTGCCACTGCAAAATTACTGACATTTCCAACTAAATTATATTCTCTAAATTGTTGCCTTAATGCTAAATAAATAAAGTTATGCTAATGTAGGGACTGATTACAGATTGAAATTAGCACAATTGCTTGTTATACAGTCTGCTAGGGTTAACATTTTTTAAAAACATAATTAATGGCCTTTGCTTACTGTCTCTGGTTATAGATCCTGCAGCTCATTTGCATTCTTTTGCAATATGCTGACAGTGCTAAATGTCTAAGAAGAAAGATCTCATCTGCAGGCAGAAAATGCGTTTTTCACGTCATCAAGCTAAAACTTGTTATAGTTTCAGGGCAGTGTTAATAACAAAAATGACCAGAAAAGGAATGGATAAGAATGAAGCTAGAATCCGTTTTTCTTTTCAGTCTTGTGATCCAAGCCTTTTCTGGAGTCAATGTGAAATGTAATTGCTCTTTTGACCTCTATCTTCTCTCTCCCCAGGTCTGAGGAAGAGCTACACTGGTTGATTATTGCAGGAATGAAAGGCACTCTGACCTTGTCGACCGAACGCCTTGCTGCTTTCAATGTTGCCCATTATACTGAAGGCAGGCAACTCCTGGAGAGAGGCGGAATCTACAGGAGAGCTGCTCCCCGGGCAACCTGCCAGAAAAGGCTTCATCAGCAGCAGTTCAGACATGACCAAACAGCTCAGGCAGTAAAGGAAACAGCTAGGGGGGAGAAAAACAGAGTATATCAAAATATTGTTAGCACACAGCCTGAAGAGCTCTCAGGCATCTATACTATAGAGTGCCTTTGCGAATACTGCCCAGCGTCATCTGCCTGAACTGAAGATCGACCTGGGAATATTTGCTGAGGAAGGAAGCCGTAACCAATATAAGTACAGTCACTGATTTCCTAAAATAGGCAGTCGCTCATTCAAAGGGATTTGTGATAATATTTCTATGTAAAGAGGAATGTAGGGTGATTTTCAGCAGAAAGTAGGTCGGGATATCTGGTTACAACAATTGCAGCTGGGTGGGTGATGGCTCAAGCCTGAAATCCCCACACACTGGGAGCCCCAGGTGGGAAGATCACTTGAAACCAAGAGTTCAAGACCAGCATGAGCAACAAAGCAAGACTCCTTCTCTACAAAAAAATATAAAAATTAGCCAGGTGAGGTGGTGTAGTCCTAGCTACTTGGGAGGCTGAGGCAGGAGGATTGCTTGAGCCCAGGAGTTGCAGGCCACAATGAATTATGCTTGTACCACTGAACTCCAGCCTGGAAGACAGAGCAGGACCCTGTCTCCAAAAAAAGAAAAAACTTACATTTAAATTTAAAAGAAAACACAATTACTCTAGATGATAAATCATTCACTAAAAAATCTAGTTTGATTATTTTTAGAATTTATGGTTGATGTAAGGATTAGGGTACAATTCACAATGAGAACATGCTCTCCCTTCAAGCTCTAGAGTTGAAAGAGTCTTTGTTTAAAATCAGCTGTGGTTCCTTCACATAACTGCTCATTCTGCTCAAATCAATTCTATTCAACAAAATTTTATCGAGCATTTATTATGTGCCTAATCATTCTGGGAAACGTCAATGAGATGTGAAGTGTGCCTATGAGTTAATGAGACTGGCTGACCAAGCAGACACAGAAATGGTGCCATTTGGTTTCTCATTTCATTGTATTCATTGAGAGAGAACACCAGAGGCCTCTGCCATGAGTAAGGCGTGGAGTTAGGTTCTTCAGATTCAAACGTCATTTAACTGTTACATTAATTTTCAGGTTCATATTATTAGCCCCACTTTAGAAAGAGTTTACTGCAGTTAAAAAGACCCTGGAATCCGGAATTAGCCAGACTTGGGTTTGCAAAGGAGAAAAGGTATAATAACTTTCCTCGTCCATTGTAAGAGGCACTCCTATAACGAAAGAGATTAATGAAGACTGGACAGGCATATGGAAATGTGATTGTGCCAAAGAGTATGATCTAATGATAATAGACTGGGAATGGTAGGAGCCCAGCAAGGCCTGTCTGTTTAGATTCTTTTTGGCCTCTCTGTGTAACATTTCTTCCTCCCAGGTATGGGACAGGACCCTTATGGAATGGCAGTCTTCAAGGGAGAAGAGAGAGAGTGACCATTCTAAGTTTTATGGCTTGCTTTGTGGGAGAAGAATTCTGGTTTCTATCGCTCACTAAAAAGAAGTGAGGGACTCCCAGGGGAGCAGGAGAAGCTCAGAGAGACCTTGCTTCTGAGGCCTTTCCATCTCCTTTAGTTCAAAGTAGTCAGCATGCCAAAGCACCATACTTTGGAGTATCATGTTCTGAGCCCCAACAGGTTCATACACAATTCTGTTACTACTCAAAATCTCTGCAATCTTGAAAAAATTCTCCATTTCTCTGGATTTTTATTAGTCTTGTTCCTGGAATGAAGGAGACGAGATGAACTTAAGACCTTTTCCATCTCTATAGTTTCATGAGAAATATTGTTGTGCAGATTTTCTGGGACATCCCAATTCTAAATGTTGTGGCCCATCATGCCTGTAAAAATATTTATGCTCATCAAATGCTGAACTCAAGAACCATAATCACCCTCTCTAAAAATAAAAAGAACTATCAGAGTTAGGAAAATAATGATGAATAAAGGCTAGGGAGAATGACACTACAAGATAATTTTCAAAAGAAGGGTGAAATCACTACCCTCATACAGATATAAAAATGAACACGTTAAAGATTTGATTCTAGCCATTAATCAAAGACGGAATGCAGAAGATATTATAACTGGTTTCAGAGAATGTGAAGAGACATATTTAAAGATCAGGAATATTGAAATTAGCATGTAAATTGAATAAAACCAGTTTTTCCAGGGGTAGGGGAGGGAAGTCAATTGAACCTATATTAGACAGGGCAGAATGTGCATGTCTATCAGTTACCTACAAGATACAGAGTTGTAAAATAACTCAAAGACAATGAAAGGCTAGAATCAGATAACAGGAAGGTTGTACTGTACCAGATGAAGCATAGTTTCCCATTGAAGCAGTTTTTTTTTTTTTTTCCTGCAATGAAAATAACTTTGATGGGGTTCAGAAACCACTCTCCCAAAATATGGCATCTTGCATACTAAGTATTTTAACCTGAAGGAATGTGAGAAGATGGCAGAAGCGGGAAGGCCTATCTTACCTTCTCCCACCCTTCCTTCCTGAAGGAAGGAAGGTTAAAAAACCTAGAAAGGATTTTTTGACCTTCCCCTGAAGCAGAACATAAAACCCACATGTGAGAGGCTGCCTCCTACGCCTGGAGGAAAGGAACATCCTTATCTCTGAAGACGCTAAGTCTCCCCAGTTTATTATCGTCATCAGATCATACTTTTTCATCCAATCATACTTCTCCACAACTATCTACTTATTAAATCTAGCATAAAAAATACACAGGTTTACCTGTTTCTTCAGGTCTCCATTACCTTATGAAGGCTCTCATGTCACATAAAACTCAAATAAATTTATTTTTTTTTCTTGTTAGTCCATCTTTTGTTATAGGGGCCTTAGCCATGAACCTAGCAATGGGTGAGGAAAAGATATTTTCACTCCCCTACATTCACTTCATGTGGAATACAGCATTTCATTGTAATTTCCGATTTTTCAACAGATATCTAGGAAAAAATGTCAGTGGGGGCCTGGGTGTGAACCAAAATCACCTGAGATACTTTCAAAATAGAATCACACCCCCTTTGACCTGCATCAAGCCATCTAATAAATGCACTAAACAAATAGAGGGCGTCTTCAACTGCTTTTTGAGGTTGAAATTCAGATTTGAGGAGACCTAGAAATTCAGCTATGTGCAGTCTTTATAGATACAGTAACACTTCCTGATCCTTTAAGGAATCTTTTGTGATTTTCTTGATGTGGTTTTAGAGTCATGAAACTGTTAAGAGTTTGGTTCACCAAGGGCTAAGGACCAATGTGCACATTGCAGGGACAGGAAGGTCAAAAGGAAAAAAATGGGAACTAGAGAAATAAAAATAGGGAAGAATAGGATAAGGAAGACTAGAAATAGAGTGGAATCAGCTGGTACACTGGCATGCCAAAGATGCCTCCCTGATAGAACTACTTTGTTAATAAAAATACCATTTTAAACCCGTGCCCATAAAGAGTAGGAGTAAAAAGAAGCTTTATTTCTAAAGCTCTGCTGCCGCCTCCACTGGAAATCTAATGTGGTCTTTTTTTTTCTAACTTTTCAGGGCATATGTATTCTAGTTCCATTATAATGGTGGAAAATGCTCTCATACACACTGTTCCTGCGGTTTTATACTTTGGCTTTATTTTCCTCTCTTCTACACTTCCCTCCCTCCACAAAAATCGAAAATACATAAAAATGATAAGTTGAAAGCCCAAATTGAAGTCTTTTTAAATTTTAACTTATTTTTTTAAAACCACAACATTGTAAATAGACTGGACTAAAGGAAATACAATTATTTATAGCTATGAAAGGGGAATTTATGGAAATGCCAATTCAGGCTTAGCTCAGCAACTAAAATGAAATGTGAAAAAGAAAAGTGGAGAACTCTTTGGAGGTTCTAGGATGATTGTGAGAATCCCCAGAGATTGATAATGCAGATGGAGGAAAGAAGGCCTCCAGAGGGTCAGGGTATAACAGACATTCTGTTTAGTGAAGCTTTATAACCCTCCAAGATACTAGTCTGGAATTACTTTTGAAAGAAACAAGATAATGGGGTTCAGGACATGCTGCCGCCCAAATATGGCATCATGATATTTAAGAAAACAGCAGAAGCAGAAAAGCCATTCTCCCCTTCCCCTCACTCTTCTTCCATGCAGTGGGGCATGAGACTCTCATTCAAAAAATATCCTTTCAAACACAGAAAAGGACCATCCTTGCCTCTGAGGACACAGGGACACAGAGAAGAATATGAACAAACAGACCTTGCTTAATTCCCCCTTAATTCTTAATTTTTATTACCATTAGATCATGCCCTTTTGTCCTCCAATCACACTTAATCAAACTTCAGCATAAAAATCCCCAAGTTTGTCTATTTCTTTGGGCCTTCATTTCTTTATGAATGCTCTCATGTCACATAAAACTTATATTAAATAAACGTGTATGCTTTTCTCTTGTGAAATCTGTCTTTTGTTATTAGGGCCTAAGCTATGAACTTCATGATAGGTTAAAAAAAAAAAAAGAAAAAAAAATTGTATTTACATCAACTCAAGATGAGAGGCAATTTTATCTTGACTAAATCCTTCTGGAACTACGGACACCAGGAAAGGAAGAAAGGCCCTATGGCTTTTGTGCATGACAGAGAGCAGATGGTCAGCAAACTCCCCGTGGGCAGTGAATTCACTGTGCTTGGACAAGTCAAAAAAGGTTAAGCCAACTAACACCATGAAACAAATGAAAGAATGCTACTTGAGTCTTTGTGAAGTCCAAGTTTCAAATAAATTGTTTAGTCCAACAGAATAGTTGCTTTCTTTTCATTGTTTTAACCTGAGGGACGAAGAAAAATAAATCAATGTCAGATTTTTTTTTTTTGAAACCGCTTCTGGTAGCTGGGCAAAATATATAAAGAAAATAAAAATAATCATTTGCTTGTGGGAAGAGAAAGCCAATAAAACTTATAGAAGCTTCTAAGAGTACATTGCTAGGGTTCAAGACACATTACACCCAAGATATGGTGCCTTGGCATATTAAATATTTTAAACGGAAAGAATTTGAGAAAATAGTAGAAGCAAGAAAGTATCTCAGACCTTCTCCCACCCTTCTCTTCTGATGCAGGTCCTAAAACATAGGAAGGATTTTCTAACCTTTCCAGGAAGCAGGTCGTTAAGATACTCACGTCAGAGTTTCCCTGCCTACACATAAAGGAAAGGAACACTTTTATCTCCGAAGGCATAGAGACATAGAAAAGAATCTGAAGCAGGTGTTGCTAAGTTCCCTGCTCCCAAGTTTATTACTATTAGATCATACTTTTTGACCCAATCTTACTTCTTCACAACTATTCACTTACTCACCCAGCTTAGCATTAAAACGGGTTGGCCAGGCGCGGTGGCTCATGCCTGTGATCCCAGAACTTTGGGAGGCCGAGGCGGGTGGATCACGAGGTCAGGAGTTTGAGACCAGCCTGACCAATATGGTGAAACCCCGTCTCTATTAAAAATACAAAAATTAGCCAGGTGTGGTGGCATGCGCCTGTAGTCCCAGCTACTCAGGAGGCTGAGGCAGGAAAATCGCAGGTTCAAAACTGGGAGGCAGAGGTTGCAGTGAGCTAAGATCATGCCACAGTACTCTAGCCTGGCAACAGAGCAAGACACCGTCTCAAAAAAAAAAAAAAAAAAAAAAAAAAAAGAGAGAAAGAAAGAGTCCTTGTCTTTTAGAGATGTATACTAAAATACAGTTGTCCCTTGGTGTCCATGGAGAATTCATTCCAAGACGCCCACAGATACCAAAATCTCACACCACTGCACTCCAGCCAGGGCAACAAAGCAAGACGTCATCTAAAAAAAAAAAAAAAAAAAAAAAAAAAAAAAAAAAAAAAAAACACTGGCTTACCTGTTTCTTTAGGTCTTCATTTCTGTATGAAGGCTCCCATGTCACATAAAACATGTCACATAAAACATGTATTAAATAAATCTATCCTTTTCTTTACTCCGTCTTTCATTACAGAGGCCTCACCGTGAACCTGGCAATGGGTGAGGAAACGATATTTTTCCTCTGTCGCAATACATTGGTGTATTGTTGTTGTTGTTGTTGTTTGTTGTTGTTTGAGACAGTGTCACTCTTGTCACCCAAGCTGGAGTGCAATGGTGCGATCTTGGCTCATTACAATCTCTGCCTCCCGGGCTCAAGCGATTCTCCTGCCTCAGCCTCTTGAGTAGCTAGGATTACAGGTATACACCAGCACGCCCAGCTAATTTTGTATTTTTTAGTAGAGACAGGGTTTCACCATGTTGGCCAGGCTGGTCTTGAACTCCTGACCTCAAGTGACCCGCCCGCCTCGGCCTCCCAAAGTGCTAGGATTACAGGTGTGAGCCACTGCACCCAGCCACAATGCATTGTTTAAAATGGAAATTTAGAGATATTTTTTCTCCACTGCTCTTCCCCAAAAGCTATGAGGTACACAAACTGTATCAAAATACGGTTGCTTTCTAGATGTCATGTTTTAAATAGTACTATACACATGCGTTCCAAGTTTTCAGAAGCCCATTCAATGTTTTAAATAAAAGCAATTTAAGGAATGGGTAGAGAGTGCAGTACTAAATACAGCAACATAATTATTTTCATGTAAATTATCTCCTCTACACCGTGTTAGAACAATAAGAACAAAAACATGTTTATACTGACAAAGTCTGAATAAGTAGAAGAGGTGGATTTGGTTCAGAATGTCCATAACTTCTCCATCCATGGACAAAGAGTAGGGAGCCCCTTTAATTTCCTTTGCATTTGGGAAGTTTTCCATGGTGCATTCAGATCACGTGTGCCTGCATGATCAGATAAGAGAAGGCTAGAATTACCAATGATGAAAGGAGGCAGCACAAGGGCAAGATGCAAAACAACTCTTCCTTTTCTCACCTCATCTGGATGGATCTGAATTTCAACCATCTCACTTCTTTTTTGTTCTCATAGTGATGGTGGGTCCATTTTCCAAAACCGGGTTAGAGACATGGCAAATTGAGTTCCACAGATTCTTTTTCTAAAGTGCCATTCAAAGAAGAAATGTGATGTCATTATGCTGACTGGATATTTCGTTCTGCCTATTTGTATGTACTTCTCAGATAATAAATTGAGGGCAGTTTAAATTAGCCATCACTGGCCAGATGCTGTGGCTCACTCCTGTAATCCTAGCACCTTGGGAGGCTGAAGTGGGCGGATCATTTGAGGCCAGGAGTTCGAGTCCAGCCTGACTAACACGGTGAAACCCCATCTCTACTAAAAATACAAAAAATTAACTGGGCATGGTGACATGCGCCTGTAATCCCAGCTACTCAGGAGGCTGAGGCAGAAGAATCACTGGAACCCAGGAGGTGGAGGTGTTAACAGCAGAGTGTTATCAGCTCAGTGAGCCTTTTTCCTCATTGCGTGGGGTGGCTGTCCTCCACCAGCAAGGGCAAAGGGCGAGTGTGACAGCTTTTTTGGGTATCCACATTTGGTGGATCCTGAATTCTTGTCTAGTGCTCAAGAAGAATGAGTTCATGTGGATGAATTGAAGGATGGTAAATGCAGAAAACTTTATTGAGTGATGAAAGCTGCTCTCAGTGGAGTGGGGAGCTGGAAAGCGGATGGGAAGTGCAGGTTGCTCTCTCCTGAAGTCAGGTTGTCTGTCTGCTTCTCTCCTCCAAAGTCAAGTTGCCTCTCTCCAACATCCAGCCATTGTCCCTGAAGTCAAGTTGCCTCTCCTCGATGTCCAGCTGCTTCTCATCTCTACCGGCTGAGTTGCGGATCTTTGTAGGCACAGGAAGTGGGGCAGGGCGCGTGGTGGCTCATGCCTGTAATCCCAGGACTTTGGGAAGCTGAGGTAGGCTGACCACCTGAGGCCAAGAGTTCAAATCCAGCCTGGCCAACATGGTGAAACCCTGTCTCTACTAAAAATACAAAAAATCTGCCAGATGTGGTGACATGCACCTGTAGTCCCAGCTACTCAGGAGGCTGAGGCAGGAGAACTGCTTGAATCCGGGAGGTAGAGGTTTCAGTGAACCGAACTTGTGACACTGCACTCCAGCCTTGGTGACAGAACAAGACTCCATCTCAAAAAAAAAAAAAAGAAAGTAAAAAGACATTATTCAGAAAGAACCAATCAAGAGAGAGGGGACCGTGGCTTTCAGGCTTTTCAGCTTGAAGGTGGGGCGAACCTACCCCTGTTTGCCTAGAGTTTCTCTGCCTCCTGCCTCTGTCACCATAAAATACTCTTATACAATGAAAAGAATACAAGACTGCAGAAAGAAGAAAAACTATTTTGTGTTGAATTACCTAGGAAAATGTTAAAGGCAGCTTGGAAGCATGCAGCACTCAATTGGCTGACCTGACTGGGAAAGGCTTAGTATAGCCTTTCATCTATTGCCTGCTGCCCTTTTGGGTCACGTTCTTCCCTGGGGTGAAGAAGAGACCTAGAGTGAGCAACAACACCCCAAACATGAAGTCATTTTGCTCCAGGTCACCCAGAAACACAGTAACTCTGAAGTGACTACGAGCACACTCTTGCTTCTCTAGGCCAGCCCATGGTGGTTAAGCTTTGTTTGGTAGTGAAATCTCTCAGGCTGTATGACATCCTGGGCCTTGTCCCACACAGAGAGCAAAAGCAACTGTGAAATAGCGACAGTCTCATTAAGAGAATGATGCTTTTGCGGTGGAACATCAGTCACCACTAAATAATTTTTATAAAAGGAAATGTAGCTCCTACAATAGGGAAATTCTTTCAGGACCAGTTCAAAGGTGAGAGTAGATTAGCAATAATCTAAAAATGAGAATGCAATTATGAAAGAATCTCCCCCACCTCCAATCCCACCCTCCCACGTTCTAAATGTTTTCTTTCCCCCCCAAAAAAACATCAAAACGGTGGTCCCCAACCTTTTTGGGAACAGGGACCAGTTTTTCAAAAGACAGATTTTCCACAATAAGGTGAGGGTGGAGGGGGTGGGTTGGAGTTATCAGGCATTAAATACTCATGAGGAGTATGCAACCTAGATCCTTCGCATTCACAGTTCACAATAGGATTCGCACTCCTTTAAGAATCTAATGCCCTGGCTGATCTGACAGGAGGCTGAACTCAGGTGGTAATGCTCCCTTCCCCTCACTTCCTGCTGTGAGGCCCAGTACCAGTCTGTGACCTGGAGGTTGGGGATCCCTGCATTAGAACATAGTCTAAATTAAGACAAACACACAAATAAAAGCAACATCATAGCACCACCTGCAAAGTCATTTTTCAGCGGCAAACTCACATCCCATTGAGCCCAAAATGCAGGGGGTAGGGGGTGCAGAGGAGATGAAATGTGTAAGAGCAGGAAGGGCAGACAATACCTAAACTTTTGATAGGAATGATGGTGCTTTCATTGAAATAGGAACTCTGGACGAAGATTAGGTCTGGATAAGAAAGACTATAATGAGGAAGAATCAGGATTGAGAGAGAGAGAGAGAGAAACACCCTGAAAATAGAAAAATGGAAACAAATGATAAAACCAAAACTGAGAGAAAACAATAAGGAACTGATGAGTGCATACAGGCTGAATAGTTAATCCTAAAACAAAAAGAACACTGATTCCTGTGCATTAGGAAACTCCTTACTCTAAGCTAGAAAACTCCTTCCTTTAAACTAAGAGACTAACATTTGTTGGTAACTTTGCATGTAGCTAGCACTGTGCTTCAGCACTTTCTTGTACAGTTGACCCTTGAACAGAATGAGTTTGAATTTTGCAAGTCCACTTATACATGGATATTTTTTCTGCTTCTGCCACCCCTGAGACAGTAAGACCAACCCCTCCTCTTCATTCTCCTCCTCAGCCTACTCAGTGTGAAGATGGCAAGGATAAAGAGCTTTATGATGATTCATTTCCACTTAATGAATAGCAAATATGTTTTATCTTCCTTATGATTTTCCTAATGTTTGCTTTTCTCTAACTTACATCATTTTAAGAATACAGTATATAATACATATAACATACAAAATGTGTTAATCACCTGTTTATGTTATAAGTAAGGATTCCAGTCAATAGCTGACTATTAATAAGTTTGGCGAGGAATCAAAAGTCATATGAGGATTTTTATCTGGGCGAGGATTGACACCCCTTCCCCCAAGTTGCTCAAGTGTCAACTGTACGTTAGGAAACTGTTTTAAAAAAAGAGCAGGTTATCATATGATAGTCTTTATTTTCTATGTGTCTACAGAACAAGAACACTGACTGATATTTTGAAAGTAGAGAGTGAGATTAAGAAGATGGTTACACTTGGGAGTATGCTTTGGGAAAGGTGAAAGGAAAAATGACTAAAGATAAATAAAAAGAATGCCAAGTGGTATTCAGTGTTCAAAGCTGGATATGCACGGTTCAATGTCTTAATTTTTTCAGACTAACTAAATATCATGTTGACATAATTCAGAGTCTATAGCAATTAGCATGGAAGAAAATCACTTTTTGTGTTCTTAAAATAATTTTATCCTTGAAAAGCTAAACTCACAAGAAAAAAAAAACAACCCTATCAAAAAGTGGGCAAAGAATATGAACAGACACTTCTCAAAAGAAGACATTCATACAGCCAACAGACACATGAAAAAATGCTCATCATCACTTGCCATTAGAGAAATGCAAATCAAAACCACAATGAGATATCATCTCACACCAGTTAGAATGGCAATCTTTAAAAAATCAGGAAACAACAGGTGCTGGAGAGGATGTGGAGAAATAGGAACACTTTTACACTGTTGGTGGGACTGTAACCTAGTTCAACCACTGTGGAAAACAGTGTGGCGATTCCTCAAGGATCTAGAACTAGAAATACCATTTGACCCAGCCATCCCATTACTGGGTATATACCCAAAGGATTATAAATCATGCTGCTATAAAGACACATGCACACGTATGTTTATTGCAGCACTACTCACAATAGCAAAGACTTGGAATCAACCCAAATGTCCATCAGTGACAGACTGGATTAAGAAAGTGTGACACATAAACACCATGGAATACTATGCAGCCATAAAAAAGGATGAGTTCGTGTCCTTTGTAGGGACATGGATGCAGCTGGAAACCATCATTCTCAGCAAACAATTGCAAGAACAGAAAACCAAACACCGCATGTTCTCATTCATAGGTGGGAATTGAACAATGAGATCACTTGAACACAGGAAGGGGATCATCACACACCGGGTCCTATTGTGGGGAGGCAGGGAGGGATAGCATTAGGAGATATACCTAATGTAAATGATGAGTTAATGGGTGCAGCACACCAACATGGCACATGTATACATATGTAACAAACCTGCATGTTATGCACATGTACCCTAGAACTTGAAGTATAATAATAAGAAGAAAAAAAGAAAAAAAAGGAAAAAAAAAAAAAGCTAAACTCAAGGCCAGGTGCGGTGGCTCATGGCTGTAATCTCAACACTTTGGGAGACCAAGGCGGGCAGATCACGAGGTCAAGAGATCAAGACCATCCTGGCCAACATAGTGAAACCCCGTCTCTACTAAAAATACAAAAATTTCGCCATGGCCCACTCCTGTAATCCCAGCACTTTGAGAGACTGAGGTGGGTGGATCACGAGGTCAAGAGATCGAGACCATCCTGGCCAGCATGGTGAAACCCCGTCTCTACTAAAAATACAAAAAATTAGCCAGTGCGGGTGCCTGTAGTCCCAGCTACTTGGGAGGCTGATGCAGGAGAATCACTTGAACACAGAAGGCGGAGGTTGCAGTGAGCCAAGATTGTGCCACTGCACTCCAGCCTGACAACAGAGATTCCATCTCAAAAAAAAAAAAAAAAAAAAAAAAAATTAGCTGGGCGTGGTGGTGAGTGCCTGTAGTCCCAGCTACTCGGGAGGCTGAGGCAGGAGAATTGCTTGAACCTGGGAGGCGGAGGTTGCAGTGAGCTGAGCTTGCGCCACTGCACTCCGGCCTGGCGACACAGTGAGACTCTGTCAAAAACAAACAAACAAAAAAATACAAAGCTAAATTCAAAGAACTGAAAAAATAAAACAGAAGTAGCTAGCAAACTTCTGAGCCATTGCTTGAAAGTATGGCAGATTCTGAAATAGGTTCCCTTCTCAGGTCCATAGGTTAAAGACTAGTCTGTGTTAGATTGGTTCAGATACCCTGCAGTATTGCCAAGGGTTTGATTCTACAAATTAGCAATACTAGGAGATACAATTATTACGCAACTCCATGACCTCCGATAACTAAAGCATTTTGTGAATCTCTGACAGGTAAGGTGCAAGTGAATAAAAGCAGCGTAGTCAGATTTCCTGAAAATGTTACACATTCCTGCAAAATTAGTTACAATAAGCACTCTTGTAATATCCAATTGGGCAAACAGGCTTATTCAACTTAACAAACATTTACGAGGCACACCTGAATGGGAAGCACAATGCTAGACAAAGCATTACCCCTGCAGGGGGTAACCTTCATGGAGTACTTACTACGCACCAAGTACTGTTCTAAGCTCTCCACATGTGTCCATCTTAATAAGTGCTTACAACAACCTTATGAAATAGGTCTAATCCCAAGTGTACAGAAATGGAAACTGAGGTGTGCTGGTCACTCTCTGCCTCTCTGAGGCTCAGGGCAGTGAAAGGCACACTTGGAGGAAGAGCAATCTGTCTCTCCTTTTTTATCCCACACTCACTGTAAAAGCGTTAGTGAGGAAAGGGAGCTCAGAAGTTGCCAGAAGAAAAAAAGTGAACTCTTACATAAAGTCTAGATGTTGAGAAAATGGACCAATTCTTATTATTGTATCATATTAAATCATATCAGATTATCTCTTTTTTGTTGTTGTTTTGTTTTTTACTTCTTTTTGAGACAATATCTTGCTCTGTCACTTAGGCTGGAGTACAGTGATGTGAACAAGGTTCATTGCAGCCTCAATCTCCCAGGCTCAAGAAATCCTCCTGCCTCAGTCTTCTGAGTAGCTGAGGCCACAGGTGTGTACCACCACAGCTGGCTATTTTTTTGTTTTTTATTTTCTGTAGAGATGAGGTCTCACCATGTTGCCCAAGCTTGTCTTGAACTCCTGGGCTCAAGCAGTCCTCCTGCCTTGGGCTCCCAAAGTGCTGGGATGAGAGGCATGAGTTACTGCACCTGGCCAAGATTATCTTGTCATAAAGATATATTTAGAAGTGTCACAAGCAGCCTTGGAAAAAAATTGTCTTGTTAACTACATTGGTTAATGGGTAACTGCTACACATAATGTAATCTTTGTTTTAACTTTAACTGTTTGACGGTAGTGTGACTGCTTCTGATGAGGACATGGGAATGAATGTGTAAAAAGCATGTGATCGGCCGGGCGTGGTGGCTCACCCCTGTAATCTCAGCACTTTGGGAGGCTGAGACGGGCAGATCATGAGGTCAGGAGATCGAGACCATCCTGGCTAACACGGTGAAACTCTGTCTCTACTAAAAATACAAAAAACTAGCCGGGTGAGGTGGTGGGCGCCTGTAGTCCCAGCTACTCGGGAGGCTGAGGCAGGAGAATGGGGTAAACCCAGGAGGCGGAGCTTGCAGTCAGCCAAGATCGTGCCACTGCACTCCAGCCTGACTCCCTCAAAAAAAAAAAAAAAAAAAAATGTGATGATCCACATTTTACTTCAGTCTCCTTAAAAAGAGGAAAAGGAATTTATGTCTACTAAAAAATATTGTGTATGATTGTCCTACAAGAGTTCTAGGAGTTTCTCTACTAACAAGATATTTAGGAATTTGTCCATATTGAACAACATTCCTTCATTAAAATGTCTGGGTATCATTCCATATCGTTGTTGATTTCAGATTCTTTAAACTCCATCAAAAACATGTCAGCTACCACTTGCAGCCTCAAGAGTATACAGTTGTCCCTCAGTATCCATGTGGGATTGTTCCAGAACCCTCTTGGGTACCAAAATCTGCAGATGCTCAGTCCCTTACACAGAATAACCTAGTATTTGCATATTACTTAAATACATTTCTCATATACTTTAAGTTATCTCTAGATTGCTTATAATACTTAATACAATGCCTACACATCACCACGTTCAGGTGAATTCAACACAATGCTCGGCAGGTAGCAAATTCAAGTTTTGCTTTTGGCAACTTTGTAGGTCTTTTTTTCCCCAACATTTTCAACCCAAGGTTGGTTAAATCCATGGATATGGAACCCAGGAATGTGGAGGACCCAACTGCATACACAGATGTTACACCATTTTTAGAAAAAAGCTTATACCTTTTAAAAAAGTATTTGTGATTAGTTTATTAACATTATTTAAATACTAACACAACCATAGTTGATTTGCTGCCACTACCTTGGAAATATTTAAACATTATTAAAACTTAGCTGCATATTCTAGTTTTATCTCTAAAATTAATGTTTTTAGGCTCAATTTATGCCTGTCAACAAGTAATGATCATAGATGTGAGCTGGCTCATAATCCAGAGGTACTAGGTTACAATGTGTTACCATGGAAACTGTGTTTTATTGCATTCTCTCTTCTTGATTTAAGGCATTTGACAATCATAGCAACTGTTTGCCAGTTTTCTCCCATCATAAAAAATTCAAAAACACAAACAACCAATAGAAAAAAAAAAAAAAAAAGAAGAAATATCCTCTACTGTTCTTGGACCCCCCCTAGAAACATAAAAAGGAAATGACAGCCTTATATTTAACACGAACCTTTTGTGAATAGTTTATCTCTTAGAAAGTCTAAACGTGTTGGAAAATTCAATCGGTGGTTAGTCATTGAATGGACCTGTCTGCCTATGGTTCATTTTGTTTATTGCATCATATATCTTTTATGATCACTGGGACTTCAGCCTGAAACAGCATTTTCTTTAACAAGGACCGTGTTTCCTTTAACGTTGTTTATTGCATCTGAAACATTACTCTTTGAAATCATGGTACATTTTCCATCGAGCAAAGGTCTGCAACCGAATCTTGCATGAATGTGTTTATTCAGGAGCTAGAGCAGAGGGGGAAAAAAAACCACCTCATCCAGTTCATGTAACATTAATCACTTTGCCAGTGTTCAGCTGAGGTCATTGCCACATTCCTAGCAGTATTAAGGCAAGTCAAGATTAATCACATACATTAAACCTTGGAAGGGGAGCACGTGAAAGGGATCTCAAATTAGACATGTCTTAAAAGACAGAGAAAGGACTGTAGCGAAATGGGTTTACCTTGCTGCAGTCTGTCTTGGATATAACTTGCTCGCTTTTACTACATGTAGTCATACAACTGCTATGAATCTGTAGGTCTTTTTCCTCTTTCTGGAAGCTTATAAGTCAAATTTTTTTTTTTTTTTTTTTTTTTTTTTTGAGACGGAGTCTCGCTCTGTCGCCCAGGCTGGAGTGCAATGGCCGGATCTCAGCTTACTGCAAGCTCCGCCTCCCGGGTTCACGCCATTCTCCTGCCTCAGCCTCCCTAGTAGCTGGGACTACAGGCGCCCGCCAGGTCGCCCGGCTAGTTTTTTGTATTTTTTTTAGTAGAGACGGGGTTTCAGCATGTTAGCCAGGATGGTCTTGATCTCCTGACCTCGTGATCCGCCCGTCTCGGCCTCCCAAAGTGCTGGGATTACAGGCTTGAGCCACCGCGCCCGGCCCTATAAGTCAAATTTAAGGTCTTTCTGAGCATTCAAAATAAAGACTCATTCACCAAACATTTTTTAGTACATACTAAACACCAGGCACCTGCTAAGAGCTGTCCATGTCCATGCCAAGACCAATGAGACAGAGCCCTCCCTCTCTCTGCCTCCTCCAATAAGTGCACAACCCACCCAGGAACACTAAGACCACTAATACCATGCACAGTGGGAACATGATTTGGTGGGAGTACAGAAGGGAGAATGGCTGATTGTGATGGGAACTCAGAAAACACTGAAGTTAACTTTAGACAGGGAGAAAGATGAGAAAAGCAATCTAGACATAGGAAACAACATAAAACCTTAGTGAGTGTTCATAGAGTAATCTGTTGGGGCAGGGGCGAAAGCAAGATTGTGTAGAAGAGCTGGAAGGAGTGGTAGAAGATGAGATTGTACAGGAAGTTGGAGTCAGATTGCAAAAATCTTTGAACATGTCCTTTATTCCAAAAGGAATGAGAAAACTGTGAAGAATTTGAAACAGAAAAGTTAGAATAATCAGATTGCATTGGAAAATGATTATTTGGAACAAGAGCAGGTTGCATGGCAGATTAGTTGGTAAGAAACTAGAATCACTGTTTCCAAGGTGGAAGAGAGTACAGGTCATCCAGAAAAGCAGTGATAACAGCTTAAACCTATAGAGTGGAGAGAAACACTGTGGAGCCAGATGTGACGGACTAATCAATAGAGTTCCTGAAAGGAGCCAGAGGGTGGACGGTGGAGCAAAAGGAATCCAAGACAATGCCGAGGGATCTGGTTGTGTCGAATAAGCAGATGATAATGCCATGGAACAAGGCAAGGAAGGTCATAGGAATGATGATTTCTGTTAGGATGTTATAGCACTTATAAGTGACAACAGGGCTGGATACCTTGATTTGGGGGTCATCAACTTATACTTGATTGTTTGAGTCATAGAGGAAGATAAGACTATCAAAGGCAAAAAAAGAAAGGAGAAGAAGGAGAGAGAGTCCAGGGAATATTTTATGGGAGAAAAACTATTTCCCATTTTTTGTGATAGTTTTTACATTAAGAAAAACATTAGAGGCTTGAGGAATTTTTTTTTTTTCTATTTACAAAGTAAACTTGGCACATAGAATAACAACTTCTTAAAGACAAAATTTGAGAATAGGTATTAGATTGAAAATATTTTATATTTGTTGCTTATATATAAAATGCAATCTGTATTTAAGATGCTAGTGGGCTTATATTTATAGAATAATGTTTCACATAAGAGGCTAACATTATTTTGAACCATTGCAGCTTTAAATGTTCATAATATGCATATTTAAAAATGTGCTTATATTGTAGGTGACAGATTTACACACTTCCCATGTCAACCATCACACACTTTCATTAAAGATTTATTTATTTTTAAAACTACGTTTTATGCTCCCATAAAAAGGGGAAATTAAATCATAAAAATACACACAAAGTTAGTGTTTACAGTCTAACTACTACTCATGCAAGAGCCATCTGAGTCAGTGTCGTCTTTCCCCAGTTGAGTGTGGAGAGAAGGCCCAGGTTAAGAGCTTAGTCTCTGCTCATGGAGATTTGAATTGCAATAACTGAATTTTCATTCAAGCCTAAATATAACAAAGGTGAAGTACAAAAATATCCCCTTCTAATAGAGCAGAAGACTGAAATCGTATTCATCTATGCTTTGCCTCATCTTTGTTAATATTGAAAATTGAGAACTATTAATCATCCAGTGGCAAGAAACAATTGGAAAAATAATAATTGTATGTTAAATTCAGATGGAAGATTTATACTTTTCAGTGAGTTTTCTGTGAACTCATACAATAATTCATTCATTCATAAGTACTTACCAAGCAGCCATAATGTGCCAGATGCTATGAGTGGATAGAAGTTGGTGACACAGTGTGGTGTGCGGTGGCTCATGCCTATAATCCCAGCACTTTGGGAGGCTGAGCAAGGCAGAATATGAGGTCAGGAGTTCGAGACCAGCCTGACCAACATGGTGAAACCCCGTCTCTACTAAAAATATGAAAATTAACTGTGTGTGGTGGCGGGCGCCTGTAATCCCAGCTACTCAGAGGCGGCTAAGGCAGGAGAATCGCTTGAACCTGGGAGGTGGAGGTTGCAGTGAGCCGAGATCACGCCACTGCACTCCAGCCTGGGCAACAGAGCGAGACTGTCTCAAAAACAAACAAACAAACAAAAAAAAATAGAAGATGGTGACACAGTCCTTGCACTCAAAGTGTGAATACTCTACTCTTTGGGAAAGGATGAGATAAATTCTTCGGTTGCCATTGTGATTGACTGGACACACTGTGTTTTGCACAACTCCAGGGGGACCCATTTGCATACAGACTACAACATAGCCCCGAAGAGACTCTAACCCTGCCTTAAACCAATTGGCATACCCATCTCCCTGCCTACAGTGAAGAGCTCAGAAATAAATGTGTGGCCCAATCAGAGCCAATGAGATGTGAAGAGATGTTTGCTGAGACTTTGGGAAAAAGAAGCCCCCTCGCTCTTCCTGAGTGCTCCCAAAAGGATCTCATGGTTCATGTGGTGTGAGGATGTGAAGTCAGAAATTTCTTTGGGTGTTCTGCAACCAGAAGTTACGAGCTTGGAGTTGTTGAGGTCTAATGTGGAACCTGAAGAGGAAGACAGAAACAAGGCAGGCAGAATGGAGGGATGGAGCACTCAGCCCCTTAGCGACACCACGGGAGCTGTAGGTCAAGCCTCCTCCAAAGTCAAAACTATTTTGGCTGGGTGCAGTGGCTCACAGCTGTAATCCCAGCACTTTGGGAGGCCAAGGCGGGTGGATCACAAGGTCAGCAGATTGAGACCATCCTGGCTAACACGGTGAAACCCTGTCTCTACTAAAAATACAAAAAATTAGCCAGATGTGGTGGCACGTGCTTGTAGTCTCAGGTACTGGGGATGCTGACGAAGGAGAATCACTTGAACCTGGGAGGCAGAGGTTGCAGTGGGCCAAGATCGTGCCACTGCACTCCAGCCTGGGTGACAGAGCAAGACTCCATCTCAAACAACAACAACAACAAAATTTAAAAAAGCAAAGTCAGAACTATTTCATGTGCATGAGCCCTTTTTTGCTTAAGCCAGACTGAGTGGAACTTCTGGTCACAGTTGTGAGAATGCTGACATAGTCACCAAATTAACACCTTCCTTGTATCTAATTTTTGTGCCTATTTAGTATCTACTGGTTTATGTTCTTCCAGATGTATATTTCAGCTTAGGGTGAAATAGATTCAAGTGGAGTCAATGAGAGAATGGATAAGCTCATCTTTGAGAGCTTAACCTAAGCACAGAGGTAGAGCCAACTGCTTTCTAATCCATCAATTCTCCTTCAACCTGATACAGAGATGAAGACAAAGAAAATAGATATTAAAAAGAAGTATTTAACATTCAAAGCTAATCTCCCAATCTGTCTTGACACTCTTATCGTCCTAGAATTGGAGGCTTTTTGTTTTTAATGTCCTCAATAACACATAAGAAAGTGCTCAGCATTTGTGTGATCCTTAATAAAGATTTGCTTTAAAATTTTTGTTTTAATTGTAGTAAGATGTACATAACATAAAATTTACCATTTTGACCATTTTTAAGTGTACCATTCAGTGGCATCAGTACATTCACAATGTTGTGCAACCATCCATCCATCTCCATTACTTTTTCATCATTTCAACCTGAAACTCTGTACCCACAAAACAATAAACAGGCCGGGCACAATGGCTCACACATGTAATCCCAGCACATTGGGAAGCTGAGGCAGGTGGATAACGAGGTCAGGAGTTCAAGACCAACCTGGCCAAGATGGTGAAACCCTGTCTTTACTAAAAATACAAAAAAAAAAATTGCCAGGTGTGCTGGTGGGCTCCTGTAATCCCAGCTACTTGGGAGGCTGAGGCAGAGAATTGCTTGAACCCGGGAGGCAGAGGTTGCAGTGAGCCGAGATCACGCCACTGCACTCCAGCCTGGAGGATAGACAAAGACTCCATCTCAAATAAATAAATAAATAAATAAACAATAACTCCTCTTTCCTCCTCCCCTCAGCCTCTAGTAACCTCTATTTGCCATTCTGTCTCTAAGAATTTGCTTAGTTTAGGTACCTCATATAGTGGAATTACACAATATTTGTTCTTTTATGTCTTATTTTACTTAGCATAATGTTTTCAAGGTTGATTCATGATGTAGCATTAAGATCCATTTTTAGGGCCAGACGTGGTGGCTCACACCTGTAATCCCAGCACTTTAGGAGGCTGAGACGGGTAGATCACCTGAGCTCAGGAGTTCGACACCAGCCTGGCCAACATGCCAAAACTCCATCTCTACTAAAAATACAAAAATTAGCCGGATGTGGTGGCGTGTGTCTGTAGTCTCAGCTACTCAGGAGGCCGAGGCAAGAGAATCGCTTGAACCTGGGAGGCAGAAGTTGCAGTGAGCTGAGATCGCGCCACTGCAATCCAGTCTGGGTGGGAGAGCAAGACTCCAACTCAAAACAAACAAACAAACAAACAAAAAGTTTCAATTTTAGCCAAGCCCAGTGGCTCACGCCTGTAATCCCAACACTTTGGGAGGCTAAGGCGGGCAGATCATTTGAGGTTGAGAGTTTCAGACCAACCATGGCCAGCATGGTGAAACCCTGTCTCGACTGAAAATACAAAAATTAGCATGGAGATGGGCACCTGTAATCCCAGCTACTCCAGAGGATGAGCCAGGAGAATCACTTGAACTGGGGAAGCAGAGATTGCAGTGAGCTGAGACAGCACCACTACATTCCAGCCTAGGCAACAGAGTGAGTCTCCGTCTAAAAAAAAAAAAAAATAATATATATATATATACATTTTAACACGTATTGTCCCCCCGCAACCATGTTTAATTTCTGCTATTCAAAAAATAATATGCAGGGCCGGCCAGGCACGGTGGCTCATGCCTGTAATCCCAGCATTTTAGGCCGAGGCAGGAGGATCACCTGAGTTCAGGAGTTTGAGACCAGCCTGGCCAACATGATTAAAACCCGTCTCTACTCAAAATACAAAAATTAGCTGGGCATGCTGGTGGGCGCCTGTAATCCTAGCTACTTGGGATGCTGAGGCAAGCTAATTGCTTGAATCCGGGAGGCAGAGGTTGCAGTGAGCTGAGATCGCACCATTACACTCCAGCCTGGGCAACAAGAGCAAAACTGCATCTCAATAATAATAATAATAATAATAATAAATAATATGTAAATACTGTTCTTGTTTTTAATTATAACATTATAACATGCTCAGGAGCTGTATTAGTCAGGGTTCTCTAGAGGGACAGAACTAATAGGATATATGTATGTAAAGGAACGTTTATTAAATAGTATTAACTCACACTATCACAAGGTCCCACAATAGGCTGTCTGCAAGCTGAGTAGTAAGGAAGCCAGTCCAAGTCCCAAAGCTGAAGAACTTGGAGTCTGATGTTTGAGGGCAAGAAGCTTCCAGCACGGGAGAAAGATGTAGCCTGGGAGGCTAGGCCAGTCTAGTCTTTTCACATTTTTTTCTCCCTACTTCATATCCTGACCATGCTGGCAGCTGATTAGATGGTGTCCACCCAGATTAAGAGTGGGTCTGCCCTTCCCAGCCCACTGACTCAAATGTTAATCTCCTTTGGCAACACCCTCACAGACACTCCCAAGATCAATACTTTGCATCCTTCGATCCAATCAAGTTGACACTCAGTATTAACCATCACAGGAGCTGACACATATTTAGAACCCTCAAGGGCCCAGACAATGTACTAAGCCCTTTAAAGACATTACATCATTTAATACTAAAATAGTAACAGTTACATTATTGTCAAAGACCCCTCAAGCCTCAAGATCATGTGACATTGTAACTAGGATACCATCTTAATTCTCTCCTATTCAGAGCTCATGCTTTTCCCATTTCTCCACATTGCAATGGTCCAGATACAGAAACCAGAGAATGATGTAATAGAAAACCTATTTCTAGTTCTATTAATAGCTTTAAAATTTCCAAGATAATATACTTATCCTTCTAATTAGGCTTTGTTTGGGCTAATATAAAAACTAGTTCACACTGCATGCGCCTACTTAAATATTTGGGAAAAGGCTACCCTCCAGAAGCTTACAGAGTGATGGATCTGTTATCCTGGAAACTCAAGCTTTCTTTGTCCAAGACAGAGTTCACTACACACACAACATATAGAAACCCTGGGCCTGGCACGGTGGCTCACACCTGTAATCCCGGCACTTTGGGAGGCCGAGGCGGGTGGATCATGAGGTCAGGAGTTAGAGGCCAGCCTGGCCAACATGGTGAAACCCCGTCTATACTAAAAAACATAAAAATTAGCTGGTGTGGTGGTGTGCACCTGTAATCCCAGCTACTCGGGAGGCTGAGGCAGGAGAATTGCTTAAACCCGGGAGGCAGAGGTTGCAGTGAGCCAAGAGGCACCACTGTACTCCAGCCTGGGTGACAGAGCGAGACTCTGCCTCAAAAAAATAAAAAAAGTAAAAAATAAACGAATGAAAAACAACCTGTGATTTTCAAGATGCTTATCATTATCACAGAGCTCAAGATTCTTCTGGCTCTTCCATGCAACCATTCTAGCTGCCCAAGAGGAACCTTGCCTAGCAGTCCCTAGAGCAAAAGGACTAGGGCCACTTTCTAGCCCAAAGCCCGTTGTTGTTTGGAGGATTCATAAAAGAATGGGAAAAGGCTGCTGGCAAAGGTATTTTGTTTTCTAGAGGCAGAGAAAAGTGGGTCGGAGATTTTTTCCCCAAATCTAGCGCAAACCTATTTTTTGGCTGAGCATTTTAAAAGACATTGCTCAATTTAACAGAAAAACAGCGTTGCCACATACCCAGTTCTTCTGAGAACTGTTCCCCTGAGTTTGGATTTTCACTAACTGTGCAATTATACATTTTTCACCAACATATAGTTTAACTTTGCGGACAGTTCTTTGGGAACACATTGGGGGAAGTAGTGTAGGTCCTGGCAAAATAACAGCCAGTGCAGTCAGCAGACTTGGTTGGATTTCTGGCTCCAACATTTTACTTTCTACGAAATTGTGAGCAACTCTCCAAACCTCCCACTGGCAGTTATTTATGTGTTGCTGTGTAACAAAACAGCCCCAAATTTAGTAGGCTTAAAACAGGAATCATTTTATTTTCTCATGATCATGTGGGTCAGCTCATCGGACTAGGTTCCATGGGGCAGTTCTTCTGATCTCTCCTAAGGTCACGTATGAGGATATAGTCGGACAGTGATTCAACTAGACTCAACTAGGGGATGCCTGATCAAAGATGGTCTCACTCACATGTCTGCCTGGGGCATCTCACTTCTCCTTCCCATAACCTGCAGCCTAGCTTGGGCTCATTCACACAATGATCTCAGGATTGCAACCACAAGCAAAAAAGCACAAACCCATCTACAAACACTTTTTAAACCGATGCTTGCATTACATTTGCTAATGTCTCATTGACCAAAGCAAGTCTCATGGCCAAGCCCAAACTCAAAGTGTAGAGAAAAACTTGGGCAACATGATGAAACCCCATCTCTACAAAATATACAATATTTAGCTGGACAGGAGGACCACTTAAGCCCAAGAAGTCATGGCTTTAGCGAGCCATGAGCATGTCACTGCACTCCAACCTGGGTGACAAAGTGAGACCCTTCTCAAAAAAAAACCAAAACAAGCTGAGCACAGTGGCTCACGCCTGTAATCCCAGCACTTTGGGAGGCTGAGGTGGGCAGATCACAAGGTCAGGAGGTCAAGACCAGGCTGGCCAATATGATGAAACCCTGTCTCTACTAAAAATACAAAAATTAGCTGGGCGTGGTGGTCAGTGCCTGTAGTCCCAGCCACTCAGGAGGCTGAGGCAGAGAATCGCTTGAACCCGGGATGCAGAGGTTGCAGTGAGCCAAGATTGCACCTTTGTACTCCAGCCTGGGCAACAAGAGTGAAGCACTGTCTAAAAATAAATAAAAATAAAAATATAAAAACCAAAACAACAACAAAAAAAGGGTAGAGAAAGAAACTGTATCTCTTGATGAGAAGAAAGGCAAAGTCACATTGCAAAAAGGTATGAACGTAGGAATGGGACGAAGTATTGTAGCCATCTTGCAAACAAACTACCTTCTTTATGAAATGGGGATAATCATATATGAAATATAACATTGTTATAAACACTGTAATGTCCTTCTCTTTGTTGGCTAGCTCACTAGGGCTTAGAAATGGAAAGGGTGTAAGATAAGGTAGACTCAATCTCATGATACAAGGTCTCGAATGCTCAGTTGAAGCAGCCATGGAAACTTAATGATATACCAGGTACCTGTTGAATGACATCATCGAATTTGTTCAGGGAACTATTTCCACTGGTATATATAGAAAGTTTGGAGACCTAGAGTAGGGTAAATCAAGGACAACAAGAATTGCTGCAAAGAGGAAAATAGAAAGTAACAGTGGGAAAAAATAATGGGAACAGTAGGTAGAACAAAGGCCATGGTTATGGATGCAATCAGGGTAGAGTGAAGCAAAGGAGAGAATCAGCAGTAACCCTCTGTGTCTCTACCTTGGGTTCCTGAGACACTAGTGGTCCTGTTCACAGAGAAAGAAATGGGAGTAAGAGGTGCTTATTAGGTGAGATAATGGGGCGTGGTGTGGAGGGACCAAGGAGATTTCAAGACCTCAAAGTATCCCATGTGTGAAGAAGAGTCCAAAGTGTTGACATTTGAAAATATTTGAGACTTTTTTGTAGCAAATCTTAAGCTTTACATTAAGTATAGGATTGTCTTATCAAGGCAATGATGTTTTATTGCATAAGATCCTTTTTCAAAGAGTAAGTATTTTTTGAGTATGTGTGAATTGATCATTTCGCCCCTTCAAGGTTTAAGATTTTTTTCATTATGGTGGAAGGTATTTATAAATCAGCCCACCCACGTATTTCTTTTAATCTGAAGTCAATTCATTTCTATTCCCTTTTATCCACTTACTTTTCCCTTGATTGTAATAATTGTATGGTTTGCAGTTTCTGTTTGTAAAGTGGCTAAAAATTGACCAGTGCACCACCTGGAGCATTGTCTCTTAGCAGTGCCACCATCAGCTCTCCCTGGGATCATGACTCTGACCTTCCTCCTCATCTCCCACCCCATCTCCTCAGACCATCTTATCTTCCAATTCCTCAACAATTTATTCTCTACATAAAAGCCCAAATGATATTTTAAAAACATAGCTCTGATCTTATCATTTTCTTTGTAGGACGTTCCTCTTTTCCTTAGAATGAAATCTAAACTCATAAACATGGCCTAGAAGAGCCCAACTGACATCTCCGACAGCCTTGCTCCCCTCACTTTCTGTACTTTAGTTACCTTGGCCCTCTTTCTCTTCCTCCAAGGCACCATGCTCATTCTTGCCTTGCTGTCTTTTCATATACTGTTCCTTCTGCAAGAAATGCTTTGCACCCAGATTGTACCAAGGTTGACTTCTAGTATTTCCAGTTTTAGCTCCAGTGCCCTATCCTTGGAAAGACATTTCCCAGCCTCTCTATTAAATGTTACCTGCCCTACTCTCTTCCTGTACCTCTCTTGTCATTGTGTTTTATTTCTTTTTACTATTATTATTATTATTATTTGAGACAGAGTTCGCTCTGTTGCCCAGGCTGGAGTGCAGTGGTGCTGTCTCGGCTCACTGCAACCTCTGCCTCCCGGGTTCACACCATTTTCGTGCCTCAGCCTCCCGAGTAGCTGGGACTACAGGCACCCGCCACCACACCCGGCTAATTTTTTTGTATTTTTAATAGAGACAGGGTTTCACTGTGTTAGCCAGGATGGTCTCGATCTCCTGACCTTGTGATCCACTCGCCTTGGCCTCCCAAAGTGCTGGGATTACAGGTGTGAGCCACCGTGCCCGGCCCACTGTGTTTCATTTCTTCACAGCAATTATCACTATTTAAAATTATCAGTTTCATTTATTTTCTTATTTGCGGTCTGTTTTCATCCAGTAAGTTTATAAGTACCATAAGACAGAATAAAGATTTTGGTCTTCCACTCTGTGCTCAGCGCATACAGCTATGTCTGGCTCAAGAAATGCTTGCTGCATGATTGAATGCAGTCAGTCATTTCAAAATTCCTGTTATAATACGGCTTTCAGACTTTTCACTGCACTCATGCCTGTGTAGATGCATGACGTCCTCTAGCCCCCAATGTCCTCTAGTACTGTGCATAATCTTTCTGGTATATTTGATGATCATTAGAGAAGGATAGAAGTAACTCTTAATGTGATTACTTCACTTTCATTGATGCAGCCTAAGGTGGAACTTCTTGGTTCATATAGAACTTATAGGCAACTAAAAGTCCTATTTTCACCTATAAATGACTCTTCATACAAATCTTAAGCTTATCCCATACCAAATTGTCATTAAAAATCATTTTATAATACCATAAAATACATAAGCTTTGTCCTCACTCAGACTTCTCTTCAGTTTCTGGCTCATCATTCAAATTTGTCGGAATTTTTCTGAATCCACATTATGTCACCAAACACATTTGCTTGCTTTCTCAGTTTTGTGCCAAATTCAAATTTGATAAGCACATTTCCTCTGTCTTCAGCAAAGTAGATGATAAAATGTTGGACAGGGACGTTCTGAAAGAGAGACATGCCACTATTGTACCACTAAAAATCTCCCCATGAGTTGAACCAGCCACACCCACTCAAATCTCCTATTCCCCACTTTTCATGTCTCTACCTTTTCTGAGGATGTCATTAGCAATTTGTCATATGTCTTGTTGAAATCAAAATATTAAATATTAGGCTGAGGTGGGAGGAAGTCTTGAGGCCAGGAGTTCGAGACCAGCTTGGGATACATAGCAAGACCCAGTCTCTAAAAAAAATGTAAAAATTAGCCAGGCATGAGGTGCACTGCTATAGTCCTAGCTACTTGGGAGGCTGAGATAGTAGGAAAACTTGTGCCCAGGACTTTGAGGCTGCAGTAACCTATGACTGCGCCATTGCACTCCAGTCCGTGTAACAGAAAGAGAACTTGTCTCAATAAATAAATATCAAATATTTATAGAATTCTCTTTTCTACCTACCTATTTAATCAATCTTATTGCTAAAAATGAAAGGAAACTAGGTTTGTCATGACTTGTTTTCCTCTTCTGTTGACTGATCTGCAACTTTTCAGTACAAATTATCTTACTTATTTTTACCAGGGGAAAACATTCTTGATTCAATTGATGTTACATCCTTCTATTAGGACTTCCTAAATTAACTCCTTGCATCTTGTTGCAGACTTTAGACATGTCTACTCTTCAGTAATATCAGCCCCTCCTTCCTTCATCAGATCACAGCCATCACAACTGCAGTGTTGGTTCTTGTATTAGTCAGGGTTCTCCAGAGGGACAGAACTGATAGGATATATGTGTGTGTGTGTGTGTGTGTGTGTGTGTGTGTATGTATATGTATATGGGAGTTTATTAAGGAGAATTGGCTCACACGATCACAATGTAAGGTCCCATGATAAGCTGTCTGCAAGCTGGCGAAAAAAAGGAGCCAATAGTGGCTCAGTTTAAGTCCAAAAGCCTCAAAAGCAGGGAAGCCGAAGTGCAGTCTTCAGTCTGTGGCCAAAGACCTGAGAGTGCCTGGCAAACCACTGGTGTAAGTACAAGAATACAAAGGCTGAAGAGCCTGGAGCCTGATGACCAAGGGCAGGAGGAACGGAAGGAAGCATCCAGCATGGGAAAAAGAGGAAAGCCAGAAGACTCAGCAAGCAAGGTTATCCCAGTTTCTTTTACCTGCTTTGTTCTAGCTGTGCAGGCAGTGGTTGGATGGTGCCCACCTACACTGAGGGTGGGTCTTCCTCTCCCAGTCCACGGACTCAAATGTCAATATTCTCTGGCAACACCTTCACAAACAGACCCAGAAACAGTACTTTACCAGCCATCTAGGCATCCTTTAGTCCAATCAAGTTGACACCTAGTATTAACCATCACAGTTCTCAAACCTGATTGGCTTCAAAATCATCTGGAGGCCTTGTTAAAACCCAGATTGCTGCGTTTCATTTCCAGAGCTTCTCATTCAACAGTTCTGAGGTGGGAGCCAAGAATTCTAATAATTTCCCAGCTGATGTTGATGTTGCTGGTCTAGGGACCATAGTTTGAGAACCATCAACCTCAGTATGTCCCTTCTTTAAAATAAAACAATCTGGGTGTGGTGGCTCACACCTATAATCCCAGCACCTCTGGAGGTCGAGGTGGGTGAATCACCTGAGATCAGGAGTTCGGGACTGGCCTGGCCAACATGGTGAAACTCTGTCTCTATTTAAAATACAAAAATTAGCTGGTGTGTTGGCAGGTGTCTATAATCCCAACTATTCAGGAGGCTAAGGCAAGAGAATCATTTGAACTCAGGAGGTAGAGGTTGCAGTGAGCCAAGATCAGCCACCGCACTCCAGGCTGGGTGACAAGAGTGAGACTCTATCTTTAAAACAAAACACCAAAACTCTTCTCCAATTTTACAAGCACCTACAAAAATGTTGCCTCACTTCCCTCCTCCCCTTCATAGCCAAACTTACTCAGATCATTGTCTAATCTCATATTCTCCATTTTCTCATGTTTATCCCAACACCACCGAAACATCTTTAAGCAAGTTTACCAATGGTTTTCTTTTTGTTAAATTTAAAGATCACCTGTCTGACCTATTCTTACTCCATCTCTCTGGTACATTTAAGAACTTCTTTCTTAAAATGCTTTTCTAAGGCTGCACAAGATGGCTCATGCCTATAATCCCAGCACTATGGGAGGCCAAGGCAGGAGAATCACTTGAGCCCAGGAATTTGAGGCCAGCCTGGGTAACACAGAGGGACCCAGTCTCTACAAAAAATGAAAACTTAGCCAGGCATGGTGGCACATGCCTGTGGTCCCAGCTATTTGGGAGGCTGAGGTGGGAGGATCACTTGAGCCAGTGAGGTTGAGAAAAACAAAAATGTTTTTCTTCTTCTATTAGTTTCTGAAATACCATTTTTTTTATGCTTTGCCTCCTAAATCACTGATTTTCTTTTACTCTCTTTCACTGGTCTCCCTACTCAACCCAAACTCTAACTGCTGAAGTGCTTTAGGGTTTGGTCCTAGACTTTCTTCTCTATCTCATTGTTCCTCTAGATCATCTTTTTTTTTTTTTTTTCTTTTGATGGAGTCTCGCTCTGTCACCAAGCTGGAGTGCAGCGACATGATCTCGGCTCACTGCAACCTCTGCTTCCTGGGTTCAAGGGATTCTCCTGCCTCAGCCCCTGAGTAACTGGGTCTACAGGGGCACGCTATCATGCCCAGCTAATTTGTTTGTTTGTTTGTTTGTTGTTGTATTTTTAGTAGAGACGGGGTTTCACTGTGTTTGCCAGGATGGTCTCGATCTCTTGACCTCATGATCTGCCTGACTCGGCTTCTCAAAGTGCTGGGATTACAGGCATGAACCACCACACCCGGCCTCCTCTACATAATCTATTTCTCTGTGGCTTTAAATACCACACCTCTTACATTTATACCTGTTAGCCAAGACCTCCCTTGCACACTTTAGACATAATTCCAAGTGGAGATCCAGCTACCTATTTGACATTCCACTTGGATGTCTCTTGAGAATCTCAAATTTAAATCATAATTTTCCATCTTAAACCTAGTTCTTTCAATTATCCCTGTGGTAGGCAGAATAATGTCCCTCCCAAGGATGTCCACATGCCAATACCTGGAACCTTTGAATGTATTACCTTACATGGCAAAAGGGACGTTGCAGTTATGATTGAGAACTTTGAGATGAGGAGATTATTCTAGATTATCTAAATAGAGCCAACATCATCACAAGAGTCCTTAAAAGTGGGATGAAGAAGCAGGACAGAGAAGGAGCTGTGACAATGGGAAAGAGAGTCAGAAAGATGGCAGCATGATTATCAAGGTGACTCCAATCTAATCCTTAAAAGCAAAGAAACTTTCCCAGTTGTGGTCAGAAGGAGATGTGATAACAGAAGGAAGCTCAGAGAGATTACATGCAAGAGCCACCTTTGTTGGCTTTGAAGATGAAGGAAGAAGGCTATGAGTTTAAAAATGCTGCTAGTCTCTAGAAGCTGGTATTGACAAGGAAACAGATCCTCCCCTAGAACCTCCAGAAAGAAACAGTCTTACTGATGCTTGGATTTTAGCTCAGGTCAGACTTCTCACCTATAGAACTGCAAGATATTGAATTTGTATTGTCCTAAGCTGCTAAATGTATGGTATTTTGTTATATCAGTAATAGAAAATTAATACAACTCCCCCATCTCTGGAAGTGGCACCAATATCTACCCAGTTGCCCTGGCCAAAACCTTATGTGTAGTTTGTGGTGCTTCCTTTTTAACTACCTTTTACCCACTCAATCCATTAACAGGTTCTGATGGGCCTGCCTCCAAAATAGAACTTGAATCTGTCCATTCCTCGCCCTCTTCCCTACCAGCATCCTGGTCCAGGCCATCATCATCTTGCTTCTGGACAACCACAGTAGCCTGATAGTCTATGTCTACAATGGCCACCCTCCAATTAATTCTTCATGAGTTAGCAACAGTGATCTTTGAAAAAGTGCATGTCACTTTTCTGTTTTAAACTCTGTAATATCTCATCAAGTTGTATACAATAAATATGTACAGCTTTTTGTATGTCAAAGAAACCTCTGTAATACCTTCCCATCACAATTAGAATAAAATCCAAGTTTCTGAACATGTCCTACACAACCTGGTATCTGCTTACCTCTCTGACTTCACTTTATACATTTATCTTAACTCACTCTGTCTACTATTAGTGAACTGCTTTCTTTTCCTGTAACAAGAAAAACCTGTGCTTTGTGTATGTTATTCTCTCCCCCAGTGAATTCCCATGTATGAGTTCTTTTTTATGTCTGAATTCAACTATCACTTCCTTAGAAAGGTTTTCAGTGACCTCTCTAGCTAATGTGCCTCAGACCACCAACTTAGTCTTTATTTCTCACATAAGCATTTATAATGATCAAATTTGTTTGATTTGGTTTTTTTGCTTTGTTCCTCCAACCAGAAGGCAAGCTACATGAGGCTTTCTTAGCTGATTCAACCTTACTCCTCCCGTGCCTACCACAGTGCCTGACACATTGTCAGTAGGAAATATATGCTTCTTGAAGTCAATGAAGAGTGAGTGAGTGAGTGAGTGAGTGAGTGAATGAGAGTGATGAGACAATGGATTTTTTCACTGAGGTGAAATGCACATAACATAAAATTAACAATTTTAAAGTGAAGAACCAGTGGCATTCAGTACATTCACAATGTTCAATTACCATCTTTATCTAGTTCCAAAACATTTTCATCACTCCAAAATAAAACCTCATACCCATTAAGCAGTTACATCCCATTCTCTCCTCCCGTTAGTCTCTGACAACAACCAATCTGCTTTCTGTGTCTATGGATTTACCTATTCTGAATATTTCATATCATTGAATCATATGATATATGACCTTGTCTCTCTGGCTTCTTCTACTTAGCATAATGTTTTTGAGGTTCATCCACATACAGCATGTATCAGTATTTTGTTCCTTATTGCAATTGAATAATATTCCATTATATGGACATACTTGTTTGTTTAGCCATTTGTCCCTCCATTTGTCCCTCCATTGTAGCCATTTGTCTGTGATGGCCATGGATTGTTTCCACCTTTTGGCTATTGTGAGTACTGCTACTATGAACATTGTATATTTCCTTCTAACAGGTCCCAAACCCCATTTTGGAATTTGGGGTGTAGACAGTGATTTCTAGAGTATAAACTGATTCAGTTTTTGCGTGTTTCTTATTTGTTAGCATATCTCTCACACCCCAGGATTTCTCAGAGTAATCGAGAGTAGTTTTGTGATCATGTCTGCTTAATCATCACAGAATTCTCAACTAAGCTGTTTTACTCTGTGGATTCATATGTCAGGTCCCAAACTCAATAGGGCTGGAGACGGAACTGGGGGTAGGCAGGAAGAGATTAAGGGGAAGGGTGGTACGTGTAGTTAAAATTATAACTTTTTTGAAAACTGCATGTTGCAAGATAATCAATTTACTCATTCAGTGATGAACTCTGTTTTCCTAAGAAATATCAGAAGCTGTCAATGCTTACTGAATTACGTACTTGGAGTCCCTTGGTGGTATGTTCAATGCCATCTCCAGTGTTAGAAAGTTTTAATCTGCAATTAGATGTATTATTAAGCCATTAAAATATCATTGCATTTTAATGATTGGAATCTATGAAAATATGTAAATTAGTAATGGCTTATTAAACTTCACAATTTCTGGTTATTGTATAAAAATATCTGCACATTATAAGATGTTGAGGGGGCAGCCTTTTGTGCATTTTATTACATTATTCTTCTGTGAAGATGACAAGAATAAATATGCCCATGCAAATACTAATTTTTAAAAATAAGCACATGAGCTATTATGAACTGAAACTATTTCCATGAAAGCCAAGTGCAAACAGTTGTTTAGGTCTAAGCACTTTATCTCAATCCCTGGCACTCTATTTTGTGCTTTGGAAAGCTCTACTCAATTCAAACATAAATTTAGAAAAGGTTTCCTCCCTGAAACCCTCTAAAAGCCTGTAGTTATGGTGGTTACTTAAATATTATTTCCATAGCTACACTGGCTTCTAGCCACAGCTCAAATGCATATCAACAAGCTTGGTGTGAAAATGGAAAGGGCGGGGGGGGAAGAAGAGACAGAGGACACTAATTTTTCTTCTTCAGAGTAGGAAGTATAATGTCTTTATAAAGTAATAATTAAAAGAAAAACAATTACTGGAACCTTATCTGGACCATGCAGCTGTACTTCCTCCTTTTACATTAGCAGTGTTTCTAAGGTTATGACAAACCATGAAAATTGCATCTTTAGGGGAGTTTTATTCCTTTTCCTATGATTTGATTGAAACAGACAGCTACATTTTGTGTATATATAATTAGGCAGTAAAATAGGCTTTGAAGGCAGGTTTCCATTTAGTATGTGAGTCACACACACAACAGCCTTTCATTCAACAGCCAAAGACTGATCTTTTTAATGCTTCAACTCACTCAACATGTTTTTTGAATGCTACATCTTGCACTGAGGGGGAAAAAGGAAAAGAAAAAAAAATCAGCTTTTAGCCTATATTTCTTTCTTTTCTTTCTTTCTTTCTTTTTTTTTTTTTATCTCCTTTCCAAAGAAAAAACAATCTGAAAAACCAATCTAGGAAGTCTTTGGTTATTTAACCTTATGGCAAACTGATTTTTATCATCTTTTTTCCAGATTGTCGTTGGGGCACCAGTGAATGCTGCACCAGTTCTTGGCGTATCTAATCCCTCTCATAAAAGGCCATTGTGGCAGGAAAACTGAGACCAATGGCTTTTTCATTCTCCACCTCTCAGCTCTCCAAAATAATGGCACTGGGTCTAAGAAGGGGGAGTGAGAGGGAGAAGAAATACAATCCCATTTTCTCAATGCTGTGCCCATATGTGGCACTAAGTGATTTCTTTTTTTTTCTGAACTTAAATTAGGAAGAGCTTTAACATGGTGCAGTTATTTAAGATGCAGCCTGTTTTTAGAGAAGAGATTGCCCTCTGAGATTTTGTGAATACAATGAGAACAACCCTGGGTGTATTTTTTTTTTTTCCTGTAATAGAAATCAAGTCTATCAACTGTGCATCATCATGCCTTATCTGATTACAAAGCAGTCGCCTATTAATCTCTATGCTTTCATCTCACTGTATAGCATTTGCTATCTCCTGTCTCATTCTGGCAAACCCAAAGATGGAGAGAATAATATCAAGCTACTTGGTTGATTTTTGCAAGTGATAGTTTGTGTTTGTAGAATGCCTTTCATCTGAAGACCTCAAAGGGCCTTATGAACATTATCACATTGACAGGGCCCAGCTCCAACATAAAGGGCACAGAAGGGGCCATAGTCATGTAAATCTAAATTTCTAGAGTGATTAGTACCCTGGTAACCAAAAGAGATAAACTAGTTTCTCATTTTTGATGTGAAATTTGATGTCCATGCAGGAATTTCAATTTTCAAGTCAGGCCCCATCACTGAATAAACCACTCAGTATTCAATTTACTTCCTGGGATGTCCCCCTGGGAAGTCTACTCCCCAAGATAAAGGGCTTTACATGACAGGCAGGTGTATATATTTCTTCAATTGGCCTAATCTAATAAAGCTGGACATGATTTATATGTGCAAAATGTTGCCGTGTTAAATAATTCAGAATGAAACTGCCTTTCTGGTTGTGCTACAAATAGATGACAATCTGCATTTGATGGTGCCTGTATCCCACAGGGAGTTTGAACCAACTAAAAGAAAATGCATTTCTTGTGCTGGTTCTAAGAAAAAACACTCGGGACGCTCTCCCAACTGAAGCCTAGGTAATTTTGGCCCGAACCAAATGACATTTTTCAAAGTAGACTATCCTTCCTGGTTCTGTTTTTGTAGGAGAAGCACCTTCCACAGAAGAGTGTGGTATCCATCCAGGTTTCCCTGTCAATCTGATACAAAGACCTCTCTTTATAGGAGAGATACATATGCACATAATCAATTCCCAAAGGTTGAATAACCTTCTAACAGGTCCCTCTTTTTGCTGCCTTTCTTAAGACTCTTCTTCACATTTCTCTTCCCTTCCTACCTCACAACTTCTCTCCCCATCCCCAATCTTATTCTCCCAAACTTGATTCTTAATGATTTTTTATGAAAACAATATTATGAGTCAATTTTTTACCATTCTGATATCAAATGAAGTCATAAGATTTGCATGCATCACTTCCATATTAATCAGAGAGACATAATAGGAACTGTCAGTTTGCCAAAACAAGGTCTCCTCACTGCCATAGCATTATGTGTCTGAACTTCAACAGTGATTTGCATTTGCATGATAAAGCATAAGAGGCACTATTTTCCAAATGGGGTCTCTTTGCTTATGAAAATGAAATGGCAATATTATGAAAATGATCCAGCCAATATTGGGAGTTCCTTGATGATAACTTCAGAATGCCAGTTTATATTACCAATTCGTTAGCCTAATTTTATGGATAGATATGATAAAACAAGGAAAATTTATGTCCTGTGCCTTTCCTTGTGAACTAACCAGACCACAGCAGTCCGTTATTTCATCAGTCTTCAAAAGCTCATTGGGATCCCAGGGTTGTGTTACCCTGAAAGAGAATGCAGCAAATGGCCAATGAAGAACTGCTAAATGACAAGGACACTTTATTCCTGTGGGTCCCTCGGTCACACAGAACCAAGACATGGTTTTTCTGGGACTAGTCCTATTTCATATGGGCAATGCTTATTTAATATTCCCTCTAATGCATGCACATTTTTTGAGGCTTATTTTAAACCCAATTCAGAGGAATATTCTACAGTTACGAAGGGAAGCCCCTCATGGATTTTTGACGAAGTGGTGGGAGGGGAGTTAGAGGGTTAAAATTCCTCCTGCTCCCATCACATTCCCTCATATCATCCATTTCTATCTTCTTTACAGCATTTATTACTATCTAAAATTATTATATGTTATTACCTGTTTACATATTATTTCTCAACTTCACTAGAATATAAACTTCATGAAAGCAGGAACTTTAGTATCCCTGGTTCCTAGAGCAAAGCCTGGCACACAATCGATTTTCACTAAATATTTGTTGAAAGATTTAATGAATGGGTATCAGTTATTCTAAACACATATATCAACATTTGATAGACTCCTGATTCTATAATTTTGTAAATATTTAACTAGTATACAAATGACCTGATTATTTTGATTGCTGTTTGGTATAAATGTCAATCCACTGGAATTAATTGCAAGCCAATGTCCTGCGACTCTCTACTGCCACTTTATCACATCTACATTACAAAGAAAACTAAGACATATGATGATCCAAAATTAGCGCAAGATGATAACTTACAAGCTAAGCTATAATTTTGAAACAAGAGTTGGATGTAGGTTCTGGATATTATATTCAAATATATAGTTTTTGGGAGCCATACACTGCACCCTTAAAAACAAGCCTATGGATCAAAGCCTGGTCTTGCCAAATCCAGTATATGTCTTCTCTTTTTTCCTATTTTGGAGGTCATAGACCATAGCAGTTAAGAATGTGGATTTTAGACTTACGCAGGTTAATTAAGCTCCAGCTCTCTCCTTATGCCTCCATTTCCTCCTCCCTAATATGGGGTAACAGTTTCTATCTTCTTTTTTAAAATATATTTTAAGAACAAAATTATGAGGCCAGGCACAGTGGCTTATGCCTGTAATCCTAGCACTTTGGGAGGCCGAGGCCAGAGGATCACTTGAGGTCAGGAGTTTGAGACTAGCATGGCCAACATGGTGAAACCCCATCTCTACTAAAAATACAAAATTTGCTGGGCATGGTTGTGGACACCCATAATCCCAGCTACTTGGGAGGATGAGGCAGGAGAATCACTTGAACTCAGGATGTCGGGGTTGCAGTGAGACAAGATTGTGCCACTGCACTCCACCCTGGGTGACAGAGCAAGACTCATTAGTAGTGTCATGATTCTCTTGTTGCCGTTGTTGCCAAACCTATTTTGGCTAGCCTGTCTTAACTTGGGGTATTTACTTTTTGGCTCTACATTGTCTTCAGCTCAAGATCTCCCTTCAGATACTTTATTCTTTCCTTTAGAATTTAATTGACCCATTTCTACCTTTTTATTGGAGTGGATCATTCAACCAACTTGTCTTTACTCCTGGCTGTCCATAAGCTTCATTTTTTCTCCCAGCGCAGCCATGCCAGCATTGTTCATCTTGTCCATCTTTGTTTGGAATCCCAGATTCTTTTTTTTTTTTTTTTTTTTTTTTTTTTTTTTTTTTGAGGCAGAGTCTCGCTCTGTCACCCAGGCTGGAGTGCAGTGGCGCAATCTTGGCTCACTGAAAGCTCTGCCTCCCAGGTTCACGCCATTCTCCTGCCTCAGCCTCCTGAGTAGCTGGGACTACAGGCGCCCACCACCACGCCTGGCTAATTTTTTTGTATTTTTTAGTAGAGATGAGGTTTCACCGTGTTAGCCAGGATGGTCTCGATCTCCTGACCTCATGATCCACCCACCTCGGCCTCCCAAAGTGCTGGGATTACAGGCTTGAGCCACGCGCCCGGCCTGGAATCCCAGATTCTTAATCTAGCTACCACTTTGAGTGAGTCTCTCACTTTGGGCTTGAAAAATGGTTTCAAAGATAGCTCTGATTATCCAGAATATTAGATTAATCTTGCCACTATCTTTGATGTGTGACCTTTGACAAGGAACAAGCAAGCTGAGTTTCCACGTTTTCATATGCCAAATTATGAGAATTTGGGTTAGAATATTCTCTAAGCTCTTTTCTAATTAAAAATGTTGGTTCTGGCTGCAAGTAGTAGCTCACACCTGTAATCCCAACATTTTGGGAGGCTGAGGAGGGTGGGTCACTCGTGTTCAGGAGTTCGAGACCAGCCTGGGCAATATGGCAAAACCCCGTCTCTACTAAAAATACAAAAAAATAGCCCAGTGTGGTGGTGCACACCTGTAGTCTTAGCTGCTCAGGAGGCTGAAGTGGGAGATTCACCTGAGCCCAGGAAGTAGAGGCTACAGTGAACTGTGATCATGCCACTGCACTCCAGCCTGAGTAGCAGGAGTGAGACCCTGTATTTGAAGAAGAAAAAAAAAGAAGGAGAAGAAAGAAAGAGAAAGGAAGGAAGGAAGGAAGGAAGGAAGGAAGGAAGGAAGGAAGGAAGGAAGGAAGGAAGGAAGGAAGGAAGGAAGAAAGAGGAGAGAGAAAGAAAGAAGGGAAGGAAGGAAGGATATAGTTCTAATGATGAAAATTTTTATTTACTTTCATATCTCCTCAAGTTAAATTTTAAAAATAACTACTGTAGCAAAGCATTCAACTTCACTATTATTTTATCAAATGCTAGACCAACTTATCTAGATTGTGTATTTGCTATTATATCTTTATCTCAACATCTCCTAAAGCTATCAGTGTCTAATACATCATTTTCTAACATACTCTTAGCCTCATCTGTATACAACTGTTTTTATCCCTCTATCAATTCATACTGTTTTGAAATACAATTTGGGGGTATAATATTAGCAATTTATTATGTCTGTTTGTATAATCCACAGCCGTCAAGATGGAGTATCATCCAACTACATGTTTATTTGATAGTTTCACTAGACAACATAAAAAATGAAAATGCATTGCATTTGTGGATGGCTTTTTGTCTTAAAAGCACATTCACACATTAACTTGTATGACCCTCACAACAAATGAATGAGATAAGTAGGGCAAGCCTTATTGTCCCAATTTATAACAAGAAAAACTAGGGCACAGCAGAAAACTGAAGTGACTTGCCCTAGGCACCACCATTGATTAGTGACAACTAGGACAAGAACCCAGGATTCTAACTCTAAATCCAGGGTTATTTCCATGGTTCCTGCCCCCATTCTCAGCCAGCTCACTCACTCCACTAGGTGCCCATCACCAAATTCTTCACTGCTATAAGATATCTCTTACCCATTGACCACATTGCTTTGTTTGGGCAAAATAGTCAAATAATTTGTTATATAAAAATAAAAATAGAAAAGTATATACATGTGCTTATATTCTTATGAAAAGTTATACAGATAGGTGTTTGCAGTTCACAGTTTTAGATGTATTGCTGAAGATAAAAATCCTGATCAGTGTGATGACTCATACCTGTAATCCCAGGACTTTGGGAGACTGAGGCGGGTAGATTGCTTGAGCTCAGGAGTTTGAGACCAGCCTGGGCAACATGGCAAAAACCCGTCTCTACTAAAAATACAAAAAAATTTATCCAGGTGTGGTGGCACATGCCCGTGGTCCCAACTACTCGGGAGGCTGAGGTGGAAGGATCACTTGAACCTGGGAGGTGAAGGTTGCATTGAGCCTAGATCACGCCACTGCAGTCTAGCCTGGGTGACAGAGTGAGACTCTGTCTCAAAAAAATAAAAAAAAGAAAAAAGAAAAAAAATTCTAGTTATGTTTGGCTTTAGTGCCCTGCTGCCTTCACCAACATGGGCCCTGGTGAGGAAACCATCTGATAATCAGTTTAAAATAACAAGATTCTAGTTAAAAATATATATATATATATTTGAACTGTAATGTTCCTGCTATTTACAACTCTGAATAAACTATTAGGTCGATGTTTACTCTTGCTGACTTACACTCACCTTCCCAATTTTATTACTGTAACATCATGGGTATTGGCATTAATCTCTTTCAATGTGAGGCCGGGTGCAGTGGCTCACCCCTGTAATCCAGCACTTTGGGAGGCTGAGGCGGGTGGATCACCTGAGGTCGGGAGTTCAATACCAGCCTGACCAACATGGAAAAACTCCATCTCTATTAAAAATACAAAAAAATTTCCAGACGTGGTGGCACATGCCTGTAATCCCAGCTACTTGGGAGACTGAAGCAGGAGAATCGCTTGAACCCGGGATGAGGAGGTTACAGTGAGCTGAGATCGTGCCATTGCACTCCAGTCTGGGCAACAAGAGTGAAACTCCATCTCAAAATAAATAAATAAATAAATAAATACACATATATTTCAATGTCAAAGAGCCTAGAAATTTTCAATGTTTGCCCTTTCTTCAGTCTTCCATCACTGGCCTCTTTCACACTAGTGCCCATGAACCCAGGTGTCTTAGTGGTTGTCCTTCCATTTATTTTGATTTGCAAATTTTGTAAAATAGACTTCATTTGCATATTGCTCAGTCTACTACATTTCTAGTCACAGCTAAGCCCTTTGCAAGAAACACAAAAGAAGTTGAAAATACAATATTATCTGTCTGCTTGGAGTCTTAAAAGACAAGATACATTTAAGAAAGCACTTTGTATGCACCACATGTTTGTGTCTCCCCCAAATTCATATGTTGATGCCCTAACTTCCAACGTGGCTGTATTTAGAGATGAAGTCTCTAAGGAAGTAATTGAGGGTGAATGAGATCATATGCATAGGGCCTTGATCCAATAGCACTGGTGTTTATAAGAAGAGACACCAGAAAGCCCTCTACCTCTCTCTCTTTTCACCACATAAAGACACAGGGAGAAGGGAGCCATTTGCAAGCCAGGAAGAAAATGCTCACCAGTAACCAACCACACCAGATATTGATCTGAGACTTTTAGCCTCCAGAACTGTGAAAAAAATAAATTTCTGTTGCTTAAGTCTCCCAATGTATCTTGTTTGTTATGCTAGACCAAGCTAACTTTTATAGCTTAGAGAAAAAAAATATATGACAACCTATGGAGAACTAAGTAGATCAGGTAGTGTGCAGTACAACAACAACAACAACAACAACAACAACAACAACAAATAGGAGAAGTAAAAAATGATTTGGGGTAGTATTACTCAACATAAAAACTATGGTGGATTTGACTTACTTTTTAGCCTTGAAAGAACTGTATGATTTAGATTGCAAAAACCAGTGAAATGAATGGTGAGTTACAGGTATAGTCACATGATCTTGGTTTCAGGAAGATAACATGGAGTCAGGAAGAAAAAAGGAGGAGGCCTTGGGCTCATACAGACTTGAGTGCAAATTCAAGCTTGTTGTCTTTCTAGTCACAATAATAGTATTACCATTATGGGCCAGGCACAGTAGCTCATGCCTGTAATCCCAGCACTTTGGGAGGCCGAGGGCAAGTGGATCCCTTGAGCCCAGGTGTTTGAGACCAGCCTTGGCAACATGATGAAACCTTGTCTCTATCAAAAATACAAAAAGTAGCCAGTTTCATAACCTGATCTCAAAATAAATAATAAATAAATACATTTTAAAAATAATAGTGTTACTATTACGTTGCAAAAACCACAATTACTTTTGCACCAACCTGATATCTATCATTTGAAAGCCTGTTTTGTGCCAGGTACAATTTTACAAGCATGATTTCATTGAATCTTTCAAACAACCTTGTTACTCAGTCCCTGATACACAGTAGGAACTCAATAAATGTTTGCAAATGATTTAGTACTAGAGTATGGTTCTCATTTTTTCCTATGAGGAACACAAAGCTCAGAGAAGTTATATGACTGGCACAAGGCCACACAGCTAACAAAGAACAGAGTTAAGATTTGAACAAAATCTGTCTAATTTAAAAACAAGGATAACACTTTTCGTGGTTGGTGTATTGGTTAAGCAAAATACTCTGGCTAAAGATTTAGTGCAATGCCTGGCACACAGAGAGTGCTTAAATAAATATTAGAAGAAAACATCTCACATCAGGTAAACTGATATGAGATGAATAAGGAACAAAAAGGAAAGCAGTAGCACAACTCTTTTTAGATTTTCAACAGTTTAAGGCAATGGGTTTAAAGTTGATAGAACCTCAAATGACCCATGGAAAGCAAATATTTAATGTGATGTTTGCTTTCATGCTCAGCCATGGCCACTGTTACTTAGTTTTTTCTGCCTAATAATTTGAATCCTAAGCATAAGAAAGACAACTAAATGACTTTTCCTGGAATAGTCTTCATTTTTCATACCGAATAGTTTAATAATATTTTCTGTTATGGTATAAGAGGTTATTTGGGCCGGGTGCGGTGGCTCAAGCCTGTAATCCCAGCACTTTGGGAGGCCGAGACGGGCGGATCATGAGGTCAGGAGATCGAGACCATCCTAGCTAACACGGTGAAACTCCGTCTCTACTAAAAAGTACAAAAAACTAGCCGGGCGTGGTGGCGGGCGCCTGTAGTCCCAGCTACTCAGGAGGCTGAGGCAGGAGAATGGCGGGAACCCGGGAGGCGGAGCTTGCAGTGAGCTGAGATCCGGCCACTGCACTCCAGCCTGGGTGACAGAGCAAGACTCCGTCTCAAAAAAGAAAAAAAAGAGGTTATTTGATACCCCTGATATATATAACACCTTAATAACTATTTGAGATGTTGAATCAAACCATATGCTTTTTTGAAACAACCTAAATATTCATCACTTGGAGAACTGATATAGTAAATTATAGTATTTCCATCCCAATGATATCATGCAGTCATAAAAAGAATGAGCTCATTTATATGTACTGATCTGGGAAGATGTTTATCATATATTCTTAAGTGAAAAAGTAATTGCAGAAAAAGCTGTAATAGTGAAATTCTAGTTTTTGCAAGAAAAAACTGCATATCATGTATAAACTTACAAATGCATGGAAACAAAATATGCAAGGGAATACAGTAAATCACAGAGAAACATTTCTACTGGAGAAGAGAGTATGGTTAGAAGGAGATTTGGAAGACAACTTACTCTTTTTTGCTTTATATACACCTGAATATTGCATTTATTAGTAGTAGTAGTTTTACTTTATGAGACAAATGTAATTATTTTTACTTATTTCTTCAATTTAAAACCCAATAGGGATTACATCAAGATAATGACCTCAGCATGCCTATACAACTTTTTTAACACCCCAAACTCCACTGAAATGACAGAAAATAACCTTTAAGAGTGCTACAAAGCAACATGGGTTACCATAAGAGCACCATATTGGCCGGGCGCGGTGGCTCATGCCTGTAATCCCAGCACTTTGGGAGACCGAGGCGGGCGGATCACCTGAGGTCGGGAGTTCAAGATCAGCCTTGCTAACATGGTGAAACCCTGTCTCTATTAAATATACAAAGTTAGCTGGGCATGGTGGCGCAAGCCTGTAATCCCAGCTACTTGGGAGGCTGAGGCAGAAGAATCGCTTCAACCCAGGAGGCAGAGGTTGCGGTGAGCTGGGATCATGCCACTGCACTCCAGCCTGGGCAACAGAGCGAGACTCCGTCTCCAAAAAATAATAATAACAATAATAATTACTACAAAGCAACATGGGTTACCATAAGGATGACATATTATCTTGAGAAATTCCTGAAAGAGAAAAAGCAGTAGAGAAAAACATGAACAGAAGAAAGCTATCACAAACGTGATATCAGTAATACCAACAATAACCTAACATATGGGAAGTTCAATAGAGGACCCAGGGTAATCCTCAAAGTACCAAAGAACCACATTTAAAAGAGCTACACTAGTAGGGTCCAACTGCTTGCTCCTTTGCCACATCAATTGACCAGCAGGAAACAAAGGCTTTTTGCCTCCAGATTATCACTCTAACTTCTTTCCAAACAAAATAAGATGACCTCTAGTTTGTGAGTTCAAGTTGGAGAGGAGCCCTAGGTAACGCAATGTCTACCAAAGGGCCTGGGAGTGGGTAATATATTCACATTGTATGCAGCTGTGTTCCTTTCCTTTTGCATAGCATTTGTTACTAGGATAAAACCTTGAATAGGCATTTATTTTTTAAAAAAATGTATTTCCACAGGTTATTGGGGAACAAGTGGTTTGTGGTTACATGAGTAAGTTCTTTAGTGGTGATTTGTGAGAGTTTTGTGCACCCATCATTCGAGCAGTATATACTGAACCCAATTTGTAGTCTTTTATCCCTCACTCCCTTCCCACCCTTTCCCCCCAGTCTCCAAAGTCCATTGTGTCCTTTTTTTTTGAGACAGAGTTTCACTCTGCCCCTAAGGCTGGAATGCAATGGCGCGATCTTGGCTCACTGCAGCTTCTTCCTCCTGGGTTCAAACGATTCTTCTGCCTCACCCTCCCGAGTAGCTAGGATTGCAGACATCCACAACCACCCCCGGCTAATCTTTGTATTTTAGTAGAGACGGGATTTCGCCATGCTGGCCAGGCTGGTCTCAAACTCCTGACATCAGGCGATCCGCCCGCCTAGGCCTCCCAAAGTGCTGGGATTACAGGCGTGAGCCCCCATATCCACCCTTCTCTACTGACTCTTTTCTCTCCGCATGTTAAGAATGTCAGCCGGTAGTCGGGCGAGGTGGCGGGCGCCTGTGGTCCCAGCTACTCAGGAGGCTGAGGCGGGAGAATGGCGTGAACCTGGGAGGCGGAGGTTGCAGTGAGCTGAGATCCGGCCACTGCACTCCAGCCTGGGCGACAGAGCAAGACTCCGTCTCAAAAAAAAAAAAAAAAAAAAAAAAAGAATGTCAGCCGGGCGAGGGGGCTCACACCTATAATCCCAGCACTTTGGGAGGTTGAGGTGGGCAGATTACGAAGTTAAGAGATTGAGACCATCCTGGCCAACGTGGTGAAACACAGTCTCTACTAAAAATACAAAAAATAGCTAGGTGTGGTGGCATGTGCCTGTAATCCCAGCTACTCGGGACGCTGAGGCAGGAGAATCGCTTGAACTTGGGAGGTGGAGGTTTCAGTGAGTTGAGATCATGCCACAACACTCCAACCTGGGTGACAGAGCAAGACTCTGTCTCAAAAAAAAAAAGTTGAAGGCTGTTTCATAGTAGGTAAACAACAACAAAAGTCTTTTTCCCAGACTCTTTTTCTAAAAATGATGCTCTCTCTTCCCTTTCAACAACAAGCTTCTAAGAGTAGACTTCATTTGATCTACTTGTTCCTGTCTATTTCAGTCCCAAACCCATTGTAGTCAATGGGTTGTTGCTACCATTTCACTGACATTGCTCCTAAGATCACCAATGACTTCTGCAAAAATAAAAACCAACAGAGGCTTTTCCATCTGAAACTTACTTGATTTCCCTGATGCATTTGGAATTGTTGGTCACTCTCTCCTCAGACCTGTCCCTTCCCTAGTTTTAGAAAATCTCTCTTCTCTCTCATTCAAGCCCTTTTACTTTTTGCCCCATACTTAGATATTTATTTATTTATCCAGAAGATCTTCTTTGACAACTTAGATGTTGTTTTTCTCTAGGGATCCCATTTTTGACTCTATGTTCCATTTGTTAACATTAACTTTTGTTTCATTCAACATGTTTTGATTCATAAGGACCTGTCTCTCAACAGGTTTTCATTCATAAAGACCTCTCTCAGCTTCCATTAGTTTATTTAATTTGGCTGTAAAATATTCTTGCAGAATTTGCACTTTCTAATTTGAGGGTTTCTAAATTCAGAGTTGTCTTACTACATGTTTATTGTTATCTTTTGTCCAGTGAATATACTCATTGGCTTCAATATTATCTCCGTACATCCTGAGCTGCTTGTGATTCATTACTGTCCCTTACATTTTTGGGGAATCCATTCTCTCTACTATTTACACATATAGAAGTTCAATATAGATTCATTAATTTACAAATGTTTTGAGCATTACAATTTTCAAGAACGTGCCCAGGCATATATGGTATGATTCATTACTTTCTCCTGGAACTTTTCTATCTTTTCTTTTCATATACATCAATAAGAAACTGTATGTGATAAGAAATTCAAGAATTTTCCATAGTTCCTACTGGGGTAGGCCATTGTCCTCTGATAAACTCAAACGCCCCTCTAAAGGGGGTAAAGGCAACTGTGTAATCCAGTCTGGATGAGAACACAGTTTGACATACATTACAAAAGATTGCCCTTCGTTAGGGTGACACAGTACAGAGCCAAGGCACTCAGCCTGGTGAGCAGAGCATGGTCTGATGTCAGCGTCCATTGTTCCCTCAACAGAACACCGTTGTGCCAGTTCATGATGACCCTATCTACAATAAGACTTCCACCTACAGCCTGACCAGCATTCCTTCCCTTTAAGACCCCTAAGATCTAGCCATGCTGGACAACACTGGGGCCCCATTCTTTCTTGCCCCTACATGTATGGTCATTATATTTCCTCTGCTTGGAAATACAATCTCCATTCTAATATGGTTTAACAATTTAACCTACTTTGTTTCTAGAACCTATACTGACTCCTCAGATAAAGGTAGCTTTTCCTTTTGCCCCAAAGCAATGCTTTTTTCTACTTACTATCATAAATCACATTCTTTTCATAGTTTAGTGTCTTATTTCCTCTAGGAAACTCAAAGCCTCTCAAGGGCAGAGATGATGTCTTTTCCTTTTCATATCTTCTTTGAACCTTACATAACACAATAGAGGTTTGTTGAGTTACTACATGGATATCTCAAACTTAATCACAGGAAATGAGTTGATATTTGTAAAATGCTTAGTATACTGCCTTGCACTGAGTAAGTGCTATACAGGTGTTTCTTAAATAAAATGAAAGGATGATAGGAGATGAGTTTGAATTTGGAAGGACCATTGTTATTATAATTAATGAAAACTGGGCCTATAATTTATTAATAGACTCAGAGATACTTTCCTCTTTATCACTAGACTTTTACTAATGTGGAACCATGGATAGAAACATTGCTTTCTTTTTATATTCTGTTCCTTTTTCTAATTACATATCATTTCTCTTACAGTGATAGTTAAATCTCATTATATTTAATGATTTATCCATTTTCTGCTATAAGAGTTTTATCAGTGACTCCTTGTGTTATAATCTCATTATTTCACAAAATTATAACCTATTTGTTAAGAATAGTAACTGTTACCATGATTTTATCTTTTTCAATGCCCTTTTTAATGTCGATGTCTTAGACCTCTTTGTGAAAAGATTAAACATTTTTCTCTTCATTTAGTCTAATTCTGTTCAATTTTACTTATATTATATAGTGTCTTTCACCGTATGCTGTTATTTTATTTAAAGAATTTAATTCTGGATAGGCATGGTGGCTCATCCTTGTAATCCCAGTGCTTTGGGAGGCCAAGGCAGAAGGATTGCTTAAGTCCAGGAGTTCAAGACCAGCCTTGTCAGCAAAGTAAGATCCCCATCTCTACAAAAATAAACATTAAAAAATTAGCCAGGTGTGGTGGCGTGCACCTGTAGTCCCAGCTACTCAGGAGGCTGAGGTGGAAGAATGGCTTAGGCCCAGGATTTCAAGGCTGCATTGAGCTATGATCATGCCACTGCACTCCAGCTGTGGCGACAGAGCAAGAGCCTACCTTAGAAAAAAAAAAGAATTTAATTCTGTGTCTGAATTCTGTGTTTCATTTCTACAGCTCTATTTCTTTGAATAAGACAGAAAACATGTACTGAAAAATCTAAACTACCAAATTTTTTCTTTAGTTTAAAGGAAATGAATGAGCCGGGCGCGGTGTCTCACACCTGTAATCCCAGCACTTTGGGAGGCCGAGGCAGGCGGACCACGAGGTCAAGAGTTTGAGACCAGACTGACCAAAGTGGTGAAACCCTGTCTCTACTAAAAATACAAAAATTAGCTGGGCATGGTGGCACATGCCTGTAATTCCAGCTACTCAGGAGGCTGAGGCAGAATTGCTTGAATTTGGGAGGTGGAGGTTGTAGTGAGCCAAGACTGGGCCATGACACTCCAGCCTGGGTGAAAGAGCGAAACTCTGTCTCAAAAAAAAAAAAAAAAAAAAAAAAAGCATATACAAGGAAGTTATAAACTGTTCAACTGAGTCTCCTAGACACATGTTGAAAATATAAATAGTGGCTGGGTGCGGTGGCTCACACCTGTAATCCTAGCACTTTGGGAGGCTGAGATGGGTGGATTGCTTGAGGTCAGGAGTTTGAGACCAGCCTGGCCAACATGGTGAAACCTCGTCTCTACTAAAAAGACAAAAATTAGCCGTGTGTAGTAGTGCATGCCTGTAATCCCAGCTACTTGGGATACTGAGGCAGGAGAATCGCTTGAACCCAGGAGGCAGAGGTTGCAGTGAGCCGAGATAGCGCCATTGTACTCCAGCCTGGGTGACAGAGCAAGACTCTGTCTCAAAAGAAAAAAAGAAAATATAAATAGCATGTTACGGATTTTCAATGTATATGGCCTTGCAAGTAAATTGGACTCAAAACAAACAAACAAAAACCTGTGTAAACAAAGGGTAGGCTACAGGTGTAATCTGCTGCTTGTTTGTATATACAGTAAAGTCATTTTACCCTATTGGATTAATGCAAAAACTGTTCTAAAGCCAAGGGATAAATTGTGTTTCTGAATAGCTCCTTCCTTCTCCAAGCCATGGTAGCTTTGTTTGTTTGTTTGTTTGAGACAAGGTCTTGCTCTTTTGCCCAGGTTACAGTACAGTGGCATAGCTCACTGTAGTGAGCCTTGAACTCCTGGGCTCAAGTGATCCTCCTGCTTCAGCCTCTCAAGTAACTGGGACTACAGGCATGTGTCACCACACTCACCTAATTTTTAAAATTTTTTTGTAGAGACATGGTTTTGTTATGTTGCCCAGTCTGGTCTCGAACTCCTGGCCTCAAGCAATCCTCTCGCCTTGCCCTCCCAAAGTGTTGGAATTATAGGAATGAGCCTCTCAACTGGCCCCAGTTTTTAACATAGAAATTTTCAAAAGTGTGTGTGTATATGTGAGCACATGTATTACATAAAGAATATTATGATCCCAGCGGGGCATGGTGGCTCACAGCTGTAATCCCAGCACTTTGGGAGGCCAAGGCGGGAGGATCACGAGGTCACGAGATCGAGACCTTCCTGGCTAACACGGTGAAACCCTGTCTCTACTAAAAATACAAAAAATTAGCCGGGCGTGCTGGCGGGTGCCTGTAGTCCCAGCTACTCGGGAGGCTGAGGCAGGAGAATGGCGTGAACGGGCGAGGCGGAAGTTGCAGTGAGGGGACATCGCGCCTCTGCACTCCAGCCTGGGCGACAGAGCGAGACTCCGTCTCAAAAAAAAAAAAAAGAAAAAGAAAGAAAATTACGATCCCAGTCAACAAACCACCAGTCCCAATAATGGCCAGTTTTATGTCATTTTTTAACCTCACTCCGCCACCTATTGTGGTAGGCCTTTTCCTTGGTTCAGCTAACGACGGGGTCCTTTTCCGTCCCACGGTCATGAAAATTTAGGCTCCCAGATGGTTTGAAGGGTGAGTGAAGCAGGGTTTTTATTGGGTGAAAAGGAAGAAAAGGGGGAAACAAGGACCCTGGCCAGATAGAGTGCTGCCCACCAGCAGCTTGAATCTCAGGTTCCACACAGGAAAAGGTGGGGCAAGGTTCCTCTCTGTTGCAAATGTCCTGAACTTCGTGGCGAGGCTCCACCTCACTGGCCTGGCTGGTTGGAGTGTCTCCAGGGATCCCTTCCCACGTGGCTGCCTCGCTATTGTGGGAATATTTTTTAAATGTTTAAAATTTTTCTCAGATCCAACGATCTGACCCCCCAATTTTTTTTTTCAATTAAGTGATAAGAAGAAAATTGACTTTTATAAAAATATCTTGAGTCTTAGGACCAGAAGAGATACAATTTCTCGCATAATTTGCATATATCTGATCAAATGTGCCATATCTTCGGTTTGGCGTAGAGTTGTTCTATGTTGGAAAAAAATGAGCACATTGCTTGTTAACTGCATTCTTTCAGGAAAAGAAGTCCTTAGTCACCTGTTAACATTCCTGTGCTCTGCCGGGCGCGGTGGCTCACGCCTGTAATCCCAGCACTTTGGGAGGCCGAGGCGGGTGGGTCACCTGAGTTCAGGAGTTTGAAACCAGCCTGACCAACATGGTGAAACTTCATATCTACTAAAAATACAAAAAATTAGCTGGGCGTGGTGGCACGCGCCTGTAAATCCCAGCTACTCAGAAGGCTGAGGCAGAAGAATCATTGAACCTGGGAGGCAGAGGTTGCAGTGAGCCAAGATCACGCTATTGCATTCCAACCTGGGCAACAAGAAAACAAGAATGAAATTCTATCTCAAAAAAAAAAAAAAAAAAAAAAAAATTTCTGTGCTCAACAAAAAGAATGGCAATATAGCAATGAATGTTGTCTGGAGTTTTGTTTTTTTCTGATAGTCCTGGTGCAGTGGTTAAGCATTCAGGCTTCCTATATTAAATCTTGGCTGGACCAAGATTTGACTGGAAAATTTAGACAAATTACATCATTTCTGTGTCTCAGTTTCCTTATTCTGATGCTAATACTACTTATCTCACTTGCCTGCTGTGAAGATTAAATAAATTAATACATATAAAGAATCAAGAAGAGTTTTTGGAACACGGTAAATCACACGTATATTTCCTACTATTACTCATTTGAATTACAAACCTATTTCAGGCCAGGTGAGGTGGCTCATGCTTATAATCCCAGCATTTTGAGAGGCTGAGGCAAGAGGATCCCTTGAGCCCAGCAGTTTGAGACCTCCTGGGCAACATAGGGAGACACCCTTCTTTACAAATATAAAGAAATTAGCTGGGTGTGGTGGTGCATGCCTGTGGTCCCAGCTACTCAGGAGGCTGAGGTAGGAGGATTGCTTGACAGGAGGCTGAGGCTGCAGTGAGCTTCGATCATGCCACTGCAATCCAGCTTGGGTGACCGAGTGAGACCCTGTCTCCAAAAATACAAAAAAAGCAAAACAAAACAAAGCAAAAACCAACAATAACAACAACAGCAAACTTGAAAGAGTTGTGCATCCTTAAGACACTATAGGAGCATTAACTTCTTCTTCTTCTTTTTTTTTTTTTTGAGACAGAGTCTCGCTTTGTTGTCCAGACGGGAGTGCTGGAGTGCAGTGGCATGATCTCGGCTCACTGCAACCTATGCCTCCCAGGTTCAAGCGATTCTCCTGCCTCAGCCTCCTGAGTAGCTGGGATTACAGGCGCCCACCAGGATGCCTGGCTAATTTTTGTATTTTTAGTAGATATGGGGTTTCATCATGTTGGCCAGGCTGGTCTCAAACTTGTAACTCCAAGTGATCCACCTGCCTTGGCCTCCCAAACTGCTAGGATTACAGGCATAAGACAGGGCACCTGGCCACGAGTGTTGACGTTTAAAACATCTTTTAAAATTATAAACAAAAGGCAATGTTTTAATTATGAAAAAATACATTGTCCCCTTTGCCTGAAAGATTACTTTTCAGTATTAAAGGTTTTTTAATGTAATGTTTTGAATTGTAAGAATCTCAAGAAAATTCTTTTTTCGGAGACATTATGTTTAGAATTATAAAAATTAAAGCATATGTTTGTTCATTTAACTTTCATGGGACTCCTCTAAAATCCAAAGAGACACCATTAGAATCCAAATAAACAGAAAACATTAAAATATGGTTAGAAAACATGTTCTCGTATATTCGACGCTATTCTTAACAGATCATTACATTTTAAAGGTATTTACAAGAAAATACAAGGTGCTTCCTTAAATGATTTTAAGAATCTTCAAAAAAAAGACAGAAGGACAGAAAAGAAAAGAAAGGAAAATAAAAGGTAATTAAAATATTCATAGTAGGAAAAGGTCCACAGAGCAGTCTGGCATGCAATGCATGTGTTGAGCTGTAGAAACCTTAAACATCCTGGACCAGAAGTCAGCCAATCAGGGGGCTGAGAACCACATTTCCATAATGATGATTGGCTGGTGGACTGGAGGCTCCGCTGAGCTGTGAGGAAGGGGAGGAAAGGCTCTGCTGAGAAAATAGCAAAACAACTTTTTGGCTTTCTGTTGTTTATTGCTTAGTCTCCAAATCATTGTAGTGATTCATTCTTTAGGAAAGCTTGTTTTGAAAACAAAAGAGGCACAGTTGTTCACAACGAAAGTGATATTCAACAGCCAAAGGAGCCGAGTATAATGGAACTCTTTTATTCTTCTTTAAAATAAACTTTAGTCTCCTGATTTCATCTAACCAAATATGTTAAGAATTCCTAGGTGATGCATGAAGGTTGGATTTAAATCATAAAATTAGGCAGGGGTTACTGTTTCTGATAAGTATCACTGCTTTAGTCTGTCGGCTTTAGAAAATGTGCACAAATAGAATGTATTTTTATAAAATGTGAAAAAAAATCCTTAAATTCTAGCATCAAAAGTATATGTAATGCTTTCACACTTGAGGGAATTCTGCCACTCTCCAAAAAGAAGCTAATGTAGGCATTTTTTTTTTCCTGCAGTCATATATGTGTGAAAGTTGGAGATACCTTTATCAATGTGTTTGGTATTGCTCTCAATTTTTACACATATGCAAAAATCTACTGTCATTAAGTCATAGGGATTTTTAAAATGACAAACGAGGAAGCAGAGAAATGGAGGCAAAGGAGAAAAATGGAGTGGAACGTAATGGCTGGATCCTGCTGCCTCTTGATCTTCCTGTGCTTGGTCGTATTGCATTTTGTTGTAATTGTTTTGAATTCAAATAGAGCAGTGACAACATTTCACCTACAAGATTTTAAATTTAGTTTTACAGACATTGTATCTACAGGCCATCTATCTGGAAATGAGAATAACTCTATAATGCAGATTAAGCAGAAGTATTTTGCAGTCTCTCCCAGTGACTATTCCTTGGCTAGCTAACAGACCAGCCATTCAGAAACAATTTTCTTCAGGCTGAAATTATGTGCTGACCTTAGCAGATCGCTTCCCATAATAACCCTTCCCCCACCCAGTGCTAAATACAATCTGTCTCCTACTCACTGTAATAACGTGCAAATGACTGTAATTTTACAGACAAGAAACAGCCTAAAGTGAAACGTGTCTAAACAGAGGTCGATTTGAAAAATCAGGGCTATTACCTAAATCTGTAAAATACATATTGTAATAAAACCAGCAACAGAAATCTCCAATAAGTAGCTCTTTTTTTTTTAATGTAGCTTGTGTTTTGATCTTCTTTATGCAGTCAGTCTCCACTGGCATAAAAGAAAAATCCTTTTCCAGAAATGGTTTCATTACATGAGATGTAAATTGCCTTACTTTGCTAACTGATCCTCAGACCTTGCTTGGGCACCCACTCAGATACAGCTGCACACACCACACCACAAGAGCCTGAGCCAAGCAGAGGTACAATTTCAGATACTTAACACTGACCTACATTGCAGTTCTCTTAATGCAAGCAGTATACAAATGTTTTCCTTTAAAGACCACGTTGTTTTGCCATATTTTGCTAGGTTCTCCATAGCTGCAAGGCATAAAAAAGATGCAATTTGTTGCCTTTTCTTTTTGATTATTTTAAGATGGAGGATTGGAGACTGTATGAGGAATTACATAAACATAGAGGGTTTATAAGTATATAAAGTTGTTCACCTTTATATTGCTCTACTAATTAAATGCACTGTAGTCTTAAATAAATTCGTGTAATATTTGCTTTATATCGTCGCAACTTGTTTAAGGTAACCTGTGTTGTAAAGACATGTCAAGACAGTCATTATTTTCCCTCCCTTGGATGGAGGGTCTTTTGTTATACTCTAAGGAATTTAAACTGAAGGCGAATTAATAGGGCATAGGAGTATCTTGAAAAGTTAACATAGCAGAGTTATACGATGTGTGTAAGTAGCCATATTTACAAAACGTATATTGGAAATGTCCCACAGTCTTTCATGGCAGGGAGAAGACTGTTGATGTTTTTCTTCTCTGAGAACCTTGCTCCCCAAAAGGACCTGAAGTGTTATGGTTTGCAGGAGCCCCTCTTTCCATGGTAGACAAGGCTCTTGGTGCTTTGTCTTGTTCCAGTGATATTTCAGGATAATGCAAAATGTCAAATGTTTGACCAAGAACAACACTGCTCTTCTCTTTTTGGCGACAGTTATCTAGAAATGGATATTTTTTGATTTTTTTTAAAAGACAGGGTCCGGTTCTGTTGCCCAGGCTGGAGTGCAGTGGCGTGATTATGGCTCACTGCAGCCTCGACCTCCTGGGCTCAGGTGATCCTTTCACCTCAGCCTCCTGAGTAGCTGGCATTATAGACCACCTTACCCGACTAGTTTTTTTGTTGTTGTTGTTTTTGAGACGGAGTCTCGCTCCATCACCCAGGCAGGAGTACAGTGGCCTGATCTCAGCTCATTGCAACCTCCGCCTCCCAGGTTCACGCCTTTCTCCTGCCTCAGACTCCTGAGTAACTGGGACTACAGATGTCCGCCACCGCACCCGGCTAATTTTTGTACTTTTAGTAGAGACGGCGGTTCACGGTGTTAGCCAGGATGGTCTCGATCTCCTGACCTCGTGATCCTCCCGCTTCGGCCTCCCAAAGTGCTGGGATTACAGGTGTGAGCCACCGCGCCCAGCCTAGTTTTTTAATTTTATGTAGAGACGAGGTTACCCTGTGTTTCCCAGGCTGGTCTTGAACTTCTGGGCTCAAGCCATCTTCTCACCCCAGCCTCTAAAAGTGTTGAGATTACATGCATGAGTCACCACATCCAGCCTGGGAAATGGATATTGTTAAAAGTACTACCCAGAAACTTGAATTGGATTTAGCATGCAGGTGTGAAAAAGTAGAGACAGTGTTTTTTCTAGAGGACCTTTAGCAAGTCAGGATGTTACCTGTAGGGAAAAAAAGCAAAGACCTTCTAGTGTTTGTGTAGGTGTTTCATAAGTCATCAACTATATTGCCTAGAAACCAGGGCAGGACACCCGCCCGCTGCCTTGAGGCCATCCTGTTCATGAGCAAACCCAGAGAGATAAGAATCTTTCTCCATAATCCTCTGGGATAACCAGTAAGTTTCTCATTATGTCTAAATTAAGTTCCTTTTCCTATAAATTAACCCCTTTTCCATGTAGGTTTTATTTTTTATAACTTTGCTTTCCACTTTTTCCCTTGATCCTAAGTAGATTTCAAGTGTCAATGTTGGCATAAATATAGAAAAGGTAGGCCTAGGAATAGACTCCCTTACAAATACACAAAATCTGGAGAAGTAGATATATATTTAGACATGTTTCTCATTCTGTTGCCCAGGCTGGAGTACAGTGTTACGATGCAGCCTCCAACTCCTGGCCATTAATGATCCTCCCACCTCAACCTCCAGAGTAGCTAGTTCTGTAGGCATGTACTACCACACCTGGCTAACTTTTTAAAAATTTTCTGCAGCTGGGCACAGTAGCTCACACCTGTAATCCCAGCCCATTGGGAGGCTGAGGTGGGAGAATCATGAGGTCAGGAATTCGAGATCAGCCTTATCAACATGGTGAAACTCCGTCTCTACTAAAATACAAAAATTAGCTAAGCGTGGTGGCACACACCTGTAATTTCAGCTACTCAGGAGGTGGAGGCAGGAGAATCGCTTGAACCCGGGAGGTGGAGGTTGCAGTGAGCTGAGATCGCGCCACAGCACTCCAGCCTGGGTGACAGAGCGAGATTCCAGCTCAAAAGAAAAAAAAAAAAAGAATTTTCTAGAGACAGGGTCTCACTATGCTAAGCAGGCTGGTCTTGAATTCCTGGCTTCAAGCAATCCTCCAGCCTCAGCCTCCCAAAGCGCTGGGATTACAAGCATGAGGCCTAGCCCAATAAATAATCTTTGATCTTTAATAATGTACCCTAAATCAGAGGAAATAGGCACCAAAGAAAGATCACCATGTTTTCCTGTGTTACTGCTAGAAGTCCCTGGCCTCCTCAGCATCGAGATCTCCTGTCTTTAAAAAAGGAGGAAAGGGACCTTTTGATGACCTTAACAATGATGTATAAGCAGAGTCGATCTTGAGACCCAAGGAGGGGGCAGTGGAGGTTGTTGGAGGTGGGATGATACTTTTTTTTTTTTGAGATGGCGTTTTGCTCTTGTTGCCCAGGCTGGAGTGCAATGGCCCGATCTCGGCTTGCTGCAACCTCCGCCTCCTGGGTTCAAGCGATTCTCCTGCCTCAGCCTCCCGAGTAGGGATTACAGGCACGCACCACCACGCCCGGCTAATTTTGTATTTTTAGTAGAGACGGGGTTTTCTCCATGTTGGTCAGGCTAGTCTCCGGACCTCAGGTGATCTGCCCACCTCGGCCTCCCAAAGAGCTGGATGATACTTTTTAAATGCCCGTTTACACTATCCTCATGCTTCTTCCACCCTCTGTTCCAGATACTCATTTCTAGACATCTCCTCCTTTCTACCACATCTCTGAGTAGACACAAAGGTGTAAAATTACATAGTGAGCATATTATACAGTAGTGCATTGGTATTATGAAGTATATGCATATGGATATTAGAATGGAGATAAATAGGTTCCTAGTTACCTTGATGAGAGATTAAGATAACATTTTCCTCTCTATAAATACAGAAAACTTCCCAATTTTGTGAGAAGAGTAGCTCTGATTTTCAAAACTGGTAGTTAATTGTCTTAGTTTCAGTCACCAATTAGGTGATGGTTCTCTGATGCCTCTTGATTGGCCACTTTGTCAAACAAAAGAAAACAAAACAAACACAAGAAAAGCCAGTCTGACAACACTGGTTTATTCAAAAGTCTCCTGGAAGAACCTGGGAGGAAGGAGGTAGGGGTGGGGTGTAAATGGAGTGTGCAGACCTTGGAATGGAAGGAAATACTTCAATTTGTCAAAATGGTTTGGGTTAAATTATGTGGTCGGGTCGGGCCTAAGCATTCATCTTCGGCCAGTAGGTTTTCTCAGAAAGGTTTAAGGTTTGGGTTTAAGTGTTGAAGCTAGGGTTAGATTGGATTATTTGATTATTAGGAACCCTAAACTTTGGTTTTAGTTAGACTTCATCTGTGCTGCAGACGCTGTAATCTGTTTTGTATTGGAGGAACTCCAATCTTCTCCAGCTTCACTAGGTCTCATTTTTAAATGTTCCATTCTTTTAAGAACTAACTATTGATTTTTCTAAACTAATATAACATATGGGGTAGGCATGGGCTTCCAAAGGCTGAGATGTAGATGGCACCCCAGGGACACAGGAAGTGCCCAAGAGTGATCTGGTCCTTTGAGAAATCACTCTTTTAAAAGAAGAAAAGTCAAAAAACAATATGGTGCTGTATTCTTATCAATGGGGCATACACAAATGTAAAATCTGTACATTCAAACATATATAACAAACCTCAAAGCTAAAATGGATCCCTAATTTGCCCATTTTATTTGTTAAAGTACAGCTTTGATTTGAATACAAATCGACTTAGGGAGAGCTAAGGACTATTACAGATTGCATTCCTCTGGTTTATATATCCCAATAAAGGGTGGAAACTGCTGTTTATTACTATTTGCAGCCTCAAATCTAGTTCATTTATGGTAGTGAAACAGCTAATTGGCAATTTTTTATGGACTAAATATACTGAAAGCTCAAACATGAGTCAATAGCCATTATTTAAAATATGTGACATAAATATTTTTATTGATCCACGAAGTCATCACTGAATATTTACATCAGAAGCTGTCTTCTGCTAGCACTCATTCACTTTATGTGTCCATATGACTCAGTTAAGACACAATCTTAAATTGCAATTGTCATGTGGAAATTACAATCCCAGTAGTACTGGATCTTTACAACTTGGGATCATGATGCTTTCAGTTTACAGTACCCTTTGACTTTAAAATGTCCATGTTGTAGCTTCTAAAAATAATGAAGGTAACAAAAAATTCAAAATTAAATGTACTCTAAAGGCTTAATATATGTAAATACACTAGCTTAAATATGTTAGCTGTTATAGTAAAACGCTAAACTTGTTATTTCATATTAACCTCTCTTATCCTGTGACCTGAGTCTCATTAACTTGGTTGCTGGCATTTGTCCTACAATAAATTGTAAAATATTTCTGTGTTTGTGGATTGTAGATGTAGCATTCAGAAGATTTATGACACCCGGTTCCCAGCAGTAGGGTGAAAGATTTGGGGGAAGAGGAATTCTGACCATTCCACAGTTTAAATATGTGTACTGGAACTGTTTAACAGTTAATCTTCCTAGTATATTTAACTTTCACAAGTCAATTTTTTAAAAGATGAAGCTGGCCCGAGGTGTTACTATGATTAGCTGGGACCTTATTTTAAAATTAAGTTTTTCTTTTTTGGCGTCAATAACACCAGGTGGAAAAGATTTGTTACTAATTCCAGGGAAGAATCATTCACATAGTGTTGGTTAAATGGTCGCCTGCATTCACACTTCAGTGCTTGTAGACCAGAGCCCTGGAAACAAAAGGGTTACTTGTTTCCCCACCATCGCCTGTACCCGCAGATCGATTTTTCTTATTTAATCAGCGAGTAAAAAGAGAGACACAGGGAAGAAAAAAAAAAAAAAAAAAAATGCAGAAGGGGCAAAGTGGTGGGGGGAGGGTTGAAAGCCAGAAGCTGCAATACAGAAAATCAGTCTTGGGAGTTGGACTGCGGAGTCCTTGGAACAAGGAAGGGAAGCCAGCAAAATGCTCGCAGTCATTTCCACACAGCCAGCCTCCCTTTTCTCCTCGCTACGCGCTAGTGGCTCATTTGGCTTCTCTCTGCCACCGAGCGATCACATACATTATTTCCCCCGAGATAACACAATCAAACTTGTATTTACCGACATCCTCTCCTCACAGCCTGTTTGAGATTTGTTTTAATAAAGAAGTGTTTTATGTGAATGATGTAGTAATTGAAACGGGCGCACCATTTTTTTTCCCTTCTTACTGCGGGAGGTTCCTCAACCCCAATCTGGTTGGAAAATAAAACGCTTTGTCTCCACAACCACCCCCCACAGCACCCCCACCCGCTCTCAGTGTGTGTTTTATACGTGTGTATATCTCAACCCCCTACAGTAGCCAAGAGAAAGCAGCTAGCCAATGAGAGAGCCCAGTTTCATAAAAGCTGCTCTCTGATTGGCCCGATGCGAAAGGGCACTGGGAACAAAGAAAAGTCCCTTTCAGGTATAGAGGCTGAGAGCTTCTTTTGCTCCACTCCCCCTGTGTGTGTGTTGTGTTTCAGTCCTGATTTCAGTGTTGCAGAACAAGCTTGTTGTGTGTGTGCACCAGGGGGATTTTTGTTTTGCTTTTCTTAAATTTTAATTTTTGCTTTTATAAAACATACACAGGACGGTCTGTGACATTTGATGGTCCATCTTCTTTAATAATAAATTTGTTGAAGAGATTATAATTTCCAAAATAAAGCGGCTGCAACCAAACACATTCAATGCAGTTAGAAGGAAAAGGTCAACTCGATCCAATACAGACCGTAAGTACGGTTGCGTGGTGTGTCTCTATATAGCACTTAGCGGGGACTTCATGCAGGGGAATGTGCGAGTTTTATGCATAGAAATGAGGAACTAGTTACAGGGTTTGGCTTTTGCATTTAGAACAACAACCCAAGAAGGGTAAATTTTATTCAGTGGAGGGTGAAGCATTTGTAACTTCACACAAATTAAGCTTGACTGGGCACTCGGGGTAACTTAGAGTAAATTAGCTTTTGGGCTCTAACCCAAAGGAGAATAAAAGTGACACAGTTACATATCCTGCTCTGCAGTGTCAATTCTCTAGCTCACCTTACTTCCTCCCTCTTCTGTCCTAGGTGGGCAGACCCCTCTCCCAAACCGATCCAGGAAAATGGGGGCAAGGGCAGAACAAGCCGATTTCTCTCTCCTGTCAGCTCCCAGTACCCGATAATTTAATATTAAACAAGGGAATAGTCACTCATTACGTGTCATGGTTATAATTACCATTCGCCATCTCCTTGAAAAAGCAAGCAACAAAAATACCGTTAAGAGAAAAAATAAAAGCCCAACCCAACCCAAACAAACCCACAAATAGTAACAATGGTGTGTTTATTCCAGGACCAGGCTGGTGAGCAAGCAAAAGGTTTTTCTTTGTTTAATACATGAAATGGGGGTCCCTAAAATCCAAGTAGCTCGGAGGTACCCTTCTCCCTCCCCCAGGCGTCCCTGTCCCTGGCCCCTTGGGAAAGCTGATAAATTGGAGATAAGTTGAAAGGTTTATAAAGTGTTTCTTTAAAACATCTGCTTTGCTCTTGTGCTCATTACATTTCACTCCTTCCGAACTTCGGAGATCCTAGATCTCCGAGAAATGTTTCACATTCATAACTTGTAGCTTCGCCCACTGCGGGGGGGCGGGGGGAGGAGGTTGGGGGAGTGTGTGCAGGGGGAGGGGAGAGACCTACAGCTTTTTTTTTAAAGACCAGATCAGTATTTTCTTGATACGCTTGTCACCATTTTTGTTCTCACGACAACCAATTGAGCCCTTGATCCTCACGTGATGTGAAAGGCTTGCGCTGTAACAAAATCGCTCCTTTTAGATGGTTGGTTGTTACTAACTCGCCCATCCCCCTCTCCCAGCCCCGACATTTCCAGCAAAGCGACTCTCCACTTCCAATCCATCAACAATTCATTACTGCTTTTAGCTTCCAAACGCCAGCTAATTAAAAATACTAAGCCAAGCTCCGGGGCCATCTGACTAAACACAGGAGGGGGTGGGTGAAGGGAGGAGGAGGAGAGAAAAAATAAATAAAAGGGAGACACACCGTTTGCTGCGAGTATCAGAGGGAAAAACTCCCTCAAAAGGTCGCCTTAAAAAAAAAAAAAACAAACCAAAAACCTTTTTTTGACTCTAATTATCGAATTACCACATGACTGATTGACCTGAGCGACAGAGAATTCCACTCCCCTCGGGAACTGTACTAGGAACTCAGTTCCTTTTTCTTAAAACAACGTAAGACAGGAAAACATCACATCCTTTAGGTTTCGAAGACTGAGCCCATTTTAAACGCCGTTATTTTCCCCACCCCACCGCCCCCCGCCCCCCGCCCCGAGCGAATGCTGTTATAACTGGTTTATCAGCTCACTGAATCATCTGCTCCCTCCTCCTCCACACCTTTCTTTTTCTCCTCTTGCCCAGTTTCTCATCCCACCCTTTCTTCCTCCTCCTCCTCCTCCTCCTCCTCCTCCCCCTCCTCCCTCTCCTCCCCCCCTCCTTTTCTCTTAAGTTAGTTCAAGAAATCAAATCTGTCAGGACGGGTGGAAAAATGCCACTTCCCGACTAACAGGCGGAATCCAGCCCAGATTTTCAGTCCTTTCTTCTTATTCTTTCTTCCCTTTCACTAATTTATCCCGATGTTAGCACATTCTGTCTCGTTACTAGCGGACGCCTGTAGGTTTGCTACATGGGATCATTACTGATCACGGTGACTCTGAAGTCTGGAACTGAAGGCGGAATGAGAAGTTGGGAAAACTTTTTTCTCTAAACTCTCTGTTTTTTAAAAAAACTATTATTCTCGATGCTTGTTAAGAGGAAAAAAAAACCTTTGGTGCTTCTGTTGTGAATGTGAAACATTATTTTCCAGCTGTACAGTGACACATTTTTTTAAGGAGAAAAGGACTGATTCGTTTGCCAAAAGGGGGGTGGGGAGGTGGAATAATGTTATCGAGTGATTATTCTGGCTGAGATGTGTTATTTGGTTTCTTCCTTCTTGATCATTTGGTGTTTAAGTAAAATGAGGCACAGGCTTGTTTGCCGAGTGGAGTGGGAAAGGCATTTTGATTTGCTGGCCTAATTAAAAAAAATGATAAAGGATTAAAAGGTAAGCAATGTCTGTGTGTGTGTATGTGTGTGTGTATGTATATTTATTTATTTTTTTCTTGACAATCAACTGTTAAAAAGGGGCTGATCCCTTTAAAAACCGTTTTAACTGCTCTTTGTCAAACACACACTCATTTGCGGTCATTGAGGCCACCTTGGCGCAGATCACTTAAAGTGTATGTCTTAATCAGTTTTCCGTACAGTCAGTAGCACCATATTTAACAGAGTGAGCAATTCTGTGACCTAGGAATACGGTAGAATTGTTTAAATGTATTTTTTTTTCTCAAAAGGCAGATCTTTAACTTTTTATATAACACTGTCTTTTCTAGAGAGAAATGCTCTTAAAAGACATGTATATTAAAAAAAAAATCGTATAATCTGTTGGGGAAAAGAGGATAGGAGGGAGGTATGTGTGTGTATTGGGGGCAGTTATTGGTTTTTTTTTCTGTTCCTTACTAGGAACAAAAACCAGATCGCCCAGACAATTTGTAAAAAGAAGTACTGAAACCTAAAATTAGAAATAAGGAAATTTTAGCAACATTCTATTCTGAAAACTAGCCTCAGAACTTCCAGGGTCTGGTCTTCTAAATTGCAAGATCTAGGACATGTTTAGGATGTTTAAAGCTGTGTTCTTCCTTCTTGTCTGAGTGTTCAGGCTGTGTTTCTGGGGTTGAGATATCACATGTGCCAGACAGAAATCCTAAAGTTTAAAAGAGAACACAAAAACCTTTCTGGACTTGAATCAGATCCTTAAGATAATTTAATGCTTTTAAAAAGGTGATTATCCTTGTGTTGTTGATAAAGGGATTTTCTTTTTAGCTACCGTAAGATGCTTACTGTCATAGGTTTATTTTTTGGGTTTGGTTATTTTCCTTTAAACCTGATATTGGACTGTGGAGACAATACATGAGCCACCTTACTCTCCATCCTTCCCTGTCCCCTTTACTGATTCCCCAATACTAATCGTTTTTTATTCTGGTAACACCCAGACAAGAAATATTCGACTTTTCCCCCCTTCACAGGAAAAGGTGGACCTGGACTGAGGGTGTAAAATCCCTGGACACATTCGTGAGGCAGGAAAAAGAAGAGGAAGATTAGAAGATTTTTTTTTCTTTGAGAGAAAGCCCAGCGGAGATAAACGAATGTCCCCTCATCTCCAAAGGAAAGTTCATCGGATTTTTATTCTAGAGAGCTCATCTTCAGGATGTCAGTGAACATTTCTACTGCAGGAAAAGGTGTGGATCCAAATACAGTTGATACTTATGACAGTGGCGATGATTGGGAAATCGGGGTTGGAAATTTAATAATTGATTTGGACGCTGATTTGGAGAAGGACAGACAGAAATTTGAGATGAATAATTCCACCAACACCACTAGTAGCAGCAACTCCAAGGATTGTGGAGGTCCGGCCTCCAGTGGGGCTGGTGCTACCGCAGCCTTAGCTGATGGCCTAAAATTTGCTTCTGTTCAGGCCTCTGCTCCCCAGGGGAATTCACACAAAGAGACCAGCAAATCAAAAGTGAAAAGGAGTAAAACTTCTAAGGATGCTAATAAATCTCTGCCTTCTGCTGCCTTGTATGGGATTCCCGAGATCAGCAGCACTGGCAAGAGGCAGGAAGTCCAAGGGCGCCCTGGAGAGGCAACTGGCATGAATTCAGCGCTGGGTCAAAGTGTGAGCAGCGGCGGCAGCGGCAACCCAAACAGCAATAGTACCAGCACCAGCACCTCTGCCGCCACCGCGGGGGCAGGCTCCTGTGGGAAAAGCAAAGAGGAGAAGCCAGGTAAAAGCCAGAGCAGCCGAGGCGCCAAGCGGGATAAGGATGCGGGGAAATCCAGGAAGGACAAGCACGACCTGCTTCAGGGCCACCAGAATGGCAGTGGCAGCCAGGCCCCTTCCGGGGGGCACCTCTATGGCTTTGGGGCCAAGAGCAATGGAGGTGGCGCGAGCCCCTTCCACTGCGGGGGCACTGGGAGTGGCAGCGTCGCCGCTGCAGGGGAAGTTAGCAAAAGTGCCCCGGATTCAGGGCTCATGGGAAACTCTATGTTGGTAAAGAAGGAAGAGGAGGAGGAGGAGAGCCACAGGCGAATCAAGAAACTGAAAACTGAGAAGGTAGGATAAAGTCGCCTTCCTAGATGTCCTACTCTTCTCTGTGTGCATTTGTGTGGGTGTGTGGGGGTGTGCCTCTGTGTGCCTTACACTTCTTTATGCTTTGTGGTTCTTTGTGAGATTACTATGATATGCATCCTTTATATTAAAATTCGATATGGGGGAGCCTACTTGGGTGCAGTGTTTGGCTCTTGCTTCTGCTGTCCTTGCTGCTGCTGCTGCTGCTGCTGCTGCTGCTGCTGCTGCTGCTGCTAGTGATGCTAGTGTTTGGGTTCCCAGGTGGGAGGGCCTGAGTGTTCTAAATACCTTTTGCCCTGTAGATCGGTTCCTCACTAGTCAGCAGGTTGCTGACTTTTAATAGAAAACCTGCTCATGCACCCTCTTGACTCTTGTCCTGGTTTCTTCCTTAAGGGGAACAGGTTTCTATTTTATTTTATTCATCCTAGTATTGCTGGTAATGTGTCCTTAGGTGCAAGGTTCAAGTTCCCTCCCTGGAGAGGAATGTCGAGGATTCTAATTTACATTCTACCCTCATCCCCCCCTCTTTTTTTTTTTTTCTTACTGTCTACAAAGTAGTACTGTGAAAGGATATCCTTGAATGAGTTCTTGTTATTGGTCCTGAATTAAACCCCAAGCTTGATGTGTTGGGTCGTTGGTTTCATAACTGCAGAAAAACTCCATGGTTGTGGTGTTTGTTAGCACTCTACTCTTGTTCCCTTACCCAGTTCCAGTTCTTAGCTAGAGATTTAAGAGTGTTATCACTTGGATACCTAGCTTGACTGGGGAGCTGCACAGCAGCTAAGAAGAATAAAGCAGACTTGCTGGACTGATGCTCGTGAAATGTGAAAACGTAGCCAAAGGGGATGCAGACGGTTGAGTGAATTGGAGTATAGAATTATGTGCTGCATTTGAACGGTGTGGATGGTTGATTTAGACCATTTGGACCCTTCCTCCCATCTTTGTACAAGTCTATAGTTAGACACTGCCTTGGAAGAACTGCCCGCCCTGACACCCACCCCATGTTTTGCTGCTTAGTCATAGACCACATTGACTAATGTTTGGGAACAGAAGGTGTTCTGTCCACTAGGCAAGTTTGGAAGGAGTTAGGGGTGTGTGTGTGATATTTCTATGAAATTAGTCTTCATATTAATTCTACAGGTTGTGCCTTGCAGAAGCAAGATTTCTGTCATGTGGGTTGTGGCATGGTTGTTTGGGAACATGCTTATTAAATAATTTTGATTTTTTTTTTTTTTTTTTTTTGCTATAGTTGGTGATTGGGATTGTACGTGGTGATAATATATCTTTGGAGAATTATTTCTGCGTGAAATGGTTCACTGCTTCTTAAACTTTTATATTCTTGTTTTTGTGTTCAGGATTTAAGTTAGAGTATAGGAGTAAAGTTTTGATTTTTAAAAGTTGATAGAGGCACATTAAGGTGTAGATAATGCCAAATTTGCAAAAAGCCTCCGAACACTTATAAATTCATACCCTCTTGGTAAGATACATTGATGAATATAAATGAGTTTTTAAAATTCCAGGTTTTGATTCTTATGTTTAAATGTGTAGTTTCACATTATTTCTGCTAAAAGACGTTCTGAAATCTTCTTATTACTTAGTACAGTAGGGCATTTACTTTTGTTGCCAATAGTCTTCAAATTGCAGTTCTAATCTGCTTTAACTATCTAGATGAATTGCCCTAATCCAGTGCTCACAATGGCTGTGGTTAAGGAGTCAGAGCCATTTGATTGGATTCACTGGCTGCTTGGAATGTGGGAGGTACTGCCCTTTTGCATTCCCCTTAGCCTTTTAATCTTCCAGCCAAATGTTCACATTCAACAATTTTGTTTAGCTGGCAATCGGAACATTTCAGTATCTCAAAGGCTGCTGTCATGGCAACTGAGATTAGAGCGTGGTGTCGTTTCTCCAGTTTTTGTGTTCTTTTCACTTTCCAGTCACAGAGGAAACTGGGTGAAGAATGGAAGAATTAAATTATTCATATACATGCAACTCACCTTCAGTTACAGCAGTATAAATGTGATAAATATGAATTACATAAATGAAGAGCAAGCAAGTCATGATGGATCTGGGGTGCGGGCGGAAGAAAGCACATTGCAATTTAGATTCACTTTTGGTCCTGTACCAGAGGAAGCCGTGCCACCAATCTTAGCCACTGGAATTGGCACAGGGGCCCCTCAGAGGCTTGGATCCAAGGGCTTGGATCCTGTAGTGTTGGTCATTCTCTGTCAAGTTGGGCGTTGGCTCAGGATCTCAAACATTATTCCTTAAGGCTTTTCTCCCCACCCCCACCTCATCCTGAGAACGACTTCTCTTAAGAATGCTTTCATCCTTGGCACACAGAAATGGCACTCCCTTGTATGAATGCCACACAGGAAAGTAACTCTAATTCCACTAACTAGTGGTTGCATCAAATTAGGCATCCATTTAGAAAATGCTTCCTACTGATGTGAGAATACCTATTCAGGAAGTAAAGATTTAGTAGGACAAGAAGCTTCACCTGAAAAAATATTTCAACACTGAGGTTTTTTTTTGACATTTTATATAACGTTTTAATTTCCTTCAGCCTTGCTTGATTATCTGGGTTTGTGAAGAGTAAGTGCCTGCAGAGTGAAGATTATTAATTTTCAGCAATCAGATGAGGCTTGTGAGGGGCCACGTGTGAAAACCAAAGGGGAGTGTATGTGTGTGTGCATATATATATATTCTTTTTCTGGTTGGAAGGTTCACAGGAGATTCATAAGACTTGCTGTCACCGGTTAATTTTTACAGCATGCTTAAATGTCTATTTTTGGTCTGTTTATTCTGTTTCTTCACTACACAAAGTCATGTAAAACATGATAAATTGGACCTTATGAAACCTAATTAAATCAATGAGTGTTCTACTCCTTTATGTGGAAACCACAAGTATGTTGTAAAAGTCGCCACTCCCTTAATACGTGAACAAAATCAAAACATGCCATAATTCTAAGATGTTTGAGCTATATTTCTGTAGCCCATTTTGTGGTTAAGCCACCAGTGACATGTCTGAATAAGTAGATTTGACGGGTTGACTTTGGTTGTTAAAACCTGCCTCTCCACCTTCCCCTCCTTTCTTGTGAAGCAAAATAACCTTGTATTGAAGCTCTTCTTTATGCATCCTCCTAGCCATCTCACAGTTTTGACTTCCCAGATAGGGAGGCATTCAGCTGGGCTTTATAAATAAACAGTTTATACATAAAGTTGATGGATTTATTTGATTTCTAGAAAATTCAAAAATATATACAAAAACTCAAAAATCCTAAAAGTGGCTGATACTTAAACAGAAGTGAAAGGCACAGGAGGTCATATAGTTGTGTCTCAATACCTATTCAGGGAAGAGAATTATTTCTGTAATATCATATTGCTTTCATTAAGATGGCCCTGGTCATAAAGGTGGTGTCTACAAATGGACCTGTCCATAAAGGATATCATTCATTTTATTTTATTCTTTTGTAGAGGCCTTTTTATACTTCACTAGGGAATTCTGGCACATTTTCTAAGTGAGTGTGAGCAGTTTAAGAACATATTTTGATTAATGAGTTTTGTGGACGTTATGCTTTTTTTTTTTTTTTTTTTTTTTTTTAAATATAGTGTCTCATATGAATTCTGCCTAGAGTTTAGTGTATCTACTGTGAAATAAAAGAGCAGAAAGGTCACTTGCTTTAATTAAAGAACAGAGTCCATTGTTGTTGGACAGCTAACTGTTTTGAAAGCTACATAAGGGATTTTAGCTGTTAAAAACGTTGGTAACTAAGGGTGGCTTCCAGTCAGCATTGATCTAGCTCCTTACTTTTCTATAGCTCTCCTCACAGGGTGACAGGGCTTTTTGAGGTAGGGAGGGGCTGCCCTTTCCCCAAGAATGCTTGGAACTTAGGTATTTTTGTGATCAGACCCATCACTGAATTCTGACTTTGGTGTGTGAAATCCTTTTGCTTTGCTGGAGAGAGAAGGAATATGCATAACTGATCAAGATTGTCCTATAGGAGATAAATAATGTTTTGCAACTTTTAATAAGTTTGCAAATGGTCTGTAAAAAACGGTGGGGGGAGGGATTGATAGTCCAAATGTCATGAGGTTAAGAATGCTCTTCAAGTGAAATTGCTTGGCTGCAAGATGGTTTTAATTAGACTGTTATAAAGACTTATTTTTCCTAAGCAGCATTTTATAGTTAGTAAATGAAATGTATGCCGAAAGTGCTAAGCAGAAATCTCCCTAACCGCAGAGGTGCTCAATAACCAGATTCAAACAACATGGAAAGTGCCATCTGTTCTTGGTTTTCAGCATGAAAAAGAGGGATTGAATGGCTGAGATTTGCTCCAATTTTGACAGTGTCTGTGTGCGCGCGTGTATTTTTTTTAATTTAAAAAAGTTCACCTGGTACTTCATAGAAACTTGAAATTGCAGTAATATGAGCAACACTGTGAAAACACATGTTCCTACATTTATTTTAACCAGTTCCACTTTTATTTAAAAGATTTCCAGAAGCCCAGCCATTGAACACTTTATAATGGTTATACAGTTCCTGCAGGCAATCACAATGAGCGGTCAGCTTTCCCAAAGATCTGACTATTTAGTCGGTACCTGAATTATTCTGTCAATTTTCCCCCTGGAGGCAAGGAGGGGAAAAGGCGCTCACGCCAACTCTGGTCAGCGTTTATCAGTTAATCTAATTGTGTGTGATATTGCTGTGGACTGGTGTTTAGGATACATAGACCTTGCTCTTGTTCAGAGCTGTAATCTAGGATTGTTGATAATGAGGAAAATATCCTTTTAAGGAAGGATAACTTTTGAGTCCTTGACTTTTAGACACTAAGAATCTTGGTTCTGGGTTTAGTTAGAGCCCTGGGTAAAACATTATCCGGCCTTTGTTTGAGGTCTTCTATCGAAGCTAATGACTGGGCTTGTGCCTCCCTGAGATAAATGACATTATCTCTGAGTGGCCTGACAGGAAACAGACATGTTAATGGTGAAGCTGCGGGGAGGATCTGCTTGGGTTCTGACAAAAGAGTCGAGAAAGGGACCCCTGGTTGTGGTCATTAACACATAATGCATTCTTGCTCTTCCTAAGAGGCCCTTGATAATTGGAAAGCTATTTTAGCCACAAGCACTTAAATCGTAAATCTACTACTCCTAGTTCTTTGCATTCTTAAAAGTAGCAAAGTAATGTGTTTTTTGTTAACAAGTGTGTGATCTTGTTTTTTAACGTGGTGGCAGTTCTAGGCTGCCTGGGTAATGACGTGTGGGGGAGCTGCACATTGAATTGTTTTTATCAGCTGAGATCCTTCTTTGTCTTTCAGCATTGCTCAGCCATCCCTCTACTTTAATAAAGTGAAAAAGTGGGTACAGAGCTGAAAATAAGTCATTTTTATGCTTGAAGATGTCTTGTGGGAGGGGCATAAAATCTGTTTCATAAGATTTTGTGCAATGATTTGAATGTGATGAAATCTGACTTTTGGAGTGTATGTTTTCAAAAGTCATGAGTATAATTGAGTTTCAGTGCAGTTTAAACTCTCTCTTCTTGAAGGAAGATAATTGCCATGTTGAACACACTCTAGAGGTGTAGAAGAGGTGGCAGGATCATGTTATTCTATTCTCTAATGTTAAGCACTGGAAGTTTTTCATAGTAACTTCTGCAGTGCAACATAGTTTTGATTGCCAGCACTCTGAACTTGCCAGCAATCTGAACATCAAGGGTTTTGCTTGAATACAAAATAGTTTATTCCTAAATTACTTGTATTACATTCCTGTGTCATATGGAAGTCAGAACTAAGGAAATACTGGGCTCTCCTTGTTAGTAACATCTTAGGGAAAATAACCCTTCTTCACTAGGATTCTTGTTGATAAATGATCATAATACTCTCCTCTCTTAATGTAGTCATTGAAGATTAAAGGGTTGGAGAACAGGCGAGCTCCTTGCCTCAGTGATGACTTAGGTTGTCATTAGAGAGTAAGTAATATGTGTATGATATTGGTGCCCTGTAACTGGTATTTCATAGGTGTGTGTATATAAAAGTTGTAACTGCATATATAGATGTTGGATTGGGAGTATTTAGTTAGTATGAGCTTTATTCTCTAAAAACTGTTCACTGTTGGTTTTACGTTCAACTCTGCTGCAGAGTATATGGACCTCTCCCTCTGTGTCTAATTCTTTCTCCCAACTGCACTTTCACTAGTGACTACTTGCTCCCTGTCTTAAGTTCTTTTTAATTTAAGCTCAAGGTTTTGGCAATGGGAACAAAGCCTTTGCAACTGAATGAAAGGTTGTTAAACTATTCATAGTTGATTGACCAGCAGTTGGGCTGTTTGTAATGTTATTTTGAGAGCTCAAAGGATATGCAAGAGGGTGAGACTTGGCACTTTGCTCCTAAAGCTGAATTTTGCATATTTGCTAAATTTTGCTTAGAAATACCTTTGGGAATGTAGTAGAAAAGATGATGGGTTTTGCCTTAAGAACTGAAATGATCACAAAGCAAATACTTACATTTTGCTAGGTCAGTAGGCCTTGAACCACAGGGATCCCATCTGGTATTCAGAAGGCTTTTCCCCCCAGTGAAACTAAATGAAAACGTAAAGGTATAATATATACCTTTTTATATAATATATATAATTGTAATAGAGAACACAAAGGAAAGGGTGTTTCGGTTAGAACAAATAGGTTTGAAATGATGAACAAATACTTCTGTGGGTTTTTCAAAGCCACTTTCTCTTCTTTCTCATCTCCACCCCCTGACCTAGTTTGATTATTATTCACTGTGACTATTCCAGCCCAACCACTGAGCTTTCTGCCTCCAGGGAATCCTCATTGTCAGCTAGCACCTTAAGAAAAATGTGTCTACAGGGACATTTAGGCATATTCCAATAATGCCACACGAATGTAGCTTTTACAGGTTAAAAAGCAAGTAAAAGTACATTGATTATATTTTGTGTTGTACATAATGATTTCAGAAAGCAGATATTTAGGTTGTGGAATTGGCTTATTATGTTAACCAGAGAGCAGATGGCATGGTGCCACAGACGAATAATTTTACTTAAAGGGACTTTTAAGGTTTTGATGTGTTTTCTTTTCCTCTTATTTCCCTGATGGCTTCTTTTTATTGAAGGGTAACTTAAGGAGACCTGGTAGCAATTTTACTGCCTCCCCCTGACAGTTTGAAATAATAGCTTGGTCTTTGGTTGCACTGATCTTCTACCAGTCAACTCGATTCTGGTTTCTGTCATGTGGCAGAGAATTTTTAAAAAAGTGTTTGTAGTATGTTTTAAGAAGTGGACTCTTTTATATGCCTCAATTAGCAACAGACGACAAAGTTCCAATTGGTCACACTTTCATAAACTCCTGGAAGTCACTGTTTGTCCTTTTGATTAAAGAAAACTCCTGGTTTAGTTTCTTAGGAAAGCACATCTGGCCCTCTGGCCGCTTTCGGTACACCTTTTTGTCCTTCGCATTAGTCACTGAAGGTTCAAAGGTTGTGTCTAAGTTGTTCCTAGTTAGGTTAGAAAATTTTCTCCACGCTGGAGGAAATGTACTTTTTAAAAAAAAATTTTTTTAAACTACACTCATCATGTGTTTGAATTCAGCTGGCATAAAAGTACCTTTTGTTTTTGTGCCTAGATTTTACAGTTTTATCCATTCTTCACCTCAAACATCACCAGGGTGAGTTGGAAAGCATCTTCTAACTTTTTTTCCAGAGTGTGCATAGCCAGACCAGATTACTTCTGGATTTGCTGTCACTTCCTTGACTGATTTTATGGATGGCTCATGTTAAAAACAACAAAAATGTTTGAACTGGAAGGGTTGAAGCCTTGGGTTTTCATTCTTCATGGAGAACTGTTTATTTGTGTGTGGTTCACCACAGTACATGGATAATACTATCAAATCTGTGCTTTATTATAGGCTTATGACTAGCACAGCAGCACTTTAGTTATGTGTTCCCGTGCTTTAGTTATTTGCCAGTTCTTTTGTGATGGAAATGAAATTAGAGCTGAATCTTTGCAGCGAAGGGGAAAATAGGCACAACAAATAGAAACTATCCCTTGAGCCAGTTAAGAAGTAAGCAGTGGTGATTAAACATCTTTTTTTTTCAAAATAATTAAAACACAGAGGAAGCTACTTCCATTTAGCTTCTGTGAAGATGCGTGGAAGATGAGCTCAACACTTTGAGAAGTGGAGGCTGCAACTAGATTTTATCCCCTTATATCGTTTGACATCTTCAGTAATTGAAAAGCGATTCGTATTCCCAAATCTTGAAACTTCTCTGAAGGTGTAATTTGAGTTAAGTAATATTGTTTGTTTCTGCTCCCAAAAGGGAGCAACATGATGTTAAAACAGAGCAACTGAGCCTCTCCGCATCCAACTCCATTTGGTCAATTGTCTCCATTTACATTCCTTGCCCAAATCTTTCAACAGCCTTTCCCATGATGCCGCAGCAGATGCCAGACACTGAAGTAGAAAGCGAGCAGCTGTTTCCAAACATTACTCCATTGCTGTATTATCCTCCACAATCTGCTTTCTTTTGCTCTTCCCTTCCCCCATCCTTAAAATAAAGAAGCCTTCTCTCCCTTTGACTTTTGCATCCTCCAGTTTATCAGTGTGCAGGTTTTCTATCTTATCATTCGCACTTCAGCAGGTCCGTTTATTGTTTTCGCTATGGGAGCAGATGGAGGGCCCTGGGCTCTTGGGGGCGTGGCCGCTGGCACCTCAGGCCCGGGGCTGCGCGCTCCCGACGGGGCGGCGGGGGCGTGCAGCCGGGGACGCGCCCTTCTTCCCGCCGGGGACCCGTTTATGGCCCTGAGCGCTGTAAATCTGTCAGCTCTTCACGACGCCTTCACCTCTTTCTTCATTTGCTCCAGCTTCTAGTTTGACAACGTTCCCCTGAGGCAGAATTCTAATCTGCTTCCAATTAGTTGCAAAATGTGACTGAAATTTCCACATTATGACTGCTGTTTTACTTGCACGCACACATCTAGAAACAAATTAATGCTCTTGAATATTTATTTTTTGAGCCCTTGGATTTACTTTAAGAGGAAGAGTTTCCAACTGTTTGGAATGACTTCCAGGGTTTGCATTTTTTCCCGAAAGCCGAATATACTGGGTACATTAAAACAAAACAAAGCAACTGTGTTGCCCCCCATCACTTACTAGGCCTTTTCCATCTTTTCAAGATTTCCCAAAATGTATTGCATATGTTTAAGTAATGCAAATAAATTTTGTAGTATTTCTAAAATAAACAAAACAAGGATGTTTGGCTAAGGAAGGGTCCCTATGCAGTGTTTTAATAAAAGAGAAATATACACACACATTTCCTTCTAAATATAGCTTAAGTATACTTTGGCCAAAACACAAAGACTTTTGTTCCACACTTTTAAATTCTTTCATTCAATATTCAAAAGCTGTAAACCCAAATAAACGAATTGGGTGATTAATTGGCTTGGCACAAATCTAACGGCAGCATTAAAGAAGTTACTGTGGGCATTAATGTGTACCCAAGTTTTTGTGTAGGTCTCTGGAGCACACCCTCCCTCAGCGAGGGGCTGGGGCTGTTGTGCTGAGATCAGTATAGTAGGTGGGTTCCTGTGACTTTGATCTTCCCACTCCCTCCTTACGCCAATGTTAGGAGAATGGACCTAGCTCTGGGGTGGTTCTGTTTAGAGGGTGATCATCACCCATCACCCCAACTCCCATTTCCTCTCTTTCAGTGATTTTTTTTTTTTTTTTTAACAAAGATGTTGTTCCCCCTGGTTATATGTAAATATTAGAGTTGTTTAAATCTTGGTTGCTGAGAATGTCAAGACAACCATTTTATTACTTGCCTTAAAGACTGCTTTCTCAAGTACTGGAGAATTTTAGTACCAAGGTAGTGGATCTCTGGATTAGTATTTGTGAAAAGGTGCTACTCCTAATGTAAACAGCGAAATTTACTGGTGCATTTTATAGTAGAATTTAGTCCTCAAGCATCTTGGCAGATTGATATCAACAGTAATAATGGGCTTTAAAGAGGTGTGAAGGATTTTATTGATGGTAAAGTGGTTATGTTGATCGCATCACTGTGTATTAGTTTCTGAGTAACAACTGCGCATGTAAATGGTTGCATGAGTTTTTTAAAACATCTTTATCATATACAGTCATAAAAGCCTATATTGATTGATTTCTAATGCTCTTTTATGTGCCACTTTCAATCTCTAATCAGGAGGTGGAGAATTTATTTCATTTTGTTTCCACAAAACCTATTCAAAATTATTTCTTAGATATATAGAGTATACATTATTTAAATGATTTTCTAAAAGCTTATTTTTAGATATGCCAGAATTCCACAAAAGAAGTTGGAGTGCTCTTTGTGTTGCTTCCTTTCTTCTTACTCAATGACTAGTAGTAGAAAAAAACAGCCAGATTGAAATCCTCAAAAATTTAAAATGTTGGGCCTTCAGAGTGCAGAGACCTCCTGGGTTAAAAAAAGAAAAAAATAGTGGCCCCGTAGTGAAATGCTCACAATAGCAATGATTGTGGTAGCCCCTCAAGTCCTGGGGTTCACTAATTACCCTTTAATGAGGTCAGTCTGCCCCGGCTTTTTCCCTACCTTGGGAGGAAAAGCACACAAGACAGTTGGAGTTCAAGTGGATCTTGCTGTATTTGCAACTTAGCATAACTGCTTTGAAAGCCCCCAGGGTGCTTAATTGGGGCCTGGGCATTTTTGTTTGGGGGGAGACTATACACAGCTCCTCATTGTGCTTGTAGAAGCCACTGTGCATCTTGGAAGCATTACATGCTTTTGTTGATGGTGCATAGTTTTATAAACTCCAAATGAGCTTATTGCTTTTTAACCATTGGGAGAGCTAAATAATGGAAGAACCTAGAAGACTTTGGGTTGGGCAGCGGCCAAAGGTGGGGGGGCGGGGGGGGGGGAGAGAAAGAGAGAGAGAATGAATGGTTTAATTGTAGAGCAAACCATTTGTTTGCAGATTAAGATTTACTCCGTCGCCAAATCCTATGGATGAGGTGAAAGAATGAGGCCGTAAGGTACAGAAATTGAATGCCCAATGTTATGTTTTGTGATCATGCTCAGCTGTTTTTACCCTTTTTTTCACAAAGAAGGCAAAAGAAGAATGAATTGTTTAATGGAGAGAGCTGCCTGGCCAAGTGCATTTTTTAAGCTGTACAGAGGCAGGGAAGAAGCGGGAGGTGGGGGGAGGCAGGTTATTTCTGTGCTCCCTGGTCAGGAAGCAAAAATCTTAAGGTTCTTTTAGCTGACAGAGGGGCTAGAAAACTTGGTGAATCTTCCTGTTTGCTCACTTAGGGAGGAATGGTGGTAGTGGAGGTAGAGAGTAAAAAGTAGAAGAAAGGTGTGTGGGAAAGAGGGTAGTTGTGGTAGAGCTTTTGTTGCAAGGGCCCTAGACAATGCATTCTCTTGAATAATTGGGACCGTTTATAGAAATTCCCCACGATTTCATTAGTTAGCCCTGTTTCTGAATAGAAAGGGACTCTCCAGCAACAGCAGTGAAGTGGTACAACAGTTTTGGAGGGGGTAAAGCAGTTGCCTGGCAGCCTGAATGTCATTCTTTTTTTTTTTTTTTTTTTTTTTTTTCTTTTAACAAACAAAAAAACCCTTTTCCTAAGGACTGGATGACCAGAAATCATGGCATTTGTCCATGTTGTAGTTGCAGTTTGTCCTTCTAATCTTCTTGTGAATAAATAGGTTTCTGGAAAGATCTAGCGTTGTTTTCTAGAAGTATCATTCTGAACACTCCCCAACTCACTGTTTTTATTTTTAATCTTGAGAGTGAAACCCTTAATCTTAATCTGCTCTTTTGTATATAAATTGTCTCTTTTTGATAACTCAGGATGCATGCCATGAAAAAGCCCATTTCTTCTGTAACATTAAAATCATTTGTTTATTGATGCATATTTGATACATTGAACTTTTAAATATCTTACTTGGCTTAAAGTGATCTTGTTTTGTTTTTCTCCTAGCTTTAAGTTCTGGTATTATTTATTATTTTGGTATCCTTTTGAAATGGCATGATTTTTGAGTCCAAATAATGGCTGATAGCTTCATTATATAGATCTGTTTCTTCTGAGAGGCGGTGAACAAGAGAAGGATTGTAGGAATTGGGGAGCAAAGAGAGTGTAAAAAATTGCGTCTAAGTAGTTTCAGTCTTTTTTTTTTTTTTTTTTTTTTTTTTTTTTTTTTTTTAATTCTCTTTTTTTTTTTTTTTTATTATACTTTAAGTTCTAGGGTACATGTGCATAACGTGCAGGTTTGTTACATATGTATACTTATGCCATGTTGGTGTGCTGCACCCATCAACTCGTCAGCACCCATCAATTCATCATTTATATCATGTATAACTCCCCAATGCAATCCCTCCCTCCTCCCCCCTCCCCATGATAGACCCCAGTGTGTGATGTTCCCCTTCCCGAGTCCAAGTGATCTCATTGTTCAGTTCCCACCTATGAGTGAGAACATGCGGTGTTTGGTTTTCTGTTCTTGTGATAGTTTGCTAAGAATGATGGTTTCCAGCTGCATCCATGTCCCTACAAAGGACGCAAACTCATCCTTTTTTATGGCTGCATAGTATTCCATGGTGTATATGTGCCACATTTTCTTAATCCAGTCTGTCACAGATGGACATTTGGGTTGATTCCAAGTCTTTGCTATTGTGAATAGTGCCGCAATAAACATACGTGTGCATGTGTCTTTGTAGTAGACTAATTTATAATCCTTTGGGTATATACCCAGTAGTGGGATGGCTGGGTCATATGGTACATCTAGTTCTAGATCCTTGAGGAATTGCCATACTGTTTTCCATAATGGTTGAACTAGTTTACAATCCCACCAACAGTGTAAAAGTGTTCCTATTTCTCCACATCCTCTCCAACACCTGTTGTTTCCTGACTTCTTAATGATTGCCATTCTAACTGGTGTGAGATGGTATCTCATTGTGGTTTTGATTTGCATTTCTCTGATGGCCAGTGATGATGAGCATTTTTTCATGTGTCTGTTGGCTGTATGAATATCTTCTTTTGAGAAATGTCTGTTCATATCCTTTCCCCACTTTTTGATGGGGTTGTTTGTTTTTTTCTCGTATATTTGTTTGAGTTCTTTGTAGATTCTGGATATTAGCCCTTTGTCAGATGAGTAGGTTGCAAAAATTTTCTCCCATTCTGTAGGTTGCCTGTTCACTCTTATGGTAGTTTCTTTTGCTGTGCAAAAGCTCTTTAGTTTAATTAGATCCCATTTGTCAATTTTGGCTTTTGCTGCCGTTGCTTTTGGTGTTTTAGACATGAAGTCCTTGCCCATGCCGATGTCCTGAATGGTACTACCTAGATTTTCTTCTAGGGTTTTGATGGTATTAGGTCTAACATTTAAGTCTCTAATCCATCTTGAATTAATCTTCGTATAAGGGGTAAGGAAAGGATCCAGTTTCAGCTTTCTACTTATGGCTAGCCAATTTTCCCAGCACCATTTATTAAATAGGGAATCCTTTCCCCATTTCTTGTTTCTCTCAGGTTTGTCAAAGATCAGATGGCTGTAGATGTGCGGTATTATTTCTGAGGACTCTGTTCTGTTCCATTGGTCTATATCTCTGTTTTGGTACCAGTACCATGCTGTTTTGGTTACTGTAGCCTTGTAGTATAGTTTGAAGTCAGGTAGCGTGACGCCTCCAGCTTTGTCCTTTTGACTTAGGATTGTCTTGGCAATGCGGGCTCTTTTTTGGTTCCATATGAACTTTAAAGCAGTTTTTTCCAATTCTGTGAAGAAAGTCATTGGTAGCTTGATGGGGATGGCATTGAATCTATAAATAACCTTGGGGAGTATGGCCATTTTCACGATATTGATTCTTCCTATCCATGAGCATGGTATGTTCTTCCATTTGTTTGTGTCCTCTTTTATTTCACTGAGCAGTGGTTTGTAGTTCTCCTTGAAGAGGTCCTTTACATCCCTTAGTAGTTTCAGTCTTGTCAAACTGCTACTCACTTTTTAATGTGCGATTGCTCATTCCTGATTCTTTCCTGTTAATATTTTCCATATTAGTGAGGAAAGAGACTGGATTTTACTTCTGTTAATGTCTAAAACTCCAAACTCTTTTTTTTTTTTTTTTTTGAGACAGAGTCTCGCTCTGTCACCCAGACTGGAGTGCAGTGGCACTATCTCGCCTCACTGCAACCTCTGCCTCCCAGGTTCAAGCGATTCTCCTGCCTCAACCTCCCCAGTAGCTGGGATTACAGACACCCACCACCACGCCCGGCTAATTTTTGTATTTTTATTTAAGATGGGGTTTCACCATGTTGTCCATGGCTGGTCTCGGACTCCTGGCCTCAGGTAGTCTGCCTGCCTCAGCCTCCCAAAGTGCCGAGATTACAGGCGTAAGCCACCACACCTGGCCTAAAACTCCAAACTTTTAAGTATCATGTAACTTGGCCGGGCCTATAACTCCAGCTACTCAGGAAGCTGAAACAGGAGAATTGCTTGAACCCGGGAGGTGGAGGTTGTAGTGAGCTGACACTGCGCCACTGCACTCCAGCCTGGGCGACAGAGCGAGACTCCGTCTCAAAAAAACCCCAAAAACAAAAAACTTAACACTGCCGTAGTCACTAAGCAGACCAAATTTGTGTAAACACATTTTTAAAAAGTTATTAAAAAAAAAAATCATGTCTTACCAGTGGGAAAACCTGCAGATGCTCACCTACCTGTGATTTCTTTGGTTGTTTGAATGTTAACATGTGCTCAGTCCAGGTTTACTTAGCAAACCAAAACAAAAGTGCAAAGATAAACATGGCTTCTCTTAATATTTGTGACAGCCTAAGGCTTTGCAATCTTGAAATTGCTCTACGGTTTTAATCCTTCCTGGAAAGAAAGCTTTTTATCAAATTGTCAGTGCCTCCACTATATGATGCTTCTGAGGATTTAAAAAACACCGCCCGGTAATACGCAATTTATTTTAGTAACTTTAATATGTGCTTACATGTAGCATAAAGAATGGAGAGTAAGTGCTGAGCTTTCATCCCCTCAAAATTTAATATTAACAAGAGTTCTTGTCTCTTGCTTCTCCTCTCTAACCTGTTCTGTATGCTACAGATGTGGATCCTTTTTGTTGCCCATATACAATGTGAAAGGAAAAATGCCAACCTAAGACACTCTGAAAATGATTTCTATAAACCTGTTTACACCAAAGTCTAATACTAATACTCTCTATCTTAGCTCATATTAAAGGCTTAAAGTCTCCTTTGAAACACTAGCATTTGCATCCGTAAGCCTGCTATAAATTCCTGTACATTATTTCCTTGTAAAAACCAGTCTTTCCCATTTACCTGGAGTCAGTACATCTGCGAGAGTTACTTCCAGCAGATAATCCTGTCTAGTTTTAGATTGATAGAAATTCTGTAATATCTATAGTTTTATACCAGTGATTGGATGACAACACGAAATCACTTGCCCTGGTTGGATTTCGGTTCTGTAAGTATATTGGATCTTAAACATGTTAAATTTTCCTTTTTTGATACTTACAGTAAACTCTGAAGAGGGTCAAAGGCTTTTACACTCGAAAAATCTAGAAAATGCCCTATGTATTCAAATCACATTTTTGCCAGTGTTTAACACGTAAACACAGATCTCTTCAAATCACTTGTGCATTTGTTTAGCAGCTTGCCAGCACACACCAGGAGTAGGAGGAAGTTAAATGGTGGTGAAAAAATAGGCACTGTTTTATCTTTTGTCTGTAAAATAAATTCTGAAAGCTTTTTGAATAATTTTGCTTTGGATTTGCTGTTACTTCGGGATCTAAGGAATAATACTAATTGTACAAATCTGTGCAGTGAGGTGGAGCTGCTTCCATGTTATTTGAGCCTGAATGTGCGTGCATAATTGGAGAGATTATTGGAGAGAGAGTGTTTTGCTGTGGTAGATGTGGTTTAAATCCTAGCACTGAGCATAGCATTTACTTTCTCAGCTTACCCACAAAATCTGTGACTAATTTAGTGAATGTGAAGATTTTTGTCCAGATGGTTAGGTTTAATTGTAAAAACTGGAAAGATTTCAAAGTACCCTTTGGGGGAGTGCGGGAAACAAGTAAACAACAAAAAAGAAATAAAAGTAACCACAGATCACTAAATATAGCATATATGTATATTTTATATTTATAAACACACATAGACGTATATACTTAAACATATACACATACAGAAGTACGGTATTTACAGTCAAGGAACAGCTTAAAGAATTTGTTGTAACAGCCTGAACCAATACAACCTACAAGAGGAGTAATTTTTAATGTTTAAGGATTTACTATGTTCTGTTCTTAAGTGTTTCCTAAATGTGAGTGTTTAGCCTCTCTTGGGCTCAGAATAGGTTTCCCCTCCAGTGTGTTAAGATACCACTTTCCTGCCACTGGCTATCCTTGGTTTAGGGGCATTGTTAGGTATCTCACCAAGCATTAGGGCAAATGTCCCTCTCACTCAGGACTTCCATTGGCTTGTCTTCTTCTCTGGGATGTTCTCAGAGGGCTGGGCAGGCCTGTTCTTCCCAAACTGCAGCTGTGAAGCTCAAAGAGGGAGTAAGCTTGTGAAAGGGACAGTGAGATGGTGATTAGTGTGCTGTGTCAGGATGAGCCTTCTTTTAAAACAGCATCCATTTCTTCTTCACACTTCTTGCATTGGATGACCATTCCGGAATGAGTACAGTAATCAGAACTGATGCTTTTGAAGCGACTCAGGACCTCCTCCTTCTGGTTGCTTCCTGTGCAGATGAGAGCTCAAAGGACAGAAATTGGTCTCCCTCCCCTTTTGTAGAGTTAGAATACTGCTGACCTAAATCTTGGGCCCATAAATTAGCTTTGAAGTTGGTGGGCTAATAGGGTTCTACAGTGAATTTTATTTGTGTTACCTGGAATTATAAGAAGAGAAAGAAGAGTGATGGGTCATGGGGTTTAGGAAATAGCAGGACAGAAGGTGAGGCTATGGGGCTGTTGATAAAGTCGGCATTGTTTGAGTGGGTGGGGTTTATGGTACTATAGTCTACAATGCAAGCAACACGGATATATTTCTTGCACTAGAGTGGAAATATGCCCAAGTATTTATAAATCAACATGATTGAATAATATTCAGGAAGTATAGATAAATGAGCTAAATGTATATGTATTATATATCAATTGCTGTCATATTTGGTTATTGAGTCTTCAGCATTTAAACATGGCTAAGGAACGAGTTTGAGGTTGTCTTGCATGGTAAGGAAGATAAGCAGAAGGCCAGCCATGTTGGGATAGTGATTTTCAGATTATGAAACATCTGTGTAAGATAGGTCAAGAGAAGGCGCTTCCTGTGGAGGAGTGAGCACTGTACATGTCTGTGAGGCTGTTATTATTGCCAGTAGCATGGGAGAGCTGGATAAACAAAAGGTCAGCCACTGCAAAGCAGAGGTGATCTTTGCTTTGATCCCCTTGGCTAAGTTCCTTCTGAAAATATCTTTCTGATATGTTCCTATCCACCTAAAGCCTATTTTTTTCTCCATTTATTAAGAGCTTTGCCCTCCACTACCAACCTACTGAATGGCCCTTAAGGCGATTTTAAGATAGCACCTTTATCCCATCGTGAGTCGACTTTTTAAGACCAAGGTATGGAATTCAAAGGTAGGGACTGGTCTGATAGGAGGAGAGGCAAAAGAGCTTTCCTGGTGTCTTAAATCACACCTTTGAGCAGTCATCTCTTCTGCCTATTTGTAAAGCTGTATTTGGAGAGAACCTCCTGTACAGATGTTTCTTAAGATACTTGGGGCCGGGTGCAGTGGCTCAATCCCAGCACTTTGGGAGGCCCAGGCGGGCAGATCACCTGAGGTTGGGAGTTCGAGACCAGCCTGACCAACATGGAGAAACTGTCTCTGCTAACAATATAAAATTAGTTGGGCATGGTGGCACATGCCTGTCTGTAATCCTCACTACTCGGGAGGCTGAGGCAAGAGAATTGTTTTAATCCAGGAGATGGAGATTGTGGTGAGCTGAGATGGTGCCATTGCACTCTAGCCTGTGCAACAAGAGCAAACCTCTGTCTAAAAAAAAAAAAAAAAAAAAAGATACTTGGAGCTGGCAACAAGATATAACTGATGAGGTTGAAGCTGTATCTGATGTGTGTCTGGTTTTTTTTTTTTTTTTTTTTTTGTCTGATTTTTTTAAGGGACTTTTATAACTAAGAAGTGAAGTTCAATAAGGACCTAATAAGAAAACGAGACCCTGAGGATTGATACCAGCTTGAGAGTAGTGTAAATGTTATATAGTTATTTTTTCCATATTTGTTAATGTATTTTTACATATACATTCATTTCTAGAATTTCTGCATATTTCTAACATACCCAATGAAATTGATTTGAGAAATAGAAATCATAGAAGTAGTGTGCATAAACTGACAAAGATACTGTGAGGGCAGCTATACAAGGTCAAGGCCACTGGAATCCCAAGGACACAAGTCGGAAAGACAATGGATGTGATAAACTCAATATAGCTTGTATGAGCAGTGATACTTCTTGTTTCCTCTGAAGCCTTGACTTGGGGAGAGGAGAGGGTTTTAGGGTTGACAGAGCACAGGGTGGTGAAATTTTCTCTTGAAAATCCTGGCACATTTAGAACACAGTGGAGAAGAAATTTACTGGAGGAGATTTGCCTACTTGTAGCAAAACTCTGTTGCTTGTCACTGTAAGACCTTTGGTGCTAGGAACTATAGGTAAAGGGATGAAGCTGAAGTGCGGGATCTCACTCTGATTTTGAAGCTCTGTTACAGGGTAGAGACCTGTGTTAAGTATAAGCTTGAGATGGGAGAGAAAGAGCGGATTCAGCAACTGATGCTGAATTGAGAGAGGATCTAAAGCCTGGAATCCCAAATGATTCGATGTTTGCACTTTTTTTTCTAGAGGTGCTTCCTAGTCTGTTTCTTGACTAACTGCACATGCTGTTAAATCCACTCAGGTAACACACATGCAATGTGTTGGGCGCACAGACCATGTCCAGATTGGACTGGGAGTTGGGCAGAGGCCAGGTCATGCAGGGCCTTGTAGGCCATGGTAAGGAATTTGGATTTTAGCTTGAATGTGTTGAGAAACCATTTCAGAATTTTGAGCATGGGAGTGACTTTTTTTGTTTTTTAAAAGCAAATCTTACTGTTGACTGTTGTGTGGAGAACTGAATGTAGAGAGGCAAGAAGAGGACAAGGGAAATCAGTTACAGGACTTTTTCAGTGGTCCTGTTGAGAGAAGATAGGCTTCTTTGGTGTAGGCATGGAAGTAGTGGCAAGAAGTGGTCACATCATCTTGAGATAATGAGGATATGGATATATGTGGAGTTGTGAAAGAATGAGAATTAAGGAAAATATCTGGATTTTGGAGGTGGATGGAATCAAGAGTTGTGACTCATATTTGATGTATCCTGTGGCCGCCAAGTGATTATGGTCTTTCCACAGGAAGGCCAGGGTTGTAGACATCTATGGGCAAATAGGTGGGCTTTAAAGTTATTAGGCTGGAAGAGGTCACCTCTAGAGTTAGTATCAATGGAAAAGGCTAGGGCCCAGAGGTGGGCTATGGAGCAGTAGGAGCCAGTGCCGTGCGCATTGAAGGGGAAGAAAACCCAGCCAGTCTGGTGTTTCTGGAAAGCAATTGAAGAAATTCTAGCAAGGAAGATGTGATCAGCTGTGTCAACTGCTGCCAAGAAGTCAGGTTAAAATGAGACTCAGAATTGATTCTTGGTGACATTAGCACAAATGGCTTCTGGGGTAAAGGGTAGTGATGGGGAAATAAAAAGTCTGATTAGAGTGCTTGGATTTTTTGTGGGAGGTGAGAAAAAGCAGGACACTATTAATATAGCACCCTTTTCTGTAAGAGGCAAAGAGATCAGGGAATATCTATCACTTTTTTAAAAGTGGAGAACTGTCACAGCCTGTTTGTATGCTGATGGGAATGATGAGAGAGGGATGGAGAAGAGCTGTCCATACTAGAGAGAGAGGAGACAGTGTCCTGGAATAGGGTGCATCCATGGGTCTCTGGAGCTAGCACAGTCCACCATTATAACAGGAGAAAGTCAGAGAATATGTACAGATTTAGGGTTGGTACAGTACTAGAGCATTTTCATTTTATCACTGTGCAGAGTATTGTTGCTGTGTTAAGGGATTAAAAAAATACACAAGTCATAGACAGCAGTTAAATATTCATTTCCTTGCCTCCTCCTACAGTTTAGAAGCTTTGGCCACTTTGTGTTCTGAAAGCAAAAATAATTAGAATGGGGGAGGTATAAAAGCAGGTCTCAATCTGTGCTTTCATTTGTTCATTCGTTCATTCCTTTATTCATTCCTTACTTTGTTTACCCAGCAAAAATACCTAGTAAAAATATTGCCTCAGCAAAAATTTTTTTGAATGTCTATTATATGCCTAGCACAGTCTGGGTCCTGGAGGTACAGTAGTGAAGAAACCAAGACTCTGCTTTCATGAAGCTTATATTCAAATTTATTCCAGACAAACAAATATATTTTGGTTGGCGTTACGTGCTCTAAGGGAGAATCAAGCAGGAGAATGTGGTAGAGAGAGACGGTGGAAAATAAGAATTTTATTTGTTTATGTTTGAGTAGGGACCTGAGTACAGTTAGGAGCCATTTGGCCCCCTTGTGGAGGGAACTTTTTAGACTCAGGGCTTGTGTACCATAATCCCCCAGGGGTGGGGGAGAGGGAGAGTGTATTTGGTGTGTTTGAGGAGACACCAGAGTGACTGAAGCTGGATAAGGGAGAGAGGAGAGTTCCAGAAGATGAAATCTAAGATGGAGCTTGAGGCCAGGCTCCAGAGAGCCTTCCAGAACCAAGTAAGACTTAGAAAGGTGGGAGGGACTGGGGGGCTTTGAGCAGAGGAGGGACAGGCTGTGACTTAAGTTCTAAAAGTATCTCAGTGTGTGGGAACTGATCCTAAGTTTAACCTCTGGCTTTTGATTTCATTCTCATTTCTCAGTGGTTAGGAGAGATGATGTTACCTCGTGTGAATTATATCAACTGATTTAACATGCAAGATCGTAAATATTGAGTCCTTTTTCAGAAAGTGGACAAAATGGTAACTTTCTCTGAAGACATTAATTGAAAGAGTATTACTTTCCCCAGAGAATGTTTTCCAGGTGTCTCTGATTGTGTACACACACACACACATGCATACACACGTGCTATTGAATTAATATAGTTGATGTTTACTAAAGTTACAAATAACAAAAAATTGGAAATGACGAGGTAATAATATAAATAGAAATGTCAGTCTTTTTTTTTTTTTCTTGCACTCCTTGCATACTGCCTGGGTTTGAACATGTTTCCTACTTAGGAGACTGGCCTAGAGCCCCGAGAAATTAGTTGTATTTATTACTTTTTGACTATTTTTTTTTAAATTAAAAAAGCAGGTCAGAAATTGATAAAAGTTCAAACTATACTAAAATGTTATATAATGAAAAGTAGGTTTTACTTCCCCCTTATGCCCTCCAGCCTGTTCCCTAGAGCCAATTATTTTGAACAGTTTTGTATGTCCTCAAATAGTCCCCATATGTTCAAGAATATATATTTATATTTTTGTCCCCTTATACAAATCACAGCATTTTAAAGAAACTGATCTGCACCTTTAAAATGCTCCTTTGAACATCTTTGCACATGTGTGTTTCAAAATTTAATTGCCCCCCAACTTGATCACATCCATTTGCATTCCCAGCAACTGTGGAACATGAATTGCCTGTAATTTCTACAATTTAACACTGTGAGTTATAATTTTCTGGCTTTAATCTGTGCTAATCTGATAGTAATCTATTATTTTAATTTGCATTTTTCATGTGTACAAGCCATTGTATTTATTTTCCTAAATATTGATAACTTATAACCTTTGATTAATTTTCTAGTGAGCCGTTGGCCATGTCTTACTGACTTTTAAGTATTTCAGTGTATAATTATTAAATATACAATTTTTTTGTGTGTTTTGCAAATTTTTTTACGTGCTTTGCAAATATTTTTTCCCACCTCTTCATTTGTCATTTGATTCTGTTTATGCTGTTCCTCCCTACGCCGTGCGAATATCTTAACTTGTATAGTCAGATTGATTGATTGAGTCAGCGTCTCACTCCATCACCCAGGCTGGAGTTCAGTGGCACGATCTCTGGTCATTGCAACCTCTGCCTCCTGAGTTCAAGTGATTCTCCTGCCTCAGCCTCTCGAGTGGCTGGAATTACAGGTGCCCACCCCCATGACCGGCTGATTTTTGTACTGTTAGTAGAGATGAGGTTTCACAATGTTGGCCGGGCAGGTCCCGAACTCCTGGCCTCAGGTGATCCGCTCACCTCGGCCTCCCAAAGTGCTGGGATTACGGGTGTGAACCACTGTGCCCAGCCAAAAATTTTTATTTCTTAACCTTGGAATAGCAAATGTCTCCCTAAACCAGTACAAAACCCCTTAGCCATAAAAGGCAATGAATTATAATGAATTATAAATCAGGGCCCGGTGGCTCACGCCTGTAATCCCAATTCTTTGGGAGGCCGAGGCGGGTGAATCACCTGAGGCCAGCAATGTGAAACCAGCCTGGCCAACATGGGGAAACCTTGTAGCTGGGAGTGGTGTCGCGTGCCTATAATCCCACCTATTTGAGAGGCTGAGAAACGAGAATCGCTTGAACTGGGGAGGCGGAGGCTGCAGTGAGCCAAGATCGTGCCACTGCACTCCAGCCTGGGCAACACAGAAAGGCCTTGTCTCTTAAGTCTCCTACTGCTTTTATGGTAGTTGAACTATATTTATGGTCTTTAACTGCAATTTATGATACACACCTTCTTGGTTTTGGGGGTCGTATTTCTACTTAAATAATTTTTGATCCAGTATACAGAATTGTTGAACTCATAATATAAATATTATTTCTTAATCATAGCTGTGCATCTGAATTACCCGGAGTGCTTAATTGTTTTCGTTTCCACAAATATCCAGTCTCAGGTCTCCTAACCACTATTCTGGTTTTCCAGCTCTAAAGGTTGGCTCCTTTGTGTGCATTTAGCAAACGCTTCAGATAACTTATTTGAAGGTATTTTCTCCAACCCGCAACCCCACCTCCCCATCCTTTCTCAAAGGGCAGATGTTAGGAATGGTTATTAGAATTTCGTGTGTGTGTGTGTGTGTGTGTGTGTGTGTGTGTGTGTGTGTTTTAAGGCTTCTTTTAGAAATATCATCACAGTATTGCTTTTAATATGACTCCATTGAGGTGTTTTACAGGTGGTTAATTAGTTTACTTGGTCAAATGGGAGGCAAAAGGACTAATGATTTACAGCTCCAGCCCTAGGAACATTTACAGCCAGTAAATACACTGACTGGTGTTTCCCAGAATCCTAGGGCAGAAACATCGCTGCACAAATGAATTGCTTAAGTAGTAAAGATGAGCCGTAGCTTTGCTTAGTTAGCCATTTTGGTTTAGTAGAATGTAGATAATTGCCATGGAGGCAGGGGGAAACGTTTTGGGAGTGTGTAAAGCATGAAGTTGGAAATATTACTGCTGTAGGTCTGATCTATGCAGGTCATCTCTTCTGGTCAGCTGGGCTTCAGAAATTGCCATTTTGCTGTTGTGCTCTCAGTGTGGAGGGTAGCCAGTAAGTCCTGCTGATGTTGGCCACGTGTGGCTTTTAGGCAGATTGTTCCCTATTGCAGACCTTTTATTCTTGATTTCTACCTGGGTTATGATCCAGGGAGAGAAGCTCTAGAACTGGGAATTGGGGGACTGGTCCCACTTGATAATTTGGCTTTGAGTTCTTTTTTTTTTTTTTTTTTTTGAGATAGAGTCTCGTTCTGTTGCCTAGGCTGTAGTGCAGTGGCATGATCTCGGCTCACTGCAACCTCTGCTTCCTGGATTCAAGCAATTCTCCTGCTTCAGCCTTCCGCGTAGCTGGGATTACAGGCGCCCGCCACTACGCCTGGGTAATTTTTGTATTTTTAGTAGAGATGGGGTTTCACCATGTTGGTCAGCCTGGTCTTGAACTCCTGACCTCAGACGATCCGTCCACCTCAGTCTCCCAAAGTGCTGAGATTACAGGCAGGAGCCACTGCACCCGGCCTGGCTTTGAGTTCTTTTATGACCCTTGGGCAACAGCCACTGTCTCTGAGCCTTAGTTGCTTCTTGGTTATGTTGTCTGACTACCTTTACTGTTCCAAAACAGTTGTAATTTCCCCCATTTCTATTTATTGCTCTGGAAACACATGTCGTTTAGCTACACTTTTGCTGTTTTGTTCTGTGGTGTGTGAGTGCATGTTTCCCCTGCCACCCTAGGACCCCTGAGGGCATGGATGTCATCTTATTTCTTTTTATCTCCCCAGCGCCTAGCACTGTGCCGTCTTACAGGAAATGCTCAGTTAATATTTGTTGAATTGGAATCTCTTTTAGTAGGGTTACAGAGGAAAAAAGGGCCTTAAAACTGGCTCGATGGGGTCCACATTTTTTGTCTTTTCTTCCATGTAGAGATCGCTGGCAAAAACATTGATGGGAATTATCTGGATTTTCTTCTGTCTTGCATTTATGTGACATTTTAAATTCTTTAACAGTATTGTATCTGTATAATCAGTTATACTGCACCTGGTTTCCCAGGTTTGGTAGAACATGCCTATTGAATTTTAAAGAATAAAGATGATTTATTCAGAAGGGTCATGCTGTCAGAATAACAAACTGTCATGGCATCTGCATTAGGCAGATTTTTGTCTGATGATTTCTTTGTTACCCACATGACTTTCAGGGCTAAAATGAAGTGCTAATTTTTTCTTTAAATCGTTATTCAAAAGTAAGAGAGAAGCGATTATTATAACATATAGCTTAGGTGTGACCTTTGAAAAGTTGTTTAAACCAAGCTAATGATTTAATTTGTGGAAAAAAAGAGAGAGAGAGAGAGAAAGAAAAAGGAAAAAAAAAAAAAAAAAGCCAGCCCAGGAGTTTGGAGTGTAATTAGATATTACGAGCTCAAGCATGAATTTGGCCCCTTTCTCTCTGTTGAAATTGTGTAAGAACATGAAGCACGGCCCATTCTGACACTTTAATCATAGGTCATTCATAGCCATAATTGTTGTTGAAAAGAACAGTGGTTTGATTTATTTTCACCTGGAAGTTGCCCATCAAACACAACATGTTATTAAAATTTATTTTTTCCAAAAAGTGTACTTTTCAGTTTACATTCAACAGATTGAAGCTATACATGTTTACCATGAAAGTCTGTTTCGCCTGAATGAATTCCGTTGTTGCTGTGTTAGGTAGCTATAGCATGGTTTTTATAGAGCCTCTACTAAGTTTTATTTTTCTTACCATTCACAATTTTTGCCAGAAAAGTGGTAGAAAAAAGAAACTTCATAATCAGAAAGGTGATAGAGAAACCTCATAGTCAGATATATTATAAAAGAAGATTATGGCAACCGTTAATGAGAAATCTAACATCTTTTGGAGTGAGCTTCTAATACAGTATCAACAAAGCCTTGGAAGGGTTTCCTTTTTCAGACACCCCTGTTGCCCCCAAATACATTCGCTCAGATAAATTACTTACTGAGAAGGCTATTTCTTTCTTTCTTTCTTTTTTTTTTTTTGTTTTTGTTTTTGTTTTTTTGAGACGGAGTCTCACTCTGTCGCCCAGGCTGGAGTGCAGTGGCCGGATCTCGGCTCACTGCAAGCTCCGCCTCCCGGGTTCCCGCCATTCTCCTGCCTCAGCCTCCCGAGTAGCTGGGACTACAGGCGCCGTCACCTCGCCCGGCTAGTTTTTTGTATTTTTAGTAGAGACGGGGTTTCACCGTGTTAGTCAGGATGGTCTCCATCTCCTGACCTCGTGATCCTCCCGCCTCGGCCTCCCGAAGTGCTGGGATTACAGGCGTGAGCTACCGCGCCCGGCTATTTCTTTTCTAAAATAAAAAATACAATCAATAATTTGTAATCTCTGTACAGTGCCTGGCATGTGGCTACCCAAGGAACATTTGTTGAATTCAGTAGCACCTTAAATTATGTTTAAGTACTTCCAAAGCCATACTCCTGTTGGTGGTTTTGTTGTTGTTGTTGTTGTTGTTGTTTTGACAGCCTTCAAAGATCATAAGAGAGTATGTTATTTCTCTGGCTCACAGGTGAAGAAACTGAGGTTAAGAATGATGCCTGTGCTTTTAGCCTAGCAAATGTTTATTGAGCATGCATTGTAATGAAGAAGAGGCACAGCTCTTGCCCTTGAATTTACCACTGGGTCAGTTCTCATCTCCTAGGTAGGTTAGGATTTTACTGGGCATCTATGGACTCTCTCTACAGGAAAAGGAAGAGAGAAAGTACGCAGACGTATAAATCTTTGCTTCTGTGATTACAAAGTTTCTGAGGCTCCACAAATCTTTGAACCCCAGATTAAGAATCTTTGATCCCCACATAAAGAATCTTTGATTTAACCATTGCTTGTCAACAAGCCCTTGAATTAAGTGACTGACTTAGGGGGCAAATAGCTTAACTACTGAGAAGCAACAGGAACCCCATGCTTCTTTTTCCTCCCCTAATGTTTTTCCCACCACCCCATGCTGATTTTGAAGTGGTGAACAAGTGAAATAACAGGAAAACGCTTGGTAAATGTAGTGTTCTGCAGATATGAATGCAAACAAATCTGTAAGTGGCAGAGAAACCCAGACCACACATTTTGCAGTGTGGTTTATGTTCATATATTAGGGAGCCTGCTGGAACCCCACTAAACTGTTAGTTGCCAGCTGTTTGGTTTAATCTGATCATTTACAAAAATATAGCAGTCCTCACTGGTGTGTATGTTAAATACAGACATCACTGAAACAAATGCTGTGCCTGTGACATACATTTTTGCAAGTGCTTTCTGTGTATGGGTTGTCAGAGCTAGTTTAATTCTAATTGCAGAAATATCAGTGGGATTTACATCTGTCTTCTTCAAAGACTTGGAAAGAAGAAATTTAGGCACTTAGCGCATTTTGATTTTTGTTCTACATTGTAAAGAACCATGTTAATTTCAAGAAACTCATTAATGTGCAGGTCAGTACTAGTAGTTTCTCTGAGTCACATATTGGTAGATGGCAGAAGTATTAAAAATGGCACATATGTGATGAGAAATTTTACAAAATTTCTGATTTTGAGGGTAGAGAAAAAGCCAGTGGATTTCCTCTTGTGCATGTTAATTTAAAAATAATTTAATAATGACTCCATTTGTTTCATTCCAGCATTAAAAAGGGATATGGAGAAGGCTTGCCTATCTTTATTCACCAAATAGCAGTTTTGCAGACCCTTACAAGTTCCCATATGCTAGTGAAAAACATTTTCCAAGAAATTGGCAGCATTGCACTTTGTAGCTGATGCCAGCTTCTTCCTTGGGCCAATTCAACAGAGAAGAGAGAAAAAAAAAATGCCTTGTTTTAGTGGCTGAATTACTCTGACAAGCTTTCACATTGCCCCTCCTCTTATTAATATTCTTTTTGATGTGAGCTTGTAAAACAGAGGATTGGCTGTTAATCTCCAAGATCTCAAGGGCTTTTGGCAGTGGCCCATAATTGATGTGTTCACATGGCTGTTGTCTGACTACTAATGATTAGACAGCAATGTTATCTACCAGCTAAATCAGTGTTGCTTATAAATCACACTTGATAAACTGCAGTTTCATTTCTTCAAAGAGTTCGTACAATTCTGCATACTTTGATGGAAGTGCCAGAGGCATTTCATGATTCTTTGACAGCTTAGATTAGGTTTATTTTTCATTTCTGTTTGACAAAATATTAGACTTTCTAACGCATGTGAAAGAGAATTTTTTTGTTCCCCTAACAAGGCATTTAAAGAGTGCTAAGCAGAGAAAGATGACCTGCTTTCAGTGGGAAGATGTACAAGGTGGGATGGCAGGTCCTAATTTTGCTTTCGCCACCTACTCCAAGGTGAATGGAGTGGGGCCATGGCATCTGGTGCCATGCCACTTTGAAAGAAGAAGAGGAGGCCACCAGGGAGGAAGTTTGCAGAATGAGGGCCTGTGCTCAGATTGTGATAGGGTGGAGTAGTGAGATAGCACTAATTGTTCAGCCATGTTATGTGTTGAGCCCATGCGTCAAGGTGTGGTTCTCCTTTATAGACAGGCAAGAGAAAGCAAAAAGGATTTATAAGAGGAAAAGGTACCAGCCATAGTATTCATTTTCCTCCTTTGCTGCGCTATGGGGACACTTGGCCGGCCACAGACACACCCGGAGCCTCCCACCCGCCCAGAACTCTGTGTACTGCAGAGATGAAACCAGGTTGCACGTTGCATGCACATGGTGGGCTTTGAGAACTTCTGCTAAGTTTTGGGTCTTTGTTGGCTACAAACTCCTGTGGTCTTGAGTTAACTTTACTCATTTGTAAAACTAAAACAACAACAACAATAAAAGGACTAAATAATATCTAAGGTCATTTTACTGCTTTTAATTTTGCATGTCCTTGGACTGTATTGTTCCAGAGCCTCAAAAAAAGCCTTTTTGCTAAGATTGGTTAATCTTTGCTTAGTGTTTGAGATCAAAGATTAGATTGCAAAGAAATGGTTAAATCAAAATGGTTTGTGATTTTTAAAAAACTGGTTTTTAAAAATGAATCTATTTATGTATTTATTTATTTGAGTTGGAGTCTCGCTCGCTCTGTCACCCAGGCTGGAGTGCAGTGGTGCAATCTTGGCTCACTGCCACTTCCACCTCTTGGGTTCAAGCAATTCTCCTGCCTCGACCTCCCCAGTAGCTGGGATTACAGGTGCTTGCCACCATGTCTGGCTCATTTTTTAAAAAAAAATTTTTAGTAGAGACAAGAGTTTTGCCATGTTGGCCAGGCAGGTCTCGAACTCCTGACCTCAGGTGATTCGCCCACCTAGGCCTCCCAAAATGCTGGGGTTACAGACATGAGCCACTGCTCCTGGCCAGCAAAAATGAGTTTTAAAAATCACATTTCTTTTAAGAGAAATTTATATAATTTTTTTTTTTTTTTTTTTTTTTTTTTTTTTTTTTTTTTGAGGCGGAGTCTCGCTCTGTCGCCCGGACTGGAGTGCAATGGCCAGATCTCAGCTCACTGCAAGCTCCGCCTCCCGGGTTTACGCCATTCTCCTGCCTCAGCCTCCCGAGTAGCTGGGACTACAGGCGCCCGCCACCTCGCCCGGCTAGTTTTTTTGTATTTTTAGTAGAGACGGGGTTTCACCGTGTTAGCCAGGATGGTCTCGATCTCCTGACCTCGTGATCCGCCCGTCTCGGCCTCCCAAAGTGCTGGGATTACAGGCTTGAGCCACCGCGCCCGGCCGAAATTTATATAATTTTAAGATGTGTCAGAGGGTAAAAATTTAATCAAAATTTACTTTTTTTTGAGACGGAGTTTTGCTGTTGTCACCCAGGCTGGAGTACAGTGGCGTCATCTTGGCTCACTGCAACCTCCGCCTCCCGGGTTCAAGCAATTCTCCTGCCTCAGCCTCTTGCATAGCTGGGATTACAGGCATGCACCACCGCAGCCCGGCTAATTTTGTATTTTTGTAGAGATGAGGTTTCTCCAGGTTGGTCAGGCTGGTCTCCAACTCCTGACCTCAGGTGATCCGCCTGCCTCGGCCTCCCAAAGTGCTGGGATTACAGGCTTGAGCCATGATGCCCAGCCAAAATGTACAACTTTTATTCAGAATAAAATTATGTTCTGTGACAAAGATTGGGAGTGGGGCTTTTGTTAATAACTTATTAAAGTTTAAAGAGTTATTAGAGCTCTCGAATGCAAAAATTCAGGAGAATGCACTTAACACTAAAGCTACCTTGAAAAAATTTCACCTATCCTACCCTACCCCTCTCCACCAAAACAAAAGTCATGTAAGATTTAACTGAGTACTTCCTTTTATATCCAGTACTTTTAGACCTTAAGTCTAGGTGGCAAGTTTATTTCCCAACTTCCTAAGAGTGGCTTTGACATGAGCACTACTTTTTCCTGGTATATTTTAGGACTGTAATTAAAATAAGCACTATAGTCAGGAAATAAATGTTTATTGATAAGTATTAACATTGATGAACAAAGGTAATTAACCAAGCTGCTTATTTAAATGACTTGTGGTTGAAGGAAATCCCCTCCTTTTTTTTTTTTATTAAATGAAACAATTTAAATTTAAGTTGTTTTGGTGATGGTTATTAGATTTTAATGCACTATGGAAAAATACCCATGATTAACTTAGAGAAGATAACCATTCAGTGATTTAAATAGATGCTTCATTTAGTTTTGATACCTAAAGCAACTATATTAGAGTTTCTAATGCAGCTATAAAATATGAGATAAATGCATTAAAGGTAAAGGGGAAGGTTTTCATTATGTAAAATATGTATGCATAAGTAAGGGCTGGTTGGTAATATTAAAAATAAAAATAATGATAACATTTAAAAATATTTTTTTACACCACTTAAAAATAATATTTTCTGTTAAAAAGCAGTATATGTACATATATCTATGAGCTTTATGAAGTGTGTATATTACCATTATGGCAAAAAATAAGCATGCACTTTTTAATTTTAGAAGATAATAGTTTTTCTTGACTGATTATTTAAATCATGATTCAAATCAACTTGATTTAAATGTAGTCTAGATAATGCTAAAACTATATTGCAGGTGTTTGTCAACTAGCTAGAAATTATTTTAATGGTTAAGGGAGTGCATAATAGAAATATTTATTTTGCTGCAGATATGGCAAGCTCTGTCACCCATGGGGTGCTTGTACTTGGATATTAGACACATTTGTAGAAATGAATAATGAATATTCTGGAAATGTGATGCCAAGAGAGTGCGGTCCTGTTTACCACCCCTGCTATCCTTCATTTCTTTGTGGCATCATTTTTTTGTGTTAAAGAATAAATGAGGTGACTTGGTAACTGTGCAAGAAGAAATGGTTAATAACATTTATTTTTATTTACAATTCGTGTATTCTTTTGAGACCATTTTCATAGAGTTTGTTTCATTTAATTCTTGAAGTACCCCTATAAAATTGCGGAGGCAAGCATTCTTAATTCTGATGGATGTTGACACTAGAAGTAGAAGATACTGATCTCATTCTTAGCCTGGGATTTCTCTTAGGACGTCAGCTTTTAGAAGAGGAAAAATCACTGTTCCCTCCAAATAAAATCTTACTATATAGTTGGTTCTAAAGAACCTTAAATATTCAATTATAAATTCATCCCTAGGTATTTTGAAGTGTTTCATTTAATTTGAAAATTATCCTCTGGTTTTCAGAGACTATAGCAGTATGTTTTTAATGTGTTGGTTTAGCCATGTGACAAATTAAGAAAGGCTTATGAACATTTGTTATTGAGATTGGTATTGGCAAGGACAGTAATAAGTAACATTGTTGAACACTTATATGATAGAGATACTGAGGGCTTTATGTAGGATCTCTCGTTTGAGGTGTCTATTACATTAAATACAATGAGGTAATACTATAATCTCCACTTTATAGGTGAGGAAATTGAGGCTTAGAAAGGTTAAGTAAATTTTCAAGATTATACTAGTAAGTAAATGATCTGAGATTGAAGCACAGAGACCACACTCCTATTTATTACACTCTATTACCCAGTTCAAAAGCATTAGTGAGACATGTGACATGTGACATTGACCTGTCATACTCTGTGAGAAGTAGCTTCTGGGACTGATGGTCTTCGTTGTTCATCCATGACTAGACTTCTTGATGAAAGCACCCCAGGTTTCTAGGAGAGCTGTTTCATTTCTAGTTCTCAACAGAATGTGTTTGAGAACTTGATTTTTTCATCTAATTCATTCACTTATGGGGGAATTAAGATAAAATATCCTGGTTTTCGAGCTGAAAATATACCAAAAACACGTTGCAATTATATAGGATCCGTAAGTTTCTTCTTTTAGGAATAGAGAGGTTATCATAGATTGACAGTGTTGTTTTTTAAAAAAGTTTACTTCTTTGTAAGCTCCATGAAGGGAGAGATCTTGTCTGTCTTGGTTATTATTAGCACCCAGCACAATGGCTAGTATAATAAAAAGACGTTCAATAAATATTTAATGTTTTACGTTATGACTGCTTAAGTTAGAACTGGAATGTGGCTCCTCATATCTCTTTTGGTTTATGACTCTTAGGTTTTTTTAAGAGTTAGGTAGTAGTAGGTACATTTATTATTATTTTTCATTCGGACATGGATCTAGATGTTTACTTTCAAAATCTCCTACACTTCTCTCCACTCCCTGCTTCCTTTTTCCCTTCCTTCCTGCCCTCTTCCAACATACTGTTAACTCCCCCTCCCCCTCTCCACCAACAGATATTAACGTCCAAGAGTGAACCTAAATGAGCTCTTGAATTCACTAGAGCAAGGATTGGCAATTTTTTTTCTGTAAATGGTTGATAGTAAATACTTTAGGTTTTGCAGGCCAAGAGGCAACATCACATATATTATGTTGACACTTGAATAACAAGAGAGAAAACAGATTTCCACACAATTTTTTAATTGACAAAAATTAAAATCCAGTGACAATTATTGAGCACAATTTTTGGTAATACAGATCTACTGATGAGAAGAATGAAATTCTTTTTGTGGGAGAGAATAACATTCCACTTAATAAGTGTTCAAAGTTAATGTTTGCTGTCATTACATTGATTGCAAAAGTTCATCTGTAGGAAACATTCTTAGCTTTCAGGCCTTAGGAAAACAGGCAGTGGGCCAGATGTGGACCATGGACCATCATTTGGTGACCTTTTAACTAGACTGTGGACTGAGAAATCCCTAAGCAGGGTCACTTGCCCTCGATATTCCTTCTCCTAAAGGCTCATTGCTCTAAGACTGGAAAGGGAGGATATTCAAATGGGATTTGTGGAGTGGAACCACCTTAGGGAACTAGTGAATATAAAGATACAAGAGTAGTAAGAGAGAAGGGAAGGAGAGAGAGTTTATCTCTGTTCAGGGACCAATGGTGATTAAGGGGCATGTGCCTTGGACGCCATTCTGGGAAGGCCGGGATCAGGTGGTGGGTGGGGTCATGGCATTTGGGGATGGGATCTGGTTTCTCAAAGATCATGAGTCATCTAATGGAAAAATAGGTGACTGCAGCCATGGTGTGGAGTCATTTCTTCACCTAAATTGAAACAAAAGTTTCCAGGTTGGTGTAGGGGCAACACTGTGAGGCTGCCAGTGGCTGTTAGAGTGAAATTAAGGGAATTATTAGGAATCTACAGGTTTTAAAAAGCCAGCTGTTTGTTCTTCTGGTAGCTGGAAGGAAAGCAGGGACCATGGACGGGCAGTGTCTTCTCATGGCTTCTCTGTGGCGTCATCGGACACCAGACTGCCCAGACCTCCCTACTCTTAGAGCCCCGCTCCTTAGATTAGTTACCCACTCTCCAGGTTTGCCGATACCTCTCCAGCCACTCTGCTCCTTCTCACTCTTTGTGCTCCATCACTATGGAGGCCTACAGGGTTTCGCCCCTTCTCTTTACATTCTTTGCATTTTCCCTCAGCCATCTCAGCCACTCCACTGGTTTCATTACTTTCTCTCTGCCAGCGGTCACAGAGGTGATCTAGGATGATCTAATTCTATCCATCTGCCTGATAGACATTGCCCAACAGACGATCCTCTGCCCATCCTCCCCATCCCAGGCCATGACACTGTCACCAACTGAAACAGACCCCTGGGGCACATTTTTGAGTTTGCCCTTCTCTGCCACCTTCCCGAGTCTGACCCCTCCTCCCTATTCCCCCACCCCAACACAGGCGCCAGGTCTTCTTGGAGTACTGTAATAGCTTCTTTTTTTATGTTTTGTGATGGAGTCTGGCTCTGTTGCCCAGGCTGGAGTGCAGTGGTGCGATCTCAGCTCACTGCAACCTCCGCCTCCTGGGTTCAAGTGATTTTCCTGCCTCAGCCTCCCGAGTAGCTGGAATTATAGGCACGTACCTACACCCAGCTAATTTGTAATAGTTTCTTGTCTTCCTTCCTCCAGTCTTGCCCTGTCTCATCTGTCTTCCCATGGCTTCCAGTGTGCTTTTTACCACATGAACAATCGGATCCTCCCGTGCCCCTGCTTTAAAATCCTCAGTGCCCACTTCCAACTTCACAGTAACCCCTCAGATTCTTAGCCTGGCCTGGGCTCTTGTGAATTCTCGGGTATTCCAGCCTTAGCTCTCTCTGCTCCCCCACCCCCTAAGCTGCCAGCCCCTTCTCAGAGTGTACCATCCAGAGCTGCCCAGCCCCACTCCACCTCCCATCCCTTCAGGCTAAGTCCTCCACTTCCTTAACACCCAGCTCAACACACTCCCTGCCCCACCCCCTTGGTGCTCCCACAATGCCCTGGGCTTAACTGACCATCTTCAGCTCTGACCACACTTGGCTCTGCGACCACTGCTCATCTCCTCACCTTTGGCATATTGTGGCACCTGGCAATAATTTGTTGGATGAAGGAATGACTTCCCGAACAGTGAGGCGGCTTAAACGGCAACCCATCTAAAGGGGAGGGCCTGGGGTTAATACATGATTCCTGTCACACAAACTGGGTCCTTATGCCACCTTGGACTCACTTGTGGATTTCAGGACCTCTGCATGAGGAGTTGAAATAATAGTCTCCAAGCATCTACCCTCTCCTCTCTGCTTTACTTTTACTCTAAAGTGGAATGCCCTAGCATCTTTTCATTAAAAAGTTAGTTTAAAAAATGATAAAATAGTATATGGTCATGTTAAAATTCAAGCAGCACAGAAGGCTGTACAATGAAAAGTGATTCCTTCTTCCTCTGTATGTTTCTGTATGGATAAAATTTCTGAAAGAACGCACAAGAAACTGTTAGAAGAGGGTTCTCCCTGGAGAGTGATCTGTTGACTTTTATTAATAAAATCTGCTGTGTTCTCAAGGTGGGGAAACCGAATTATGGACCTGTGAGCAAGCAGCTTTTTTTGCATGTGTAGGGCTCTGTGAGAAGAAACTTTTAAAAGTGGTTTAGGTTTAGAACTTGGTAGAGGGCATGATAGACCCCATTGGGACAGGCTATGGCCTCTTGTTTTGGCTCCTGACCCTGAGAAGTAACTTATCTCTTAAGACTAAGTTTCCTCAGTTTACACAATCAGATGAGAAAACCCACCCTTGCCTTTCTCTAGATGTGTAGTAAGAATGAATGTTTCTTTAAAGAGTCCTTGACAATAGATATGTAGCTAAGTATTACATATGGATGGAAATACGGTATACGTGCATGTATAGAGATGGTGTATGGGGAAGCCTTGTCATGTTCTCTCTAACCATTCCATCTGTGATAAACTATGGAGAGCTTTACCCAGTTGCTTCACTGTGATTCAGAATGAAATTACATTTTCAAAACTTTGCTTAGTTTATTAAAATTGATCAATGTTTTGGGTCAACATTTGGGAGGTATGGAAAGAAGAGGCAAGAGACACACATAAGAGGCTTCTTAGACATATGTTGAATATATGTGAGCAATATTCAGATTTTGCAGGGAGGAAAGTGAGTGGTACCAAGATAGCATCCTGGGCAGGGAGTCAAAATTGTCTTCTTCTGTGGCCGACCCGCGATGTTTTGGATGCTTCTGTGGCTTTCCCTTTGTATGGATCTCAGCTCACCGCAATCTTTACAGGACACCACATAGCTCCCATACAGTGCGACTCAGGCGTTTTTGTCATGTCATTTGTTATGACCAGCATGTTTTGAGTTTGTAATTCAAATGTGTAAAATTTTGGTTGAAAACACTCCTTTTAGGTGGTTGCAAGTGAGATTCCCTAAAAGAAGGTAAGAAAAATAACTGATGTTAAGCTGAGAGAAATCGGAATATGGTGGTTTCCAAAATGGGCTTTTCTTTTTTCTCCCTGCCTTTCTTTCTTCTTAAAATCATGTCTGCATCCAGAAGCGTAAGGATGAGCGACTTCTAACCTTTCCCTGATTTCAACCTAATTTCAAGGAGAAATAAAGGTCACACAAGGACAGTGTATTTATCAATGACCAATATCAACTAAGATACATGCATTATTCATGTGTTTTGAAATTGATTTGTTGGCTAATGTAGGCACAGCCATGTTTAGGAACATCCAGAATTTTCCATTGAACTTTCTTTTTAAAAAGTTTCTCTCTTAAGGGATTGGGAACAAGATCTAATTGATAGAAATGGAATTTGCGTGGAACTTTTCAGCTTTGTACAAAGGGCCTTGTGAAAAGGATTAATCCAAGAACACAGACTTTTTTAGTACCTTTACGATGGTCTCCTTTCTTTGTGGCTTATTTTTGTGCTTTAAGTGTCTTTGGAAATAGGATGAGAGGAAATCAGAGAACTCTTATGAACAAGATATGAAAACACTGATCATTTACTGCTACTATTTAAAGCACACACAGCTCTGTGAGTAGTGAAAGATGTCAGCGGCACTTTTGAAACAGATTAAGTATCTGTGGCTCAGCAGTAGGACAGGTTTTCAAAGAACACAACTGAGGCTAAGTATGTGACAAATGATGTGGTGTGGTAGAAAAGAGTCCCTGTGTCTGCTCCCCCTCCACCAATATCACTTTGCTATAGAACGCTACACAGTTCAAGGTCTTTGAGGGAGAAATTTAATTTGGCTTCATAACAAAAGAAATTTAAGACATTGAGTAGAGTGGTTTAATTATATTCCATCTTTACGTACTCAGTACCTTCTGTTTTGCTTTGAAAACCGTCATGACTAGAGAATGGAGTTATAAATAGTCCCTGCTGTTTAAAGCATATTTTACACATGTAGCTGTGTATGTGTACATTCTCTTGCTTTGAGACCTGCATATAGGGACCCTTCTGGCAGTCAGACATGAACAGTCAGTGACCCCCTTTCCTCTCCATCCCAAAGCGGTGCCATGCAGACCCCAGAGTTTTTTTTTTTTTTTTGAGATGGAGTCTCGCTCTGTCGCCCAGGTTGGAGTGAAACGGTGCAGTCTTGGCTCACCGCAACCTCCGACTCCTGGGATCAAGCGATTCTCCTGCCTCAGCCTCCCGAATAGCTGGGATTACAGGTGCCACTACTATGCCCAGCTAATTTTTGTATTTTTAGTAGAGACTGGGTTTTTCCATGTTGGTCAGGTTGGTCTTGAACTCCTGACCTCAGGTGACCCACCCACCTCAGCCTCCCAAAGTTCTGGGATTACAGGCTTGAGCCACTGCACCCGACCTCGGATTTTTGGCATTCTGGAATTTTGGCATGGTCGGGGTTCTGGCTGGAGGTGGAAGCATCCGTCCATTGGGGCCAGAGCGCTGGTCTATCCCCAGGCCAAGTCCTACCAGATCAGCTGCTAAGCCTGAACAGCACTTGAGGGCAGGGTTGGTCTTCATACCTGGTAATGAGAAAGTGGAAATGGCAGTATAATTCCCAGTCTGTGCATAGTGGTAATTTTAGAATTGGATGATTTAAAACAGCAATAACAATACAACAAAAGCTGAGCTTTGGTTTCAGTAAGGTTTTAAAGTGAGGTTTCTGAAGGGATTGTAGTGTTTGCTTGCAAGCCTGAGATTCACTATTCTGAACTATGGGTAATAAAGGGTGATTCAGGTATATTGCTTCCAACATACAGAAAAGGGTCAGAAATTACCCGTGGAGAAAGGTTTCTTTCCATCTCATCTTCTATTTTACATTTAGAAGGGTTTGCGTTTGATGTTAGACCAATGTGGGGCCAAATTCTGGCTCAGCCACCGACCCTGAGTGACCTTTTAAGTTACTTAACTTTTCCCACGTTTCCTTTTCCTCATCTGTAAAATACTTCCCTTAACAATTTTGTAAAGATCAAAAGAGAGAATGCACAGTATAATCCCTCCTACACTATATGTGGTAAGACAGTTATAATCCCTCTATGTTGTATGTGTTAAAAAGTAGCTGCTGATGTTACTATTTTTATGAGAAAGCCCATGGACTTTAAGATCAGAGAGCTTTGGTCTTAAATTTCAGCTCCTTGGATAAAGTTGCCCATCCTCTGAGATCTTCAGTTTCTGCTTCTATAAAATAGGAATGTTGTGAGAATTAAAGGAGATAGAAAAAGTCTGGTACCTTAGACCCTCTGTGAGAATTTGCCCATGTTATTTTCTCAGCAAGCTGCAAAGCGTAAATGGCTTTGATCATGGTTCTGAAAGGAAGAGTTGTCTCTATCGCATTTACGAAAGGCGGAATTAGAAGTGACCAAAATTCAGTTGTTACAGGTTTGTCCTTTAGGGATGGAAATTCAGCCTTGATGATTCGTTTTGGAGAGAAGATCAGTGCCTAATTTAAGCAAACAGTTTTTTAAGCTTCCCCTGCTTTGCTAGTGAAGCAGTGACGTCAGGCAGGAAAAGGGTGGTTAAAATGCAAAGTAAGAGACTGCAGCAGTGGTCACCTCTAAAGAGCTGTGATTTCTATGGTAGTGGAGTCTCTTTCTGATGCTTTTTAAATGAAGAGGTGACTATGGGCAATCTCATAAAACAGCCCAATACCAGGATATGGAGAAAAAGTGAGCATTAAGTAATCGTGCCCCAGCATTCTTATAGACTATAAAAATACTGGCTCTGAGCAAAATAAAACACCATTCCCCCTCTGGTTGTTGGCGATCCTGGGATTGAGGGGTTAATAGCAGGATAGGTGTGGATATTTTTGGCAACAGATGGGAGAAAGCTGTGGCAAGCTTCCCTGTCAGGGTTTAGACCTGATTCCAGGTAAAGGAGGAAATCTCTCTGCCTTCTGGAGGCTTGCTTCTTGGCAGTCCTGGGTTTCACCTTCTCCTTCTACCTGGCAGCAGAGCCACCTGAATGTCTCTTTGTTGGGTCTGGGTGGAGCAGGAGTGCTCGAGGGAGCACTCTCCAGCCCTGCCCTGGCCACCTATCCTCATGGGCTGTCGGTTTCCTGGTACTGAAAGCATCACTGACCAACACAGTGAAATGCCCCAGTGATGAAAAGCTGTCCCCACCAACACTCCAGCTTTGGATCCTTCCTTGCCCATCAGCACTCAGGAAGCCTTTGAAAGAAGGTGAACAGAGACAACATTGCCAGAGTTTCCCTGTAGATTACCCGCCCCTAACCCAGCCCTTTGATTACACACACTAAGTGCCACTATCTGTGTAAATAACCTTTTCTTCCCCGTCTCCCTTCAGCCTCCCGGTTCCCCGCTCCCATGCTCTTAGGCTCTCTCCTGTGATAAATAGCCAGGCTACTGCTCAGCATGCACCAACACCTGGGAATAATCATGCAAAAATAACAGTGAGAGACTGCCGCGCGTCTGTTCTTGACATTAACTTTCCTCAGTTTGACAGGCTGCCACCACCAGCTGTTAGACTTATGGGTCTTTTTTTTTTCTGGTGGAGATGGCTGCTTTCTTGCTTTCCTCTCTTTTTGGGCTCTAATAGGTTACATCAGTGTCCTATCAAGATGACAGAAAAGAGCTTTGACAAAGAAACCATTGCTGAAACAGGCCAGTTCTCTATTCTGATATTTTATTCCAGTTATTAGTATTATTAGACTAACAATCCCCCACACTGATTTTTAAATGAGGAGTATCTGATTAGAACTATATTGTGTTACTCCCCTCAGAAAGGGATTTGTAGTTGCCTCTTGGGAATTGCCTTTGAATGCAGCAAATAGTAGCATTTGGTCCCATAGGGCCAAACCAGTCTATCGATTGCAAGTCTCAGATATATTTGTAATAATGATACTAATATTGACAATAGCAGTAGCCCCTATTTACTGAGTGCTACCTTCTACCAGGCCCTGAGCTAAAGTTATTTGTATGATCTTATGTAGTAGTCACATGAACCAGGGGTTATTTTCATTTTACAGATGAAGGCGGTGATTCCCCAGAGCCATCACTACTTGCTTAAAGTTTTGTAGCTAACAGTAGAGCTGGGATTCCAACTCCCAATGAAGACAGATCCCTGCCCCACCCTGTCTTCCATTAACACCCTACTTTTTGCTCCCAGGCCACCATGAAAGGTCCTTTGGTTGTAGTTCTACAATTATCCTTGTAATTTTGCTGTATTTGTATGATTATCTGACTAGGGCACAGTCTTGCCCACTACACAGTCAGTCTACAAGAGCAAGGACCCGGTCTGTTTGGGCCACTCTTGTTCTAGCAGGTTGCACGGTGCCTGGCACACGGCAGGTAGTAATTATTGGGTGGATGTGTGATAAGAGTTGAGGTGAGCTGACTGTTAGGGCAGCAGTACATGAAAAAAAAAGCTGCAACTAGAGATTAGGAGGAGGAGATTCTGTAGTAGTATGGGACTCATCAGGACCTTCATGGTGATCCCATCATTGCCATAAAATTGTAAAATGGGGGTGGGTTAAGCCAGTCGACTGCTGCCAGATGCCAGTGTATGAAAGAAGTATTTCCCCAGGCTGAGCTTCTCAAGGTTAAGCCCCCTTTCTTATATTTTTAACATACTTTAACCGCACTTAACCATGCATTTGGAGGGGATTATAGTTTTATGTTAAATATAGTAGGATATAAAAAGGAGCTTTGGAAGGTTGTGTGCAGGGTAGGGAACTGTAATATCAGACCAGGGACTTTTAAGCCAGTGTTTACTGAGCTAAGCACTGCTGAGCATTCACTTGGCACGGATTATCTCACTGAGTCTTCACTACAACTCTTGTGGGGGTAATTGTTACTATTACTCCCATTTCTTAGAACTAGACACTGAGTCTTAGAGAAGAGAAGCCCGGTAACTTGCTCAGGGTTCCACACAGCAGGTACTGACAGGGTCAGCATTTGAACCCAATTCTGTCTGCTAACAGAACCAGAGGTTCCAGGTGTGGTATGCTGCCGCCTTACTGCAGGGAGTCCTTGTGGAAACTGTGGCCACCCTCTGCCTTCATGACCTTCATTGGCTGAAGAAATTATGGTTCAGTGTATGGATCAGTGACCTAAGAAATCAGGGTGCAGTGGAGTTGATCTTTTGTATAAGGCAAAAATAACTACTGAAAATGCTTTAAAATCCTGCTTTACATATGATACATGTGACTTCACCTTTGACACTGAGAGACACAAGAGAACTGAAACCTTTTCGGGGGAGCAGCTCCTGCTGAGTGCATTACCTAGCCGAAAGAATTGGCCACACTCTTTGAATTACTTCCCTTCCACTCTTCTTCTGTTTCCTAGTGTATGTTGAACTCCTGTCAATTTTCTGCTTGTGGGATGCTATCGTTTTATGTGTACCTGGGCTGCCACTGGAGATAGCTTATTACACTTGTGCAAATACGGGCCACAGTTTTCTCTCAACTGAGTAGGTTGGGCTAGGCGACATTCTGTGATTGTTGCAGGGAGAGGCTGGAAGCACAAACTCCAGCATTCTCTGGTTGGGCAAGTCACGTGGCAAGGCTGCAGAGAAGCCCAGTCCTGTCAGCTGATGCCATGAGGAATGTGGGCCCAGGAGAGCACATTATTCAATTATTATTATTATTATTATTATTTTATTTTTATTTTTTGAGATGGAGTCTCGCTCTGTCGCCCAGGCTGGAGTGCAGTGGCCGGATCTCAGCTCACTGCAAGCTCCGCCTCCCGGGTTTATGCCATTCTCCTGCCTCAGCCTCCGGAGTAGCTGGGACTACAGGCGCCTGCCACCACGCACAGCTAGTTTTTTGTATTTTTAGTAGAGACGGGGTTTCACCGTGTTAGCCAGGATGGTCTCGATCTCCTGACCTCGTGATCCGCCCGTCTTGGCCTCCCAAAGTGCTGGGATTACAGGCTTGAGCCACCGCGCCCGGCCTCAATTATTATTTTACGAAAGAGGAGAAATTTAAATTCTTCCCTAATTTATTAAAGTGTTGGTAAAAAAATTGGAATGTTTTAAAAAGTAACATACCTGCCAAATAAAAACACCTCTGGGAGTGGCTGTAATTCCCACCTGCAAATCCTGTTCTCCTTAGCTACCTCTAAGGAAGAGGGGCCTATGGTAGACCACATGGGTAGACTTTGTGCTCCACCTCCTCCCCAATCCCAACATCTCACAGTGAATGGCGGGAAGGTGCGATTCTCCTCTCATTTGTTTCTCCTCTCACTGGTAGTGCTGGTCTGGTACCTATGGGAGTGGCAGTTCTGAGTCACCATGAAAAGCCGATACTACAGTAGAAAAACGAACAGAGAAGTTCACTTGTGCACGTCAAAGATGTGAACCTCAAAACAATAGTAACTATCGGGTTTAAGCCTTAAAAGCCTTAAATAGTCTAAAGACTATTATCACGTCGGGGTACTATTTATGATTAAGTTTATATTTAGTCAAACTCTCTGAACCTTGTCTTTCTCATTTTAAAACATGTTGAACTGGGCTCAAAGGTTCTTGCTATAAATATCAATTGAACTTTCATGGTTACATTTGGATTGTGTTAATGGAAACAAACACAATTAACTTACAAGTAGGCCCAGAGTACTCTGGCTTCTCCCCTTAAGGCATTCCGGTTCCATAGAAATTTGAACTTGGAAATTACATAAATATGAGAGAGAGAGGGAGAGAGAGGTGTGTGTGTGTGTGTGTGTGTGTGTGTGTGTGTGTGTTTCTGCATGCAAATATATCTATAGGTGGAGTTATGTTGAAATAAGGATTTAGTCTAGAAACTCTGTTGTGATGAGATTTGTCATCAATATTAGGTGACTGAAGAATGCATTTGTTGTTGTTTTTAAGAGACGGACTTGCTTTGTTGCCCAGGCTGTAGTGCCATTGCATGATCATAGCTCACTGCTGCCTTGAATTCTTGGGCTCAATTGATCCTCCCACCTCAGCCTCTCGAGTATCTGGGACTACTCTCATGCCACCGTGCCGGGCTAATTTTTTTTTTTTTTTGAGCCGGAGTCCTGCCCTGTCGCCCAGGCTGGAGTGCAGGCAAGATCTCAGCTCACAGAAAGCTCTGCCTCCCGGGTTCACGCCATTCTCCTGCCTCAGCCTCCCGAGTAGCTGGGACTACAGGCACCCACCACCACACCCAGCCAATTTTTTGTATTTTTAGTAGAGACGGGGTTTCACCATCTTAGCAAGGATGGTCTGGATCTCCTCACCTTGTGATCCACCCGCCTCAGCCTCCCAAAGTGTTGGGATTACAGGCGTGAGCCACCGCGTCCAGCTGTGCCTGTCTAATTTTTAAATTCTTTTTTGTAGAGAAAGGGGGTCTTGCTGTGTTGCCCAGGCTGGTCTCCAACTCCCAGCCTCAAGTGATACTCCTGCTTGGAGCTCCCACAGTGTTGGGATTACAGGTGTGAGCCATTATACCTGGCCAAGAATGTGTTTTCTAGTTGAGGAAAATGAGCCTCAGAGAGGTTGAATGACTCTCCAGGGTCATAAGCTAGTTAATATCAGAGTTGGCGCCAATCCTAGTGTTAGTATGTCTTGCCACCAAACTCTCATTGCCCCGTTGTGTTCTCACCTCCAAATCAGAGAATTGATATCCTGTAAGACTCTTCATCTCTAATTTTATTTCATTTTCTTATACATCCTATTCAAGCTACATTTGTTCTCTTGATATTAATGTAGGCTGTTGATCAGGTGATGTGAAGAATATTTTCAGAATAATGTTCTATTTTTTCTTTTCAATTTATACATGTGACATCAAATTGCAGTCAATTTACAGCTAACTATATAAATTAAGAAGCTGGAAAGCATGCAAAAAAACCCCAATTTTCTTTGGTCTTTATTTTTGACTCTGGAAAGTGATTCTAATCTCACACAGTCTTTTAGTTGTAATAAAGACTACTAGTCGCATTGTTTTTTTCCCCGTTAAATTTCCTCTCTCAGAACCCCTTTGTTCATTTGTCAGTTCAGTTTTAAAATAAGAACTATCAATGTGAACTTTGATCCACATTAAGCTACATTTACACAAAAGCATAAATCACAGTACCTGGGGTTTGGGGCTGTTAAATGCTTTTCTTTCCTGGGCTCTGTGATCAAGAATGCAGAACAATAAAAAGCATGGAGCAAAAGAAGTTTTATGGCAGCTTTGAGAGCAGGAAATTAAGTTTTTTTAACATGCAGATGGGTGAAAGGCTGTTCTGTTGCATCTTGGATCACTCAGGCAAGTGAACGTCAGTTTATCATTTTAGTGAAATGCAAACTGTAGAAATAGTTCCTACAGTCATATGAACAAGGAGCCCACACAGATGACTGCTTCAGCTGTTTAACTAGGAGCACACTTCCTCATATGACTCTTGAAATACACTCTTTTTGTTTTGTTTCTTTAAAAAAAAAAAAAAAACCAACAACAAAGGCTATATACTCTCACGCCTGTAGCCAAGTGACTACAAAAGATAACTTACAGTGGATAACTGGGAATCTATGAACAGCAGAATAAGGTAACATTTTTACCAGAATGATCTTCGATCTGTCCTTTTTACATACAGGATTTGTTAGCCCAACTGATAATACATGTGAGGTGTCATCCCTTAAATGCAGACCGTTTCTATGTGCAACACAAAGACATAGGTAATCTGGAGTCCTGGTACAAATGGGCTTTGTGTGTGGCATTTTCACAACCAATAATCAGGGTCAAAGCTATCTGTAGCAGTCCTAGCAGTTGTTACAATGGGCCAAATGAATGTACTGTTTAGTACATGCATAGCCTTTGGTTTCATTATGGCCAGACTTTTAAACTTTTTGTGATGAAGAACTCCTTTGCTGCTCTCCTGGGGATAGCGGTGCAAAGGGGATGTCATTGCACCACAAGATCTTGTAGTTGGCTGCGATGTACATTTCCTGTATTTAGAGAGATGGTGGCTGAGCCTTAATCAAGCTCATTAAGGATCTTTACCAGTTTAACCACGGAAGAATTTGTGCATTGGAGAAACTCAAGTTCTGTTGATGTGGGGCACACGCATTTATCTCCCCCCGATATGAATTCTGCTAAACTTTGCAATAGAACACTTAATTAGGAGTTGATTCTTAATACATGCTAACAATATCCACTTTTTATGTTTTGGTGTAGATTTTAAAGTTCATATATTTTATATATTCAGCAAAGCTAATATATTTTAGTAGCGATTTAATTCATTATGGTTTATAAAGTGCTTTGAAAACAATTTTAGTTCATCTCTTATACTTAAATTTTTAGTGTTTATTGGAGTTTCTCCTTTGGAAAATGTTATAATTTTTAAAGTGAGATTTCATTACATGTGAGAAGTAGCCTTAATTTTGCAAAACATGTTTCATTCACGTCTGCTGAGGCTAACGGTTGTCCAATGACGAATTTAGAAGAACACTGAAGGCCTGCTTATGATTCAGGGAGCTAGCGCTCTCATGTTTACCTTATTTGGCATGAAAAAACAAAATGCTCATTTCTATTCTACTTTATATTTTGGCACCATTAAAACACTCAAAGCATATTATAATTGCAAATGGAATTTGGAATGGTGATATATTCTAGAAGTGGTATAAGCAAATTGCATTAAAAGGAATTCACGGAATGCAGCACTACTGCAGTAAGCCTGTCTGTCTTTCAGGTTGATCCCCTGTTTACAGTGCCAGCGCCACCACCGCCGATTTCCAGCAGTCTCACGCCTCAGATTCTACCCTCCTACTTTTCCCCATCTTCATCCAATATTGCAGCACCGGTTGAACAGCTTTTGGTCCGGACTCGCTCTGTGGGTGTCAATACATGTGAAGTTGGAGTAGTGACAGAGCCAGAGTGTCTTGGGCCCTGTGAACCTGGGACCAGTGTGAATTTGGAAGGGATCGTGTGGCATGAAACGGAAGAAGGTAAATACAATTTATTTTTATATATTTCCCCATGCCCTCTTCCCCATGATGTATTTATGTCCACCTGTGAGGAGAATTTGTTTTGCGGTATTCAGAGAGGAATGAAAAGTGTTTTTTTCCGCTCTCTGGATTTGTGTTGGAAGGAAGAACTGTGTTTGTCCTCTTGTGCGTGGCTGCTTTTACATTGCGGATGAGTCAGGTGTTTCGAAAAGTCATTCTCCTCTTTTAAATGCTAACATGGAAGGACTGTGAGAAGCGGGTTAGGGTTTACTCTGCCCCTAAAAGGTATGGTGGAAATTAGGAAGGGAGATAGATCTCAAGTTTATTTAATTCTTAGGGTGCCAACCAATGTGTCTGTCTTGACATGGTTGTTTTTGTGTTATGGAGGCTTATATTTATTTTCTGAGTTGAGCCAAGGTTCTTGTACATAGTGAGGATCATGGTCATGATATGGTTGTGGCCAGCTGGTGCACAGAAGTAATGAGGCCAGGGCCAAAGACTTAAGCCCTAGTAAGCCTGTCACTTCTCTTCTATGGCCAGAGACATAAAACCTTTTCTGTTCCTTAACTCGGCAAGCCATTTGGTAAATGCAGTCCATTAGCCACAAGAGAAACAAGATTCAAAGGAAATGGATCAGGATTAATCTATCATTGCTACTGGAATATACATCAGAGCATATGCCATGCCGATAGTGGATCCAAATCTTGGCCATGTCTCATAGCACATGACCACCAGGTACAACGTGTTTCATATGGCCAGTGTCATTAACAAGCCAACCAAAACAAGCCAACCAATAATTGAAAACTAAGTACCAAGACGAGCTGCAGTGCTCCGTTGGGGAATGAGTAGAGTAGAAGGGATAAGGAAGAAGCATGCTGCAGGGTGCTTCAGAGTGTACCAGGGAACAAAGAAAAATGAAGGGGTGGGGAACTTTTTTTCCCCTGTCAGTTCGATTGGTCAAAGATAAAGGAGATGACAGTTTGTTGATATCATGGTCATTTGCCAGAGGAGTAAGGGCAGGATGAGGGTAACAAGAAGGGTCTGAGAGTCACTGTTATTCATTTGATTCCTCTGAATCAAGGGGGAAAATTTGAGGGCCAAAACTCAAAGGGAGAAGGTGAAATGTACTCAAAAGTGACTGAGTGAATGGGGAATATTGAGGGTAACTGCTGGGCAAGAAGTAGTTGAGAAAAAATCGTTAAGGATAGTGACAAACTGGGGAATGATAGAAGAAAATAAAAATAAATGAAAATCAGATGACAAGAGTTGAGTATAATTCTTAAAAGGTAGAAAATGGCTCAGGCTGTTTCAAGGTAGAAAACAAAGGTTCTTAGAGAACTCTGAATTCTACATATTACATTAAATATACTCGTGTAGGATATGTTTCATAATTAAATAAAAAATATTTGTAGATAGCACTGGTAAGTATAAATAAAGACAGTATACAAGAAAGAATCAGAGAAAAGGTCTGAAAGTATGACTATGGTCAGCTCTTGTTTGCTCAGAGGGAAGTGATTAAAATTTACTTTTTTGGCTTCAGAAATGTTTGAGTTTTGGGTCTCTTCTTTCTTTTTGTACTTTTAATTTGGGTTTTTCAGATATTCTGGGAAGCCATCTGAAACAATACCATGGGACCACATTGGGAGGAACTGATGTCGGAGGAGCCAGAATTTGTCTCATCTTGCTTGTCTGTTCAGTCACCCTCCAGTACAAGGGGTCCCATGTGGGGAGCAAGCTTCTATCATGTTATTCCCTTGGGTTGTGCAGTTTGCCTTCCCTTTCATTTTCTCTAAGGGAAATGGTGGATAAGGCTTTCAGACTGACACTTCGGTGTGAAAAGTATAAAAAAGGATTCAAGACCTTAATAAGGTCACAGTGAATTTGTTTAGGTGCACAATTTCAGGAACAGCAAAATATTTGGAAAGTGTAAGGGTTAATTTCCCTAAACTTGAACATCAGATTTTTTTGTACTTGGATAATTTACTCATTAGGGTGAAATGCTGTCTTCCCATTTCTTAGCTATGACTTAGCACTTCCATCAGTTTATTGCTTGTCATGATTTTATTTATTCAAGTGTGGAGTAGGACTAAGTTCCTGCAGTGTGACCTCACTGGGTGGTAGATGTTGTAAAGTTAGCCACAGACTTTCTGGAACAGCTGTAAAGTTTGAGTTATGTTTCACTTTGCTTAGAAGTCTGCTTAGTTTTGACTTTTAACCTTAGCCTCTTCTCAAAGATAGGATTATTTAGGAAAAAAATCTGGGTCTGAAAACTATAGCAGTACATAAGTTGATGTGGAATTCTGGGCATCTGCTTAAAGAGCTGTAAGATATTATTACTATTATTATTATTATTTGATAGTGATGTACATAAAGCCTCACCAGTTCCACTCTGTCCTCTGAAAAACTGGTCTCCTGAGTCCAACGTAGCTGCTTTTATATGTGCTCCGATCCATCCATTTCTGTGGATATCTCTGTACATTCGTACAATGGACTGATAGCTTTAGAAGGTTTTCAGGCTGTTGGCAGCTCCAGCTTTCTCTTTACTGCCTCACATTTTCCAGGATTTGGAATGTGTGGATGTTTACTGTGGTGACAAGAAGGAGCTGGAGCTGTTAATAGAGTTATTCTTGCTGAATAAACTAAACTTCTGACCTCCAAAGAATTTAAGAACTCGTCTTAGTAAAGGCCTGGGTCATAAGATGTATGTTTAATGTGCAGCCATTTGCAAGAGCGTTCCATTTGCATTTTTCTCACTACAGTGTGTTTAAAGCTCTTGTACCAATTTAAAAATTAAACCCACTTGACCATTAATTTTTTTCTTTTGGGAAAAACAAAGAGAGACACAGAACAAACACATTGGGAGCCAGTTATTTGGCAGGGCTGAAAGAGAGGGATTCCAGGAGAAGGGGAGGGGAGAGTAAGCTACAATAGTTTTGTAGTATGAGGTTTCACTAACAAAGAGCTTCAAGTTGAGCATTTATAAAACTGTCAGGTGCCTTTGACTAATGTCCTGTAGATGGAGTTGAATAAAATCCTGTCCCTGGTATTTTCACTTTGAGAGTATTGTGTAACTGATAGTGTTTTCCACAAACCTAATTTGTTACGTGCGATCATATGTGTGTGAAGGTCATAAATGTGCCTGTGTTTTAAGGTCCTAGAATTTTAAGAGTTCATGTCTGTACTCTTTGGGGAATATTGAATATTACTGTGATTTCTTTGGATGGTTGGGAATTGCAAGACTAGACTAGGAGGATCCCCATTCAATACTTAATTGTTTCTTGTGTTTAGAGGAGGATTCTTTTAGTCATAGTCTTTCCCCTAGTGTTACTGCCAGTACATGAAGTACTGGTTGTCTAAGAACCAAGCTGTGCTCACGAATGAAGTGTTACTAGTGAAGTTCCCTCTGGAAAAAATTAATGGGTTTCAGATCATGCCTAATAGGAGAGAAAAACTATTACTGCATTTGGATGTTTGGTAATTCTACTCTGATCTTTTTTCTTTAAGGTGAATGCATAGGACCAATGATGTATGGTACAAAATTACTCACAGATGTTGGAAAGAATTTCCTTAGCATTTATTCCTGCCATTTGGGACACACATGCCTCTGTATAGTCATTTGTTTGAAAATTTGCTCTTAAAAAAAAAAAAAAAAAAAAAACAGAAAAAAAACATAGTGTATATAGCAATATGTGTAATACATGTGTGCTGAGCTTGGCTTTTTAGACTTTATGAATGTGTTTCCTTTTGATTTTTATTGAATCATGTTTCTTATTGGCTTTTTTTTTTTTTTTTTTTTTTTTTGCCTTACCTGAAAACATACTTGGTTTAGCTGCGTCTGTCGCCATTGTTATGACTGTTATTTACTACTGCTCTGCCACTCTATCATTCACGACCCTTTCACTTTCTTACTGGTTAAGTAAAGCCATGAAGAAAAGAAAGTGAGAGAAAGAAAACTGGTACTTGCCAAAGACGGTTCTCAGTGCTGTGCCTTTGAATCACCTTGGGAGCTTTTAAAATCCACTGATGCCCAGGCACCACCGCAGGCATTTTGGTTTGGGTTGGGATTTTGGTCTGGGTTGGCATTTTGGTCTGGTTTGGCATTTTGGTCTGGTTTGGTATTTTGGTCTGGGTTGGCATTTTGGTCTGGGTTGGCATTTTGGTCTGGTTTGGTATTTTGGTCTGGTTTGGCGTTTTGGTCTGGTTTGGTGTTTTGGTCTGGGTTGGCATTTTGGTCTGGTTTGGCATTTTGGTCTGGGTTGGTATTGGTGTTTTGTCAAAGCTCCCTAGGTGATTCTAATGTGCAAATAAGGTTGAGAACCACTGTCTTGTGGCGAAGAGTTTATGTCTTAGCCCCTCTGCAAGTTCCTTGACCTTTTCCCTGTAAGGAAGACACATGTGTTATTGCTTCACTTTCCCAGATATAAAATGGACATGGGGACACCTGTCCTGCTCACCTCACAGACAGTGTCCATCAAGATGCTGTGGCAGGTGAGCAGAGTTGTTGAATCACTGTGCTGATGAAGAAGAGGGTCTGGCTTTGTTCCTCAACATGAACTCCACAGAGGATTTAAGAGGCTTAACAAACAACTGGTAGTACCACTCTTCCTAAGTTATTGATATGGGAAGAGTGGACCCTACTGTTGATTTCTCAAGTGAGCCAGATGCAATACTTCTATTTCTGTGTGGCCTCTGCTGAATTATTTTTGAGATGATTCAGAACCCCATAGTATTAAGGAAAGTTGTTAATGTAGCAAATACAGAATTGTGCTCGGAGAATCAGATTTTTCGGGGGTGGGGGCAATGGATATACAAAGGGCAGCTTACCATAGTGACTGTTGTTTTAATGAGAAGACTCAGCACCTGGTGTGAGAGGAGGAATGCTTGTTTGTATGAGGACCTTCTTCACTTGATGCATTTTTCAAGGAAGGAAATTGACTTTGGGAATCAGTGTTTTCAGAGTATTTAATTGGAGAAAGAAATGATTCTTTCTTTTTTTTTTTTTTTTTTTTTTTGAGACAGAGTTTTGCTCTTGTTGCCCAGGCTGGAGTGCAGTGGTACGATCTTGGCCCACTGCAACCTCCACCTGCTGGGTTCAAGTGATTCTCCTGTCTCAGCCTCCTGAGTAGCTGGGATTACAGGCACATGCCACCACGCCTCAATAATTTTTTAATTTTTAGTAGAGACGGGGTTTCTCCATGTTGGTCAGGCTGGTGTCGAACTCCTGACCTCAGGTGATCCACCCACCTCGGCCTCCCAAAGTGCTGGGATTACAGGCCTGAGCCACCCCACGTGACCGAAATGATTCTCTTTCAAATCACCAGAGATATTTTTAAATTCTTCTGCTTCAGGCTGGGTGCTCCTGTATCTCCAAAGTCATAAAGATGATAGTGTTTAAGTGTGCAATGCAGGAGGAGGTTCGAGCCAATTCTTGTTTTTTTTCTTGAGACAGGGTCTCAGTTCATCACTCAGGCTGGAGTGCAGTTGTTGTGATCATGGCTCACTGTTGCCTCAATCTCCTGGGCTCAGGTGGTCCTCCCACCTCAACCTCCCAAATAGCTTGCACCACAGGTGCATACCACCACACCCAGCTTATTTTTTTTTTTTTTTTGTATCTTTTGTAGACACGAGGTTTTGCCATGTTGCCCATGCTAGTCTCGAACCCCTGGACTCAAGCGGTCCACCCGCCTTGGTCTCCCAAAGTGCTGGGATTATAGTGAGGTATCTCACTCAGCCTCAAGCTAATCAATTTAAAAGGTCAATGATCCTATGTAATGGAAAATGAATCTGTGGTATTGTTATTCCTGTTCTGCAGTATTTGCTTACCAATCTTACGACTGAAAATAGAACTTTTCTTTTGAAATTCTGATTAATTTGAGGCACGATTAAACATTAATCCAGGCTTACTTTGTATTTTCAGTAACAGCATGGAGTTGGTACAGTACTTTACAGAGTGAAATATTATTTATTGAGGTATTTCACAGTGACTTCATCAATTCAACTTTGACTCCCAAGAGGAATAAGATGTCTGTATTTCGTGACCCCTATCCAAATCAGTGGTGATTATAACAGTGCAATGATAGGGAACTTGAGATGTCTAGTGTGCATGCTTCTTATGACTCCTGTGCTAAATGGAGATAAATCAGCCCCCAGCAGGTGAGTCGGGCAGGTGAGCATGGTTGTTTAATTACCATGCTAATGAGAAAAAGGGCCAAGTGGTGAGCCTCAACATGGACTCTACAGAAGTTTTGAGGGGCTGGAAGAACTACTAGTTACTGCCACTCTGTATTGGCTGTGAACTTGCCCCTCAGCTTCCTGGGCCATCTTGCCATGGAAGTTGTCAGTGAAAGTGTGGGTGGTTCCCATCATTCTGAGCAAACTGTCGCAAGGACAGAAAACCAAACACCGCATGCACTCACTCATAGGTGGGAATTGAACAATGAGAACACTTGGACACAGGAAGGGGAACATCACACACCTGGGCCTGTTGTGGGGTGGGGGTGGAGGGGAGGGATAGCATTAGGAGAAATACCTAATGTGAATGACGAATTGATGCGTGCAGCACACCAACATGGCGCATGTATACATATGTAACAAACCTGCACGTTGTGCACATGTACCCTAGAACTTAAAGTATAATTAAAAAAACAGAAAGTGTGGATGGTTCCTTGAGGTTCATCACCATTGTCGGCAGAGCAGCTCAGGGTACCAGTGCACTTCTGAAGTTCACAAGTGCTACCCACTTTCATATGGAAAAGGCAACCCAAATAGTGAATCAAATCTGTATATTTACTGGACTACATACCATCTTAGTTACCTCTGATTATTCTGAGTACATTGATGAAAAAAATTTTTTTAGTAAAAATAAAATCGAATTAAGGGATACGTAATAAACAACAAAACTCATCAGGGTATTCTCATTTTAAGATTAATGAGGGCCAGGCATGGTGGCTCATGCCTGTAATCCCAGCACTTTGGGAGGCCAAGGTGGGCGGATCATGAGGTCAGAAGATCGAGACCATCCTGGCTAACATGGTGAAACCCCGTCTCTGCTAAAAATACAAAAAAAAAAAAAAAAAAAAAAAAAAGTAGCCGGGCATGGTGGATGGTGCCTGTAGTCCCAGCTACTTAGGAGGCTACTTAGGAGAATGACTTGAACTCGGGAGGTGGAGCTTGTAGTGAGCTGAGATGGCGCCACTGCACACCAGCCTGGGTGACAGAGTGAGACTCTGTATCAAAAAAAAAAGATTAATGTTAGCAGTTCCATAGAAAATACAGAAGGTAAAAAAAACGGAAGACAAGTCTTCACATAGGCATACAATAGACAGTCAATAAAGGTGTACTGAATGGAGAGAAAGGAAGGAATTGTCCTAGGTTTTGTGCCATTTTCCTGGATTTGCTTTACTTGTGGACCTACTTGTTTCATGCTTTCCTGATGAGGGAATGCAGCCAAATTTGGATATGATGAGTGATTGAGTATTTTGTGGGAAAGCAACAACATAGACCGTCACTTTAACTCTTGTCAATGTGAAAAATAAGCTGTTGTTGAGTAGGATTCAGTTTAATGTTTTAGATCAAATATTTGTTTTTTGGTGTCATTTCTGTATATATTTTCGTGGTGACATTCGGTGCTAAGTAATGAACCAATAGGTTTAAAACTCGCTATGTAAAGACACTGTTACCTCTTTTTTTGTGTTGGTTGATATTGTAGCCAGGTTTATTCTTATATGTGAATATATAATGGAAAACTTTAAAACTAATTTTTTCTTAGGACTTATGGTAAAAGATATAAGCGCTATCTTATAATATTTGTGTGTATATGTGGTACTGTTCTGCTTTTTAGTCTTCTTCCTGTAAAAAGGAATTAGTAAGAAAATCTTTTTTTTTTTGAGAGAAGTCTTGCTCTTTTCCCCCAGGTTTGGGTTGAGTGCAGTGGCTTTGTCTCAGCTCGCTGTAACCTCTGCCTCCCAGGTTCAAACGATTCTCCTGCCTCTGCCTCCCAGGTAGCTGGGATTAAGGCGCCTGGCACCACGCCTGGCTAATTTTTGTATTTTTTAGTGGAGACAGGGTTTCACCATGTTGGCCAGGCTGGTCTCGAACTCCTGACCTCAGATGATCTGCCCGCCTCAGCCTCCCAAAGTGCTGAGATTACAGGCGTGAGCCACCGCGCCCGGTCAGGAATTAGTAAGAAAATCTTGAGTGTCTTAATATTATAGTGACTTTGAGCTGAAGAGGTATTTTCTAATTACAAAATGGAGATGGTCTCATTGGTTGCAAAGAATAACTTGTTATCCTAGGTGGACATTTGATTAAAGTATTGCACTGACATTTAAAAAAATAAGTTCTCACAGCAGCTTTATTGAGATATAATTCACATAACTTACAATCTACCCACTTCAGGAGTATAATTCCGTGTTTTGTGTGTGTGTGTGTGTATTCAGAGTTGTACAACCATCACCGCAATTCATTTCAGAACATTTTGATCACCCTGAAGGAAACCCTGTATCCGTCAACAGTCATTACCACTTACTCCAATCCCCCCATGTTGTTGACTTTTACATCCTTGTCCTCGATTCTTTGTTGTTTTTATGTGCAAACAAGGGACTGGCTTGTTGAATACTTACTTTGTGCCAGGCATTGTGCTAGGCATGCTTGTCAGGTCATGATTTCCTTTAATCCTCAGAACAAAAGCCAAAATAAGCCCACTGTCATTATCTATATTTTAATAAAGGAGACTTACAAAGGGATTCGTCTGTGCCAGGCAGCACACGTGGCAAGTGGGGGAGAGTCTGAATTTGAACACACTGTGGTTGGACTTTCAGAGTCCTTGTTCTTCATACAATTCCTGGGTGTTCTGGATTTCTGTCTACCCCTTCACAAAAGTTCCTGTCTATTTTATGAAGTGCTCTTTGGAAAGGGAGTCAAATGTGATGTAATAACTGGAGTTTATTTTTAAACATGGAATGATAGGAATTTCTTTATAATTCTAGCATCTGATTTTGGCAGTAGTATTTGAATCAGCTTCAGCTGGGTTGATGTATACAAACCATCACTTTCAGCCCCACTATGCTGCAAGCTTCTTAAGTGCACAAATTCCATCTGTTTTGTTCACTGTTGGATCCCCAGCGCCTGGCACAGAGTAAGTGCGCCATACATATTTGTTGAATGTTGAATAAATTCGTGGAACAAAGTGATATGGTCTTGATACCTGTTTGAGTAGTGTAGCTTTCTAGTCAGGAATATGTTACTTTTAAATTAAGTTTGGTCTAGACAATTGAAAATAGAGAAATCTACTTTGTCACTGATTTTTAAAAATGCATTATAAAATCTCATTACATTTTATTATATTTCAGCTTCCATCCTTGTTATTGTAAGATTAATCTGCACAAGAAAGGAGGAACAAAATATTTGACATACTTTTTCCCTCAAATCATCCATATCCTCAATACAGTTTTCATTTTTCAATTATAAAAGGAATACATGCCATTTTAGGAGATTTGGGAAGAAAAGTAAAAATGTAGATGGGAAAAAACTCTATAATCTCACAATTTAGTGATGACTTAATAAATATGTTAGTTCATTTTCTTGATTTTTTTTTTTTTTTATTCTTAACTCTAGGTACAGTGCTGTACTGCAGATCTCTAGAACTTAATTATCTCGAACAACTAAAACTTTATACCTGTTGAGCAGCAGTTTCCCCTTTTTCCCACCCACGGTTGCTGGGAACCACCATTCCATTCTGCTTCTGTCTCAACTACTTTAGATAGATCATATATGTGTAATAATTATGTGACTGGCTCACTTCACTTGACGTAATATCCTTAAGGCTCATGCACGGTGTCACATATGACAGGATGTCCTTTTGACATGCCGAATAATATTCCAGTGTGTGTATATTCCTCATTTTCTTTATTCACCCACTGATGGACAGTTAGGTTGCTTCCATATGTTGGCTATTGTGATAAACAATTTGGATAAACAACCCAGAAGTGGAATGGTTATCTTTTGATTTTTTAAATAACGGCTATCCTAACAGGTATGAGGTGCTGTCTCATGGTTTTGGCTGCACTTCCTTTGTGGGTAGTGACGTTGAGCACTGTGAGCATCTTCACACATACTTGGCCATTTGTGTGTCTCCTCTGGAGAAAAGTCTATTCAAGTGTCCCCCAGCCCTCACCTTCTTTCTTTCTTTCTTTCTTTTTTAAATAAAAGAGACAGGGTCTTGCTATGTCACCCAGCCTGTAGTGCAGCCTCAAACTCCTGGGCTCAAGTGATCCTTCTGCCTCAGTCTCCCAAGTAGCTGGGATGGGCCTACAGACGTGTGCCACCATACCTGGCTGAGACAGGGTCTCGCTATGTTGCGCGGGTTGGTGTTGAACTCCTGGCCTCAAGTGATCTTACCATCTTGGTGTGGCCTCTCGAGTTCCTGGGATTATAGCAAATAACAAATAAGCCAATGAAAAATTGTGTAAAACATTTCTGCACATTTTTTTCATTGAGTTATTTTGTGTGTGTATATGTGTGTGTGTGTGTGGTTTTCTTTCTTTCCTTTTTTTTTTTTTTTTTTTTTTGCTGTTGCTTTGAAGGAGTCCCTGTTTTGGATATTAACCTTTTGTCAGAAACAGAGTTTATACATATTTTTCCATTCTTTTTCCTTTTCACTCTGTTGTTTACTGTGCGAAACCTTTTTAGTTACATGTAGTCGCACTTGTCTATTTTTGCTTTTGTTGCCTTTGTCTTAGTGTCTTTAGTTGAGATCATTCAGTGGATAAGGTTTTTTTTGTTTGTGTTTTTGTAGAGGTGGGGTCTCACCATGTTGCCCAGGCTGGTCTTGAACTCCTGGGTTCAAGCAATCTTCCTGCCTTGGCCTCCCAAAGTGCTGGGATTACAGGCATGAACCACTGTGTGCGACCTGGATACACTTTTTTAAGAGGCTGTTTTGTAAGAGCAGTTTTAGGTTCACAAAAAAATCGAGAAGAAGGTACAAAAATTTCCCATATATCCCTTGCCCCTACACTTGCATAGCCTCTCCATTATCAACATTCTCCACCAGAGTGGTACATGTGTTACAATTGATGAATCTAATTGACACGCCATCACCCAAAGCTCGTAGTTTATGTTAGGGTTTGCCCATGGTGTGATGCAATCAGTGAGTTTAGACAAATAGATAATAAGCTGTATTCACTATGTAGTTTCATGCAGAGTATTTGCACTGCCCTAAAAATCTTCTGTGCTCTACTTATTCATCTCTCCTTCCCCCATCCCAGGGCAACTACTGATCTTTTAATTGTCTCCATTGTTTTGCTGTTTCTAAAGATGTCATATTGTTGGAATCATACTGTCTGTAGCCTTTTTCAGATTGGCTTCTTTTACTTAGCAATATGCATTTAAGTTTCTTCCATGTCTTTTTGTGGCTCGATAACTCATTGCTTGTGAGTGCTGAATATTATTTCATTGAGTCTGGATGTATCATGGTTTATTTGTCCATTCACTCCTGAAGGACATCTTGGTAACTTCCAAGGTTGGCAATTATTAATAAAGCTGCTGTAAACATCCATTTGTAGATTTTTGTGTAGACATAAAGTTTTTAACTGCTTTGGGTAAATACCAGGGAGTGCAATTGCAGGATCATCTGGTAAGAGTATGTTTAGTTTTGTAAGAACCTGCCAGACTGTTTTCTGGAAAAGTGGCAATACTGTTTGGCATTCCCACCAGAAATGAATGAGAGTTCATTTGGTGTTGTCAGTGTTGTGGATTTTGACCATTCTAATGGGTGTGTAGTGGTATCTCATTGTTTTAATGTGAATTTTCTTGACAGTCTATGATGTGGAGCCTCTTTGCAGGTACTTATCAGCCATCTGTATATCTTTTTTGATGAGCTGACTGTTAAGGTTTTTGGCCCATTTTTCTTAGAGTTGTTTTCTTATTGAATTTGAAAAGGTCTTTGAATGTTTTGGAGAATAGCTTCCTCTCTCTCTTTTTTTTTTGGGTGGAGGGGCGGGGGGGACAGGTCTTACTCTGTCACCCACACTGGATTGCAGTGGTGTGGTCATAGCACATTGCAGCCTTGAACTTTTTGACTGAAGCCATACTCTCGTCTCAGCCTCCTGAGTAGCTGGGACTACAGGTGTGCACTGCCACACCTGGCTAATTAAAATTTTTTTTTTTTTTTAGAGACAGGGCCTTGCTCAGTTGCCCAAGCTGGAGTGCAGTAGTACAATCATATCAAGCATATCACAAGCATATCACTGTAACCTTTAACTCTTGGGCGTAAGTGATCCTCCCACCTTGGCCTCGCAAAGCACAGGATTATGGGCATGACCCAGTACGCCTGGTCTTTAGTTTTTCTCATATAGATCTTACATATGTTCCTTTTACATTTATACTACCTAAGTATTTCATCTTTTTCATTGCTAATATAAATATTATTGTGTTTTTAATTTCAAATTCTACTTACTCATTATTGGTGTATGGAAAATTGATTGACTTTTGTATATTAACCTTACATCCTGCAACCTTGCTATAATTTCTTAGTAGTTCTAGGTAGATACACTTTTAAATGTTGCCTTCTTTTAATCTTAACGTTAAAACACAAGCATTTCTGGTGTTAGGAAAACACTTTCTAGGAAGCATTTTTTAAAATATCAAATATTCCGTGGTATGGACACACCAAAGCTTAATTTAATTTAAATTCCATTAAGAATGGATATTTACATTGCTTTCAACTTCTTAGATAAATATAAATAGCATTACATAGTATGTCTTTATGTATGAAGTTTTTTTGTTTTGTTTTGTGAATTTGGAATTTTTATGCTGGGATCAGTTTTCAGGAAGCTGAATTGCTGAGTTGAAGTATACAAACATTTCTAATGTAGTAGAATCACATATTGCCTAACTACTTCCCCTAAGAGTTGTACCAGTTGATATTTCCTGGATGAGAGTGTCCGTCTTAGTTATCCTTTCCAACTTTAGACTTGCTGACATTTTGATGACAAAGGGATGAAGTTGTAAGTCAAATGTATGGCTCTCAACGTTCATACCCAGGGTCCTACCCTACATAGAAAGGGAATGAGACTTCCTCCTTATAGTAAAACTCAAAATTGTTCAGCAAGAGGAATCTGCAAGAGTGTAGCCGGGCGCGGTGGCTCAAGCCTGTAATCCCAGCACTTTGGGAGGCTGAGACGGGCGGATCACGAGGTCAGGAGATCCAGACCATCCTGGCTAATACGCTGAAACCCCGTCTCTACTAAAAAATACAAAAAAACTAGCCGGGCGACGAGGCGGGCGCCTGTAGTCCCAGCTACTCGGGAGGCTGAGACAGGAGAATGGCGTGAACCTGGGAGGCGGAGCTTGCAGTGAGCTGAGAGCCGGCCACTGCACTCCAGCCTGGGCGGCAGAGCAAGACTCCGTCTCAAAAAAAAAAAAAAAAAAAAAAAAAAAAAAAGAGTGCAAACGCTCCCAAGAGACCACATGACTGGGCTCTGCTTCAATGGAGGGCTTTGCTCTGGATGTCAGAAAGGTTTGGATTTAACTTCGGCTTCTGTCTAGAATGACTTTTACAGCTCTTTCTCTCCCAAGAGAAGGAAGTTGAAAGAGACTTTTAAATATGAAGAATTCAAACAGTCAAGGGAGAAAATTAGTCTGTCAAGCATCCATTCTGAACCGGAAGGAATCTGATTTACATGTGTTGCTGTCTCTGCAAACATTTTTCTTCTGGATTCTGCTTTTTCAGAATAAAGAAGGATGAAGGACAGGATTTTCTAGAAAACCTTCTGCGTCTCATGATTTGTTTATAATATATAATTTGTCACTTGATGCATGCAGTGTGCAGTTTTCCCCGGCATGCCCACGTGCTATCCTGCCCCCTGCTACTTTTATTTCCTCTCGTAGTCTCTTTTTCCCTTGGCTTCTTCTGTGTATAACTACAGCAGGAGGAAGAACCCATCAAGGTAGTTTTCAAAAATAGTATCTACAAAAGCATTCCTATATGCCCTTCTGGGGCCTTTCTGATCTCAAATAATTTTGGCTGGTATTTTCCTGGCAAAAGAAAAATAAGCTGTAATATGAGAGAAGACATATCACAGGTTTTCAAAAGCTGTCCTCAACAAAAAAAGTAGGGGGAATTCAGCTCGTGGGCACAATTGCAGGGTATCTAGCAAAGTCTGACATAACCCAGTCAGGAGACCCAGGAAGGTAAAAAAGTGCTGTGAGGCAGGCAGGATGCTTACTGCTCATCTGATAATTTCTTGGAATTGAATAGTAAATTGAGCATTTATTATATACATACACATTATACCCATATATATTCATTTCATAATTAAGTCTTCAGACTCAATGTATATATTTGAGACCCCTTCACAGTATTTCCAACCTTGGATGTTAGAAATGTGGCTGTTTCCTTTATGTGACACAAGACACATTTGGTGTGTCTGAACAATTAAACACTTTTGCCTAGAGAACCTTCTGTTGCTCTGTCAACACCATCTAGTCAGCATTTTCTCATTTACGGAGACGATTCCCATAATCAGGACCATTATTCTTCTGGAAAAAGTGAGGTACAGACCATCCAAAGAAAATGACTGTGGGAAGTGCCTTCTTTCTGAATTTCTAGTTTTACCTAATATGATTAGTCTTTTCCTACTTTTGAGTCTGTTTATGTGTGTATGAATATAACCAACTATTTAAAAAATATGCTATGAGAGAAATAAACATTTGCTTGTCCGTTTGAGGTTTTGACTGAAATGTGGAAACTTAATTCGGGTTATTGAGTGAAATGTTTTTAAAATTTGATATTCACCAAATATTTTTACAAAAACACCCCAACTGTAGTTTCCAACTATATATTTCATAAGAAGGAAAAAAAATGGCCCACCACTTCCTGTGCCTCAGAGAGTCAATGCCTTGTATTCTCCTGGCCCAGTGGGCAGTTTTGATCCTGCCAGCTCTTCGAGGACTTACCTGTACATTTGCACAGTTTGTATATTGTCTTGTAGATGTCTTCCTCATATCCACGTTGACAGACAACTTTTGAAGTAACTCAAGTTGACAGAGCTGACTGAGAACATTTAATGTGTCTTATTTCACTTGAGCAGCAGCAGAGGCCAACTTGTTTAAAGAGAACCTGCAAAAGTTGCTTTCCACTGCTTTCCTCAGCTTCATAAGAAGACCTAGTCACTTTTCAGCATATGAAAAGCCAGCCAGTTCCAGACAGTGCACACAGTACACATATAAAATTATTTATTGTCCAGACAATCATGTGCGGGTGGGTACCAGAAGCACAGAAGAACCACAACTGGGACTGGGCCATTGGCTTGGCTCACTCTTGAAGCTGGCTGCAGTAAGCAAGTGTGTGAGAGTCACTTTCAGTTCAAAAAGTCTTTGAATACTCAAGGGCAGACACATTAGGAGGCCAGAGACCAGGAACCAGGACAATCTTCATTGCAAAGCAGTAGTGCCATGTTGAACTCATCTCTTCCATAGACTCCTGCCTGATAGGGTGACCTAAGGGCATTATCACATTCACAGGGACAGATAATCTAATGGAATTAAGGAAACGGAGGGTCAGTTTTCAAAGAAGCAGAATAGAGTGAGCTACTTAAAATTATATTGGTTGCACATTAATCTTCAATGATTCAGAAGGGGGGTATTACCTTAAATTTCCCAGTCAGTTACTAGAGAATCCCTAAAGTATACACCCTCTAGGAAATCTCACTTTATATTTGGCATTTGAATTAAAAGTCTTCTTAAAATAAATATCATCAGCCATACCAGTCCTCCTTAGCTTGCAGTTTCTTGCAAGTAGCACATTTCCAAGTATGGAATTTCAACAAAGCACATCATATGTTGAGTGTGACTGTTAAGTATTTGAGGCTATGATTTAGCATCACCATCTTTATTTTCTCACATTGAGGAAAATGACGTATGGGGGAATCTATGAATTGCACAGAAATCAAGGCAGAGTCCAAAGGAGAATTAAAAGCACAGAGTTCTGTGGCTCTAGTGATGGCTTGGGAGGGATCTAGTTGTTCTAACCACATATACCCACCTCAAGGTTTCAGGATCAGGTGGGCTGGCTGCGTGCTGAGTTCCTCCTCTGGAGAATCAGGCTGGCAGCTAAGTCAGATCCCCTGGGGTCTGTTGATAAGTTGCTGTTGTTTTATTATTATTTTTATTATTATTATTTATTATTATTTTTACTCTAGATTTGACTCTACCCTGACTATGCCTGATCAGGAGAGTCAGGTTTTACACTACACTTTACACAAAGGAGATGCAGATACTCTACCAGCATGTATGCAACTGTAACTTCATGCATTCCTTGGGGTAAATTGTTTGTGTATTTTGGAAAGTAGAAAGAATAGTCTGGTGTTTACAGAGGAATATTAGGGGATTGTCAGGGAGCCTAATTTTGTGTTGTTCTTTCGCTCCGTGAATTCTGGCAGTACAACTTGCTATGGTTCAGTGTTTTGTGTCATTCCCCCGTTTATTTCATTCTGATCATTAATGAAAAGCGACAAAAGTGTAGCAAGAGTGCCAGACCAGTTGGTAGGCATAATAAGATTGATTAGAGCCCAAAATGAAAACATTAAAATCACTTGAAGGCAGCCAAAACCTTACTTCTATTACATATGAACTTGTTTTTTGGATACATGAATAGTGAAGAGTATCTGGAGTTGACAGTACATGACTGCAAAAGCATGTGAGAAGTTATTTGCCTTTGTAATGCCCATGACAACGAAGCAAAAAGTGCATTTATATTTCATACAATATATTGTGTTCATTAAGACCCTCTGAAAGGACATAATTGTATAAATCAAGAAGCATCTGCAATATTTTGTTTAAAAATTCTTCTTTATCCTTTTGGCTGCAGTAGTCTAGCATCTGTCCACTTAGCAGATTTTAAAAATGTATTGTTGGCCGGGCGCGGTGGCTCAAGCCTGTAATCCCAGCACTTTGGGAGGCCGAGACGGGCGGATCACGAGGTCAGGAGATCGAGACCATCCTGGCTAACACGGTGAAACCCCGTCTCTACTAAAAAATACAAAAAACTAGCCGGACGAGGTGGCGGGCGCCTGTAGTCCCAGCTACTCGGGAGGCTGAGGCAGGAGAATGGCGTAAACCCGGGAGGCGGAGCTTGCAGTGAGCTGAGATCCGGCCACTGCACTCCAGCCTGGGCGACAGAGCGAGACTCCGTCTCAAAAAAAAAAAAAAAAAAAAAAAAAAATGTATTGTTGCAGAATCATCAAGAGTTCTTGGTATTTCACTTATGACTACTATTGGACAAACTGTGTTTGAGAAAAGACCTGTAGCTAAACCATGAGAAAAACCGAATTAAAACAAAATGGCGTGGTTGCTGTAACTTTGAGGTTACTATAGTGTACTTGTTTTAAAACAAGGGAAAAAGAAGTCCAGTTAAAAGGAAAAGGAAAACTAAGTAACTAGTGAACTTCTGTTGGGAACTCTCACTTCGCACCACACTCATTTGTTATAAAAATATACGTATATATAATGACCTAACGAAGTTCTTTCAGAGTATTTTTGTTGCGTCCTCTCCTTTTGGTGACAATATCCCCCATTCACTGTGAAAACTAATGCATGATATATAAGCTAAGTATGATGTAGTTCGGAAATACCTTAGGACTTAATGGGTAAGCTTGATAAGGTACAAGGGAAAAGAAGAACCCCGGAAAAAAGCACTGGATCAGGTGTCAAGAGAACGGGGCTGTAACCTCCCTTTTCGCACCCTCTAGCTGTGTTTTCTTGGCTCTGGCCTCACTTTCCTCAGGTGTACAGAGAAGGGGTGGAGGTTGGAGTACATAACCTCTTGAAGATACCTGAAATTCAGGTAGTCAAGGAGTGTTAAGATATTACAGTGTTCTTCATGGCAGAATCAGGTAGCAAAGGAGTGGTAAAGATCTTAAGGTGTTCTTCATGCCAGCATCATTTCAGACTTAAAGGATTCTAAACAAAATTCTTAGCAAATAGTCAGCCCTGATGGCATTACCCATAGTGCGAAGAAGTGCTGTTGAAGGAGTAGCCATGACTTGAGTCTCCAAAAATAGATCTATTTCTAGGACTCTATTTACTCCCATCATTTATTAAACTAGTAGTACTTCTGCAGGTAAAGCGGGATCTGGTTTGAGTAGGCTGACACTTATTTTTTGCTCTGATACACTCCAAAGAAGAATGAACCCATTAAAGACATTATCTAATAAGATTCCTAAGAGGTAGAGTCTTACCATTTCATTGGCAGGTTTTGGAACCCCTGGTCTAACGTGCCTGTACCAGATCCAGTGACTTCTAGTGCCACTTATATATACCTTGTATTAAGATTTCTTAGAATGCTCAAAAGACCACTGTGAAATATAGAATTTATTGGATGCATGAGAGTTAACACATAAATGTAGTTGAATTTTCTTTTTAACTTTTATTCAGGTTATGTGTGTTTAAAGAGCCACATAGCTCTACAAGGCCCGTAACAAAGAACAGTAGTTTCATAGTTCACCTTTCCCTTCACCCAGTTTCTACTTTCCAGAGGCAACTCACAAAACCCTTTGGGCTGGCATTTTCCTCAATATTTTGAAAACACATGCTTATATGGGTGTTTCTTGATTTATTTTTCAGTTTTAGGTATTTTATAGTAACTTTTTATTATGGAAGGTAATGATTTAGCTCCCTTACTCACCCTTTCCTCCAACACAAATATATTTTACCACCACCCATACTTCCAATATAATTATGAGTTATGAGCTCTTCATGGCTATGTAACAAATTATTCTAGACAACAGTACCTTAAAACAGCAAACATATCCCACAGTTTCCATGGGTCAGGAATCTGGGAGCAACTTAGCTGGTGCCTCTGGCTCAGATTGTCTCAGAAGGCTTCAGTCAAGCTGTAGGTGCTACTGTAAGCTGAAGACACCGTCCAGTGGAGATGAAGGAGCCACTTCTAAGCTTCCTTATGTGGTTTTTCAGGCATTAATTCCTCACCGGCAACTCCACATGCTATGCCACGTGGGCCTCTCCATAGGACAGCTCACAACATGGCAGCTTGCTTCCCAGCAAGATCAGAGAGAGAGGGAGAGACAGAGAGAGAGCACCCAAAATGGAATTCAGTCTTTGAATAACTTAATGTTAGAAATGACAGCTCATTACTTCTGTTATACTCATGTTCATTATCAGTAAGTTCAGCCCACACTCAGGGGAGGGCATCACACAAGAGTGTGAATGCCAAGAGGCAGTGTCATTAGGGGCCATCACAAGTAATTATGAGACTGCCCACCACAAGTAATTGTGGTTAGGTCACTATTCAGCGCTTACATTATGACTACAGCACAGCAATGTTCTACGATTACCTTTTCTAATCCAACTCTTTTCCATGAGTTAATAATTAACTTATTTTTTTGTTGGCTTAGTGTTCTGTGCATCCATACTGATTCACCATTAACTGTCATGCCAGAATTATAAATTTGCGTCTCAGTATATTGAAATACACCAAGTGTAAGTTCTATACGTTTTATCTTTTGGAATATATTCTCCCAGAGTTTTCTTTTTTCTCTTTTTTTTGAGACGGGAGTCTGTCTCTGTTGCCCAGGCTGGAGTGCAGTGGTGCGATCTCGGCTCCCTGAAAGCTCCGCCTCCCGGGTTCACGCCATTCCCCTGCCTCAGCCTCTCCCAGTAGCTGGGACTACAGGCGCCCGCCACCACACCTGGCTAATTTTTTGTGTATTTAGTAGAGACGGGGTTTCACCGTGGTCTCTATCTCTGACCTCGTGATCCGCCCGCCTCGGCCTCCCAAAGTGCTGGGATTACAAGCGTGAGCCACCGCTCCCGGCCTCTCCCAGAGTTTTCTGACCTTCTCCAATCTGGACTGATTGCTTAGGTATTAGTCACAGCTATAAAAATCTGAAGTCTCTGTTGTATACTATTCTGAAGATGTCATTGCCTCTTATGTTGGATACCCTATTTCCTGACTTATCTCTGTTGGTCCATCCCTCCATTTTGGTGGTGCCCATTTTCCAATAGCTTGCTAAGAAAGGATTAATGGTAGGCCGGGCACGGTGGCTCACACCTGTAATCCCAGCACTTCGGGAGGCCGAGGCGGGTGGATCACCTGAGGTCAGAAGTTTGAGACCAGGCTGGCCTACATGGAGAAACCCCATCTCCACTAAAAGTACAAAAATTAGCTGGGCGTGGTAGCAGGCGCCTGTAGTCCCAGCTACTCAGGAGACTGAGGTAGGAGAATCACTGGAACCTGGTAGGCGGAGGTTGCAGTGAGCCGAGATCGCGCCATTGCACTCTAGCCTGGGACATAAGAGTGAAACTCAGTCTAAAAAGAGAAAGAAAAAGAAAAAGAAAGGAAAAGATAAGTATTCCTGGGAAGTAAAAATTTTGAAAGCTCAGATGCTTAAAAAATGTGATGCATAAAAATTTCTTCTGTCTACCTTCATGCTTGATTGATAATGTGGTTACATGAAGAATTGGTTGAAAATCATTTTTCTTCAGACTTCTGAAGATTATGCTCCTTTGCTTTGAGCTCCCCAGTGTTGTCTCTGAGGAGTCCAATGCCATTCCTGATTTCAGATCTTGTATTTGATACCTATTGCTCCACCCCAGAAACTTTCATCTTTTCTTTGTTTCCAGTATTCTGACATATGTCAATGGCATCCTTTAGCATGAGTCTTTTTTTAGAGTCAGGGACTTGTTCTTTCACCTAGGCTAGAGTGAGTAGGATGGTCCTAGTACCCTATAGCCACAAATTCCCAGCCTCAAGGGATCGTCCTGTCTCAGGCTTTCAAGTAGCTGGGACTTACAGTCATGTGCCAACATGCTAGGCTCATTTCTTTTTTTTTTCTATTTTTTTTGTAGAGATGGGATCTTCCTAGGAGTGTAAAGGTAGTCTTGAACGCCTGGTCTCAAGTGATGCTCCCAGCTCAGCCTCCGGAGTCACTAGGTTTCTTTCTCTCTCTTTTTTTTTTTTTGAGATGGAGTCTTTGTCACCCAAGGTAGAGTGCAGTGGCGCAATCTCAGCTCACCGCAACTTTGTCTCCCGAGTTCAAGTGATTCTCCTACCTCAGCCTCTTGGTGCCCATCACCATGCCCGGCTTACTTTTTTTTGGTATTTTTAGTAGAGATGGGGTTTCACCATGTTGGCCAGGCTGGTCTTGAACTCCTGACCTCAAGTGATACGCCTGCCTTGGCCTCCCAAAATGTTGGGATTACAGGTATGAGTCACTGCGCCCGGCCTGGGATTCTTTTTTAATCTGTTGTTCTGAGTTTGGTCCTCTCGTTGAAAACTCAAGTCCTGTAGTTTTGGAAATGTTATAGATGTATTTCTTTGGAAAGGATTAATTTCCATTTCCATGCTGTCTCTTTCTGGAACTCTTTATGTAGAAGTTGAACCTCTTGTGCCAATCTTCTTCTTTTCTGATCTTTCTCCTTTTTCAAAACTCTGGTTTATATGCAGTTTGTATTTTCTGTTGGGAGAGTTTTTAAAATTTATCTTTGTGTTTTCATTTCCCCCATATCGTTTTTAATTTCTAAAAGCTTTTTATTTTCTATTTTGGTTATTGGCATTGCTCTCTTAAAAAGCCTTCTATTCTAGTTTCATGAATGAAGCATCTCCTTATTTCTCTGCAGATATTTAATTAGCTTTTCTTCTTTCTTCTTTTTATTGTCAGCATTGCTTTTAATTCCTCTAAGTTTCTTTTTTGTGTATGTGTGTGATTTGTCATCTGTATTTTATGTTGAAGACTTTCCTCAAATGCCTATGACCATTGGCTGTCTGCTTCTATGAGTGGTGTGCTGAGAAGCTAGTTTGAAATTCTACATGCTTCAGTATAACTGAAGACCTGGATCAATTATTTCTGTAGAGTTGCAATTCCCATATTCTGGAATTCTGTAGACTTGCAATTCCCATATTCTGGAATTCTGTAGAGTTGCAATTCCCATATTCCTTGTCTCTTGCTTTTATCAGTTTTCCCCCAAAAAGACTTCACTGATTTCCTGGCAACCAACTTTCTTGCTGCCAATTTTGGAAAAAAAGAGAGTGAAGCATTCAGTCTTCATTATATAAACTTTATAAACTAAACTTTATGACTGAAATCTTTTTTTTTTTTATTTTTATTTTTAGTGGCCATAATATCATCCCCGTTTTACAAATGAGAAAATTTTTAGAGCTTTAAGTTTCTCTGTTGTAATTTCTTCATGGCCATCATTTATTTCATGACCTGAAATTGAGATAATTTCAGTCAGTTTGGAATGTGCCTTCATAATTATCCTTCTACAGAGATCTAGTCGTTTAATTTATCATTATTGTGGTTTGCTTGGCCTTTTTTTTTTTTTTTCCAATGTGGCTTCAGTGATGCTTGGTTTTCAGAAGACTGTAAGCTTGGGACTTAAATCAGCAGCATATGAATGGCCAGACTCCCCCCAGCCCAGCCCTACCTCCCTCCCTTATGGATCCTTCCCAGATCATTATCTTGGGCTTGAGCTCTGTCTTTATCTTTACTTATCAACATGAGCTGTTCGCCAAGCTGATTTTTCACAAATTCTTTCAATGTTGACCAGCCCTTTAATACCTGCACTTCTAAGAATCAGAGTCCTAAGAAAAGATAGATCTCATAAGCATTTTCCTTCTACAAGGACAGATGTGTGGAAGACACCGCATTAAAACCAAGGTACACTGCTATGTTCTATGGTAAAACCAAGCCACGGGGCAGGGTGCATTCCCCAGAGCTCCAAAGCAGTCTGCTCACTTAACCAAAGCACATTCCGTCGCCTGTATTTTCAAGTTTTTCTTTTCAGCCTAGAAAGGTACTTTTTCCTTTAGTCCACCTACTTCAGAATAATAAAAGGTACTTGCCTGCCTTCCTTGAGTGGAGACTGTAAAAGGTGATTTTAAACATCACATTGATATCTTATTCTGAGGCAGGGATTTTTCTCTCTCTTGTCCATGAATGTAGCCCCAGTGCCCAGCACGTTGGCAATTACCAATAAATATGTGTTGTCTGAAGGCAGGAAGGGAGGGAGGAAGGGAGGGAGGGAGGGAGGGAGAGAGAAGGAAGTCAAGAGAACTCATGACTTGACTTCAACCTGACTGAAAACAATCTTGCCACTTCTGTCCCCACTGCCTCCCATGTTGCTCAAGTCCTACACAGACACTCAGAGGGACCTTGTTGCATGGAGTCCGTGCTGTTCTGCCAGTTGAGTCAATAGGTGACAGGCAGTAAACTGAAGGAAACCTTTTTATATCCTTAAAAGTGTTATCTTCAAGAAGCACAGTTTGTAATGCTGGAGTGAAAAGGAGCCTCCTTTCAGATGGCCAGCTTGATGCAGGCAAAGCTGCTCATTTGTTTTCAGCTTCAAGGAGATTTAGAGCCTTGGCCTCCCCGGCAGTAGCTCGCAGTGGAATTGTTTTCTTCCTCCTTCATGTAAGTCTGCCACACAGGAATAAGAAAGGCCGGGGTGTTTGCTGAGCTGGCAGGACTGAATTCTTCTTTTTGCAGACAGACCTGGAGACCTGTTGCCCAGGACTTTTCTGACTTAATGGTGTACTCTTGGGAAAATACACCAATCTTTTTTCATATCTGAGGGCAACCACAGAACACTCACTGGAAGGAGCACTAGAGTCCAGTCACTTACCTGCTGGGAAAGGAAGAATCAGAGGGGAAAGCTTTTGGCTCATGGGCCCTGGGCAGAGCTGTCATTCGCCCTGGCAGAAGTAGACAGCATACAAAGGAAACACACATCAACTAACACGCACCCTCAGAAAATGCTCGTCAGACTCAAACCTTTGGCAAGTGACACCCCTGGCTTTGCCTGCCAGTCTAGATGTGAGCATGGGAACGGAATGGCAGCCCATTGTGGTGGGAATGACAGTTCCAAGTTGTCCTTTTCTGGCCTCTGGTTAAGTCTCCCGTCTGTTTAGACTACATTTACAGGAACCTATCAGTGGCACTTAGAAGGGGAATGTAGAAAAAGAAACTCTGCCAGGTGGTTCTATTTGTGCATTCTTGGTCAGCCGTTTCATTATTATGTGGATTTCCATAGTTAATTAGATTAATTTTAGTCTATTACAATTTGCTGGGATTTTTGTCTCAAAGTGTTGGGTACTGAGAGTTGAAGTTTTAAGATTTCTTGGTAATGCCTGGATCAACATTCTAGGAATTGCTTCATTGCCAGCTTTCCTTTTTTGGCAGTGGAAAAGGCATGAATAATGCCTTCTTTGAAGCTTTAAGGCACACAATAAGCTAAGAACTCTCTAATTGAACTTTACAAGCTGAAGGGGCTGACTTTCGGGCAGCATTTGAACAAACTTCTAGTCACCATAATTTAGTAAGGGTTGGCTGCCAAAAGCCATGTAAGGCTTTATTTGATCCATTTATGAATTAAGAGCCTGCAGTAAATTAATTACCATATATTGGGGCTAATAAAATCTAGCAGGATGAGAATGCCTTTGGGTTCATCTGCAGAGAGGAATAAGGACTGAGAGCTGCTTCCTGGTGTCTGAGTGTTTCTGGCTCCGGGCCTTCTGCCGTGCTGGGCAAGGGTGGTGTTCGTGCTCCGTGTCCACCGAAGAGGCATTTGAGCTAGCTTTTGGCTCTGCAACTGCTGGAAGGCTTTGCTCTATTGATCATAATAAGCTGTTCTGTCTTATTAAAGTTGCATCATGGAGTCTGGTTTTTAGAAGGCCTATTGAGAATTAGTTGCAGAAGAAGCGATTTGCTTGTATTTTCCGACAGTTAACAGGCCAAGCAGATGGGAGAGCAGACCTGAAATAGTTGGGTTGGCTGCCTGCCACTGTTCTATGAATTTTGATTTGCACGGATATGTAATAGTTGTATTTTTCCCTTTTTTGGAAGTACTTGCCTGTGAGCCTTGGGAAAATTAATCCTTGGTTTCCTGCAAAGTACACCCTTGTACGCGAATTTTGCTTCAGTGTTCCTTCCAGACCCTGTGCTGTGTCCTATGTCAAACAGATCAGGACACCATAGACTCTGTTCAGTTGAAGAGGAGAGTTCTTGCTCCGGTTTCCCATGGCTCCTCAGGGGAAAACTGTTTCCATTCACAATCTACTTTGTGTTTTAAGACGTTTTTCTCTTTCAAAAGGGGGGATTACTTTTCTCTTTCTTCAGGCTGTGTTTACCAAAATAAATGCAAGAAAGGATGTTAAATTTAAGCTTAAGAAAAGGAATTTATAGACAAATGTGAAACAAGCATGAATGTGTCTGGGTAAAGATCTGAGTTCTTCCTAAATCAGTTAAAATTTTGTCTCATTAAGCATTGAATATATATGCAAAATAATATTTTTAAACTTATGCATAAGATATAAAAAACAGCATGAAAGCAAACATATATTTCCTATTATTAGATTAAGTAATTGAAAATTTCATTTTCAGGACCTTTTTAACCCCTCAGTGATCCTTCCTTAACCCTATTCTGCTTCTTGCCCTCCCTACATAGCTGCTATCCTGAATTTTATGGTTTTTATTCCCATGTTTTATCATATACTTTTAAATTCCTAAATAATACATTGCTCAGTTTTGCATGGCTTTGCACTTTGCATATATGGAATCATATATAGTATATTTTCCAACTTGCTTTTTTCACTCAACATGAAGCATGAGTTCATTGTCAATGCTACATCACGTTGTTTGAATAAACCATTATTATTTATCCATTCTTGTGCCCATGGACTTTTGGATTGTGGCCAGTTCTTTACTGTTTCACACACTTTCTCCTGATATCTAAGCCAATTGTTAAACAAACCAATCTACTTTAAATAGTGTGCTGCTATTTTTTTTTTTTTTTTAAAGATTTGTTTTGCTAACAGGGTACGTCACAAAATATTTTAGGTATTATAGATTATAAAATGACCATTTATTACACACTTCAAAGAAAGTTCCATATTTACGCAATAGTGTAAAGCAACAGGAGCTTTGTCGGCTCTTAATAGTGGTCTAGATAAGTCATTGCTTCTGCAAAATGCATTTCATTAATATTTGTTAAAACTACAGCTTGAAGAGCCAAATGGAATTTTAAGATCAGAAAGATAAACAGAAGGAAAAGAAAACCTCCAAAAAGTGCCTACTTCATTTCCATATGCTGCATTCACCTCTCCTTCTTGGGCTCACAGAGCATTTATTGTTTATTGTGTGCACTAGCCCCTCAGATGGCTCTAGGCTTCTCTGGTTACTTCTCTCCAGTAGCATTCACCAAAGGCCTTTGATGACATCTCTTTGACTTCATTTAATGTTGAGAACACACTAAGTTCTCAATAAATATGTACCATTTTTCAAGTATGTCTTCTGAGACAGGCTTTGTTGAACAAGTAGAATGCTACATCTCTACTTCTGCAGCCCATCTCCTTGCTGCCAGCGGGCCTTTGCGTGGCCAGCTGTCTCATGTCTTTCAGCTCTTGGCACAGATACTATCTCCCAGAAAGGCATTTCTTGACTCCCTTTTCTAAAATAGTCTCTCTCCTATTACTCCCTAAACCTTTGCCTTATTTTCGTCAAGGATTAAGTACCTAAAATTATAGCTGCTTGCTTGGTTATTATCTCTCTTGCCCCATGTGAGCATGGAGTCTGTCTTGTCCACTACTGTATTCCAAGCACCTAGAAGTGCCTAACGCTGTGAGGGGGCAGAGCATAAAAATGGATGGAGAAAATAAATTTCCCTTAAATAACAGATAGATTAAGGGTATTTCTTTTTTTTTTTTTTTTGAGATGGAGTCTTGGTCTGTCGCCCAGGCTGGAGTGCAGTGGCGCGATCTGGGCTCACTGCAAGCTCCGCCTCCTAGGTTCAAGCCATTCTCCTCCCTCAGCCTCCTGAGCAGCTGGAGGCGCCCGCCACCTTGCCCGGCTAATTTTTTTTGTATTTTTTAGTACAGACGGGGTTTCACTGTGTTAGCCAGGATGGTCTCGATCTCCTGACCTCGTGATCCGCCCGTCTCGGCCTCCTAAAGTACTGGGATTACAGGCTTGAGCCACCGTGCCTGGCAGATAAGGGTATTTCTAAAAAAAACGATGGCTGTAGTCTCATGGAATGAATCCTGATAGGGACAAGAATCTTTTAAACAAGTGATAAAACTCCTACCTAAGGCCTTATTTTTCTGTCTGTAAAATGGGATTAAGGATTTGATAAACCCAAAATGTTAAGGGATACAATAATGCTTTAAAAAATGGAAACAGTATTTTGAGAATGTGTTGATACCTAAACTGCCACTGGCTGTACTAGCCTTAAATGTTTGTGAAGGAAAGGTGGATTGAAAGTGTTTTTTATACATTTTCCTGCAGGAAGAAAACAGTCTTCAAATAGAAAAGGATCAGTCAGGTTGGAAGGCTCCGGAAGACTTTGTATGTCAAATCCATGACCTCCAAGTCAGCTTGAGTAATTTTTGTCAAGCATTTGCACACGTTTGAATGATTAGTCACTTAGCTAACATGTACTGGAAACTTACTAATAACATTTTTAGTTTTCTCCTTAGCACTTAGGTATTGAGCCTTCTGTAAATTTCCCCTGCGCTGATACTCTGTAATATCCTCTTGTTTTTTCATCAGGGTGTATTATTATCTGACCAGCTGAGTTGCAGTCTCCTTCAAAGGAGAGTCTGTTTTGTTTTTAATTTATTTGTTTTTAATTTGTTGTTGTATTTGGCAAACATAGTCATGTGCCTTGCAGAGAAAGCATGTTTGGGTAAATGCTTTTAAATACTTTTGATTAACCTTAGGATCGATTAGGCCCATTCTTCTCAATCTGGACTGCATATTAAAGTCATTTTACGGCGGGGTGTGGTGGCTCACCCCTGTAATTTTAGCATTTGGGGAGGTGAGGCAGAAGATCACTTAAGTCCAGAAGTTCAAGACTAACCTGGGCAACAAAGTAAGATCCTGTCTCTACAATAATAGAATAAAAAAATTAGCCAGGCGTGGTGGTGCATACATGTAGTGCAAGCTACTCACGAGGCTGAGGTAGGAGGATTGCTTGAGCCTAGGAGTTTGAGGCTGCTGTAAGCTTATGATTATACCATAGCACTCCACACTGGGTGATAGAGGGAGACTGTGTCTCAAAGCAAAACAAACACACAAAATCATTTTAGGGAGTTAGGAAAAAAAATGCATTGACTCCTAATGGTCAAATACTCTGATTCAATTGGTTTAATGTGCAGTCTATGCATTTTTTTTTTAAATAAGTTAGTTTGTAACTTCCTACAAGTTATTCTGATGAACAGTGAGGACTGAGAACCACTAAACTAGGCTGGAACATTAGTTCACCAGTGTGACTGTCCACTGGAATCACCTAGGCAGGTTAAAACGTACTGATATTTGGGCCCCACTTCCACAGGATTTGATTTGAATGGGGATGGACATCAAAGCTTAAAAGCCACCCAGTTGATTCCAATGTGCGGCAGTTTTTGAACCATTGCACTAAATTGTGGGCTCTTTGAACATAGTAGCAGACACAGATAGGTTAGCCCTTGTCTGACTTTACCTGATCATTCAATTGACCTATAATGTGTGGTGCTTGCTAAAATGCAGATTCCTGGATACCACACCAGAATCTACAGAAGAATGTTTAGAGGAATGCCAAGCTCCACGATGATTATGATAATGCAAGTTTGGAGAACATGGCCCAGTAAATATTCCACTTCTAGAATTATTATCTTTATGAGTGAATTTTCTCATAATTTACCTGGTTTGCCTCTGAGCAGAGAAACTTGCTTTGCAAGCACATACTATCTTTTGAATAATTAAAAAAAACTTTCATATTTAGGGAAAATGTATATAAGCAGCAACGGGCATCAAATTATGCCATGTCAAGAAACAGTTATAATTTCTTTCTGTAGTTAAATGATCATAAACTACATGCTGTATATATATCCTTGAAATGAATAGCTGATTTAGAGATAGACATTTGATAATAGGAATATGCGTCAAAACTGATGAGAAGTCTTATTATACATGAGGTTTATTCTCCCCTACTCCATATTCTATTTAGGCTTTTTTGAAATTTGAGCTGTGGTCTGGTTTGTGTTTAACTCTTTTGTTTTCATGATTTTTGTTTTAAGGACATACTCATATATAGTATTATATTAAAAAAGAGAAATGAACAACAACAACAAAAGGATGAAAAACTGAGCTCATTCAATAGAATCTATCGAATTCTATTATGTGCCTAGCATTGTGTAAGAATGTCTATACATTTTTTTTTTTTTTACTAGGAAAGAAATTAAAAGTTTAAGATCATCTTGTGGTTGGAGGATAAATATAAATGTTTTACAGTGTCCAAAAAAATGTACAAACTGCTTAATCCACCAACTGGTTAACAAATTGCATAATAATTGAGAGTGGGATATCTGAGTATCTGTATTTCTATCTATAACCATCATATGGTCTGGTGTTTCTAATCATTTGTAAGATTTCAATCTCTTGTAGGAGAAAGTTCTTCTGGTATGAGTTAAGTACACTGAGTGTAATAATAACGAGCATTTGCAGCTTTGTGCTGAATCCGTTTGAAAGGATGCACAAACTATGCTCATACTGATGGTAGGGATGCAGGGTGGGTGCTGGGACCTCACAGTTAAGTTAGGCCCCTTCATTGGCTATTGGAGGCTCCAGAAATGTATTAATTGCATGTACCCAGTCTTTCGGGTTATGTTTTTTCTGCAGTTTGAGAATAGCCCGTCCACTGCAGTTCCCCTTTTTTCCTGTTTCTTTGAGAGTCACCTTAATTTAGTAGGACCTTACTGTTGTCACCGCATACTCACTACAAGCCTATGATAACTGACTTGGGCTCATACTTTTTTCCGATGAAAGAAGTTTTAGGAGACATATTTGTTTTCTCTGGGCTTTCTCTGAACAAGGTTAAGATCTGAGATTTTTGCCTTTTAGCATTTGAGACGATAACATCAAAAGGCTGTTCCTTCAAAGAACTTTTTGTTGCTATTTAATTGGTAATCACTTTTCCCCTGATTTAGCTCTGTGCTTGGTAAATTTAATAGGCTCAGCATTTTTATTTTATATTGGTAGTATGAGATGAGTGTCTAAATCAAAACGCTAAATTCTGATTAGGAAGACAGTTGAACACGTAGATTGAAGATCTGTCCCAGTGTTACTTGAGAAACATCTTAAACCATGTTCCAGTGAAAATAAGTGAAGGTCCTTTTGCTTTTTGTAATTATTCATTTTGTATACATTTTTCATTTAATATCAGGAGACAGTTTTCCTGTTTCCCAGTCAACTTAGCCTTACTGAGGTAATCGAGGGCATAGTTAGATTAGTTTATTAGTTCTTTAGAGATTCATTATTTCCATGGAGGAAGAGCATAGGCCAGTGGTTTTCAACTCTGGTGAAACATAAGAATTCCTTTTTTTAATAAGTGGTCTTTGGGATCCAGATCAACCAAATCACAATATTTAGGAGTCAGCCATGCTGTGGTTATTTGAAAACAAAATGAAACAAAACCTCCCTTATAATTAATGAGCACTAGGATTGGAACCCACTGACACAGACAAACCAGTTCTGTATTACATTTGGCTGAGAGAGAGTTAAATCAAGTTTATTTAACTAGCTGCCTATTAATATTTTATGTTGTATTTCTCAGTAGAATTCTTAGGAAAAGAATGACTTTTTACAAATGCTTTTGCTGGATACTTTCTTGATTCATTATTTGATTACTTTTTTCTCTGTAGAATTGAGCTTCTCTGAGGCCTGTTACCTTTTCTGTGCACTTCATGATAAAGAAGCCCAAGGGGGCTGGGCACAGCGGCTCACAACTGTAATCCCAGCACTTTGGGAGGCTGAAGCAGGTGGATCACTGGAGCCCAGGAGTTTGAGACCAGCCTGGGCAACATAGGGAGACCCCATCTCTTCAAAAAATTTAAAAAATTAGCCAGGCGGCCGGGCGCGGTGGCTCAAGCCTGTAATCCCAGCACTTTGGGAGGCTGAGACAGTCTGATCACAAGGTCAGGAGATTGAGACCATCCTGGCTAACACGGTGAAACCCCGTCTCTACTAAGAAAATTAAAAAAAAAATAAAAAATAAAAAATAAACTAGCCGGGCGAGGTGGCGGGCGCCTGTAGTCCCAGCTACTCGGGAGGCTGAGGCAGGAGAATGGCGTAAACCTGGGAGGCGGAGCTTGCAGTGAGCCGAGATTGTGCCACTGCACTCCAGCCTGGGCAACAGAGCAAGACTCCATCTCAAAAAATAATAATAATTAAAAAAAATTAGCCAGGCGTGGTTACTCATGCCTGTACTCCCAGCTACTCGGGAGGCTGAGCTGGAAGGATGGCCTGAGCCCAGGAAGTTGAGGCTGCAGTGGGTTGTGATGTCATCCTGCCACTGCACTCTGGGGCGAGACCCTGTCTCAGGAAAAAAAAAAGAGAAGCCCCAGGACAGTATGATGTGCCTGTTTCTTAGCCCCAAAGATAAGTCTAGTTTCTTTCTCCATATACAATCTTTTTGTTTAAGGGAAAAGAGATAAATTTGACTCTTGAGGTATTGTGTGGGTAGACACATTTGGAAAAGAAGGTTGAGAAATTAAATCTGGTGTTCTCACCATGTGCTGTAGCAGTTATTAGAAGCTTAATGTGGAATGGGATTTGTTTTTGTGGTTTCAAATGACCTTTTGGATATGGTGAGTTATTTAAAACCCCAGGTGGCAAGGTGAGTCTTGGCACATTACTGATCCAGGAATTGGGCAGGAGATACACAGCCAAGAAAAGACCTTTCTAGGCTTCTCTTTATATTGTGTGTCTCTATTTTGGACCATTTAGTTAGAGCTTCCTTTGAATATTTTATTATCTACTTGGTTTATAATCAGGACCACCCACCTGATTTTAGCCTGCTGACTCTTTTCTGCCGTTTTATTCCCTCAAGCCCACAGTGCATGTGTATTCATGTTTTTGCTTTCCATTCACGGAGATCTCCAGCTGGGAAAATATAGTGTGTACAATACTCTCTGCCTTCAGCTGACATTGCTCATAAATTGCAACAGAAACACTGCTATCAGCAGCTTAATAGCAGGTAGAATACAGCTCTACATATCAAGTCTCAGCAGGATACAGAAACTATGGTTACCAAATTTCCAAAGGAGAAGGGGAGGGGGTAGAAAGTTTTCTGTCTAAGAATAACTGAAACAACATTGAAAACTGATTCACTGAAAGCAGCTTTTTGAAAAGGACTTATAAGGGCTGACCCAGTGGTTGCTCTGCTGTCACTTTTTGCTGAATTGTTATTTTTGAAGACCTCACAAGAAGGGTTTTGTGTGATGGAATGGTATAGAAAAGGCAAGCGTGTTTGCTTCTGTTCCTTCCTTTCTCTGTCTCTGTCTCTTATAGTTTTAAAAGAAAAGAAAGGGCCTTTGATAAACTTAATGAAAAGTGTACTGGTTAACTGATTCTAAAGTAGGGTGATTAGATGGAGTTAGGAGTTACCCTCAGGCACACTTGCCGTCATACATAGGCATCCTTGGCAGAGGATCCATGCCTACGACAAGGAAGAAGCTAGCCTTGCTATTAGTCTTTTTTCTCTAAGCTACAATTTATTTTATCTTGCATGGTGACTGGTCCAGTTATTTGACTTCTGGTAAAATAGCACGCAATTACATAGCATATCAAGATGTTCATATTTTAGGCAACGATGTGAAAATGGGCACTCTTATTTATAGAGCTTTTCCATTAAAAAAAAAAAAAAAGGAATCGATAGCTGCACTTGTGAAAATTTCCAGTGCTTTATTTAGCACATCATTTTATCTTAATAAGTGAGATTATATTAATATTTTGAAAAGTCCCAAATTCCCCTCTATCTCTACAAAGAAAGGATTGCTGGGCTCCATCATCTTTTGTGAGTAGCCACAGCAGAATACTGCTTCTTGCCAGAAGAGATTAGTGTGGGTGGTGAAATAATTCTTTCTTTAAACCAAGTAAAGCTGTTGTATTAATACTCCTGTCATAGGGCTCAGGCAGATAAAAAGCTCTCTCAGCCTTGTTCCAGGCTCCTTAATGACTTCTAAAGGAATAGTCAAATATACCCTACTCCCACCTGCAACCCAGTCCCCAAAATACTGGAAAGTAATTAATCAAATTCATCATTCCTCATTTCTTTCCTGGAAAAACTCATCGCAGTTTATGTATATCTTAGTTTATATGATGTACATTTTTCTTTAAAGTCTGTTAGCCTAGTGGCTCTGATAAGAATCACCTTGGATCTTTAGGGGGGAGCTAGGGATTAGTATCTGTAATAATCACTCAGAGGTATTTTTATCATCTGGTGAGTTTGGGAAAACAGAGGAGTCTGATAAACCTGGGTGTGAAACCCATCTATACCATCCTCCAAGAGTGTGTGTGTGTGTGTGTGTGTGTGTGTGTGTGTGTGTGTATGTTTGGGAGAAGGGATTCATGGACTTTTTTGAACCAGGGACCCAGGTTCTGAAACCTATGCTATAGTTCCTTCAAAAATGGAACCCTGATTCTTAACATTTGGAACAAGCTAGTACCTTGCAGCCTATAGTGTTCACTTGGCAGGGACAGCCCATTTGGTTTGAGTATTGTATTACATGCTGCCCACTGTTCCTGTCAGGTCCCTGGGTGCTGAACCATCTCTATGAGAGCAGTCTGTGTGGTGGCTGATGCCATCCTGAGAACATCTCTTCTTCCATTGTGGAAAGCACAGACAGTGTGCATCTGAGGATGCAGCCCCCCAACCTTTCAGCCAGAGTGGCTACGTAAGCCTTGTGATAAAATGAAGCAAGCAGAGCAAGAGGCTTGCAATGTAAGTTTAGATAAACTCTATTTTGTAATGGGATTTCGGTGAGGGATGCTGAGTCACCAAGCTCATTCTTGTCTACCACTTGTCCCTGTCTTATCAAGGTGCTATCCCAGGAAGTCTATGGTCATATTTACCAGAGGCAGTAAAGTCAGTACCGCTCAATCTGATTTTTTTTTTTTTTTTCTTCTCAGTGCACTAAATGTGGTGCTAAATGAGTTATATTTTAGCAGTATGCCCTTTGCAATAGGTAGTCTTCTGGTTCATTCTTTTCAATTACTTTATGTGCCATAAATTTGAGACATTTGGGTTTGGCTGTCTTGCTAATTAGGAAGTTTAGGATTAAATGAATTGGTTGAATGATTGATTAAAAGAATTGCTTCCTGTGTCACCAACTGCAGGACTTCGGTTATTGCTCAGTGCATTGGTCCCTTCTTTACCCAGACCTCAAAGAAGTCTTGTCTTGAACTCCCTGTTCTCCAAAGCAGTTTCTAATCACTTAGCTTTGTGTTAGTCTCACTGGGGCAAAATTCCCAAAAGGCTCCTGGGTGTGGGCCAGGCCTCCCAGCTGTGTAATGGGCGTTAAAGGAACATTATGCTCACTGGAGAAGCGCTGAGAGCCAGGCAACTGGTGTCCTGATGGCCACCTACCCCAGAGGCTGCTGGGTGGAGGCAAAGGATTACTGCAAGAGAAGAAAGTTAGAGATCCAAGTGTGCTTTGGGCTCTGTTTTTGGCTCTGTTCCAATTAGTTTTAGGGCCCAGGACTAGCCATTTAACCTCTCTGGGCCTCAGTTTCCTTCTTAAGGAGGACAAATATGGAATAAGTGTTCTCCAAGATTCTTTTGTGCTTGAAAATTCCGTGATTTTGTCTGTGTGTGTGTGTGGTGTTTTGTTTTGTTTTGTTTTGTTTTGAGGCAGGGTAGCATTATCATACCTCACTGCAGCCTCGATCGCCTCAAGGCTCAAGCGATCCTCTGGTCTCAGCCTTGTAAGTACCTGGAACTATAGGTGCATGCCACTACATCCGGCTATATATATATATATATATTTCTTTCTTTCTTTCTTTCTTTCTTTCTTTCTTTCTTTCTTTCTTTCTTTCCTTCTTCTTCCTTCTTCCTTCCTTCTTTCCTTCCTTCTTTCCTTCCTTCTTTCCTTCCTTCTTTCCTTCCTTCTTTCCTTCCTTCTTTCCTTCCTTCTTTCTTTCCTTCTTTCTTTCCTTCTTTCCTTCCTTCTTTCTTTCCTTCTTTCTTTCCTTCTTTCTTTCTTTCTTTCCTTCCTTCCTTCCTTCCTTCCTTCCTTCTTTCTTTCTTTCTTTCTTTCTTTCTTTCTTTCTTTCTTTCTTTCTTTCTTTCTTTCTTTCTTTCTTTTCTTTTCTTTTCTTTTCTTTTCTTTTCTTTTCTTTTCTTTTCTTTCTTCTTTCGCATAGTCAGGGTCTCCGTATGTTGCTCAGGCTGGTCTCAAGCTCCTGACCTCAAGTGAATCCTCCTGCCTCAGCCTCCCAAAGTGCTGGTATTACAGGCATGAGCCATTATGCCTGGCCTTTGTTGCTTGTTTGTTGGTGTTTATTTTATATGAGTTCTAGATGTGATACGGTGAAGTTGTGTGTTTTACGTACCTTGTCATGTATATTTAGCACCCTGACCAACTAGAGCAAGGGGCAAACCTCTTGAGTTGAGGGCCAGGAGTCTTCTGTTCACTCTCTTTGCACCAGTGTCTTCTACAAGGGAATATTGGGTAATTGTCACAAACTGGAGCCATCCACCCTTGGTTCCATTTCCCAGTTCCGCAGATTACTGCCTATGTGATGTCGGGCAGTTACTTATTGCCTTCTTTGTACCTCGGTTGTACAATAGAGATACTGTAATATGGTACCTCCTCTTTGGGTGGTTAGGAGGATTGAAAGAGTTAATATTCACAAGACTTTTTGAGTAGTGCCTAACGTAGCACGATATGCACTTGTTAAGTTAAACAAACAAAAGTGCAATTCCCAGTGTTGTAATATTTGTTCCAGGCAGAGACAGAGGGGTGTCTGTCATTAGCATGCTGTCTATAATTTGGAATTTCAACATAGAAGAACCTGCTACTTGTGGATCTTCTCACAGTTATCACCAATGGTGTTGATGTTGCCACTTGTTTCCTTCCAGCCACAGTGACCATGGGGGTGGGAGGAAGCTGTGTTCAGGGGATGAATGCAGTGCAGGGCCTGCACAGAATGAACACTCTGTCCCCAGGAGCCCAGTTTCACTGATTATCAGAAGCTGCTTTCCTCTGGGGTCAGATGGAATTAAACTACAGGACATGTAGTTGGAATCAGTGCTTTATGTATAAATGCTTTGTAAAAGAGATTTCTTGCCCCCTGCCATTCCTCCTGCCATCCTAACTTCCAAACCCATACCAGTAAGTTTATATCTTGAATGTAATGACTGGGGTTGTGAATATAGTCTAAGTAGATGTTATCTTGAAGAGTTGATCTTAAATACTTCCTGCACTCAGGGATCAGGCAGTTCATTTTTACTTTGAATTGAATTGCTAATTTATATTAAGTAGATGAAAATTTACATCTCTGTAATCTGCTGCTCCAGAGGATACCTTCTGCATCTGCACTGACCATATTTACTCATATGTTGATTCCAGGCACCTACATTGTTGGTTATTGTGACCATGTGTTTTTAGAATGACAATTTTTATTAAATGTTTTTATTATTTTGTGTTCTATTTTATAGAATATATGTTTGCATACTGGGATTTCTACACATTTACCAAGTTTCTATTTTAAAATGTATCTCTACATAAAAATAGGCTAATTTAATTAAATAGGGTTAAGCATTAAAGGCCAAAATTGTTAAACAGATTAAACACACACACACACACACACACACAGTAAACCCAGTTTGTATTTTGATCATTTGAGTTGTGATAAAAGTAGTCAAATTGAGTTACCAGTCTTCCGGGGCTGGGGTGGGGAATGTGCCTTTGCTATATTATGAAGGCAAGAAAATTGACGGTTTTTTCTTTCCATTTCTTTCCCTTGTGTTAGGAACCAGGTACATGATTTCTAGTAGTCTAAGGAACTGGCATTTTAAAAGAAACTACTCTATTTGTATTATTTGGAGAGCATGAGGTACCCTAAAGCACACTGGGAAAGAAAATTATCTTTTAGTATTTCAGCTAGTACAAGGGAAGTGCCTATTAGAAGCAATGGGCCACTTGAGGACACGGATTGCATCCAGTAGTGGCGCAGTCACCAAAAGGCAGATGAAAATAATCTGTCCCAACAAGGATCACAACAGGAAACATCATCTGAATTTTCTACTATTGACAATCTCGACTATGTAGCCTGGGATTTCCATTGCCAAGCAACACGTTCAATAATTTTATATCTCTTTGAAATCAATTTCTGGTGATCACACATGCAGATTGAAAACTATGGCTTTAAGATTTACATTCAGTGGATAAAATTTACGTTCCCTGAAAGGCAAAGAAGGCTGTCATTTCATGCCTCCTAACCTTCATTGTCTATTTCCCTTTGGTACACACAAGCAACCTAGTACGCACAAATGTACGTGCCCATTATGGAGAGATAGCTTTCTGCTCTGTCAACTTTGTTTTATAAAAGCTCTGTTTTCTTTATTGCCTTTATCTATTATATCGGTAAAATTTATTTTAAGCAATGACAAATCTCTCTTTGGGGCCCAGAGTCTGGGAGAATAACCACTGGCAGGCTATTGGGAGGAGATTTGTTGGATATGACTGTTCATTAAACTGCAAGGAGTAGTGGGAGAGGCCAACAGTCTGGATCTGCCGTGGCTGGGCACGTTATGGGCTGTGTTTAGAGCTTCTGCATCAGGTGAGCGACAAATGTACCTCATCAATTGCTTTTGTAATAGTTCAATAAAACTGGATGGCTACTGAAATCTCAGAGGAAGGTTCCTGATTTCTTTAACTTGTGAGATTACTTATCCACAGAAATTTCTAATAAAAAATAGAAATACATGAAACCAAATTGTTTACAGCTATACCGTTATCAGATTATTTTAAAAATGGAAAGAACCAACTGAGATGGGCTCCTTCACTTAGGCGATATCAGAGTCAACTGATGAACAATTTTCACCTTTCCAGTTTTTATTTTTATATTTGACTGGGGAACATAATTATAATACAGGAGCTCTTTTGACTCTGTTGTACTTTTATTTATTTTAATATTTCAGGTGATTGAAGCATGGCAGTTCAGCAAATTAAATTTTATAACCATTGGTGTGGCAATAAGTATTTAACAACTGACTTGGGTGGGAGTTGCAGGGGGAGAGCCCTGATTTGTAACATTTGCTGTTTTCTGTGGTGATTATATCACCACCGAGGTCAGTTTCAAGTTTCCAGCGTGATGTCACTGAACATGGTATTGAGAAGAGATGTTTGCCACCTGCAGCACATGCCTCCAGCATACTACTGTCATCATTGAGAGGACCTTAGCCGTGTGGGTCCCCATCCATACATGCACAATAGTTCCTTCATGACACTGTGTTATTCATAAATATGTTTATGTAAACTTATACAGTGCTTTTAGAAGTATGGTATCAGAAGTCAGACTGCCTGTGCTCCAAATCTCTGACTTTCTGACCTGGGGCAAGTCAGCCAGTTAAGCTTTCCAAGAGTTAATTTGCTCATCAGTAAAATAGCAATAATAAAAGAACCTGACACACAGGCTCTGGGGAATGAATGAGATAAGCTGTATAAAAACACTCATTCTTGCGACCTACATGTAGCAAAGCACTCAATCAATGTTCTTAATATTTATTTTCTGTCTTTATCCCCTGGGGACAGTAACAAAAATGTTAACTGCCTAGTGTGTAAAATAATGCTTATTAGTTTTGAATTGCCTCCTTTTAAGATTCAGAGGAAGCCCCAAATTCAACTGGAGCAAGATTCAGTTTGTCCATAGGCTTACAACTTTTAGTGATTTCAATTTTGACCCCCTGCAGTTTCCATCTTTAGTAATTCAAGACTTAAAATTTGTAGTCTGTCTTTTTTCAGCAGCTACTTGAATATTTTAGGGTTTTTTTCCTCTGAATTGTTTCCTAACTTATTTCTAGGCTATAGGAAATAGGACTACTCAAGAAAGTTCATTTATATAAGAACAGGCTATTCCATTTTGTTTCGAATACTTTACAAAATATGTTTTGGCCCTGTTAGCCCATTGTATTTATGAGCTTAATGTGCTGTGATGTTGCATTCTTGTTTGTTAAAAATTAAGGATTTGTTAAAAATTTAAGCTGCAGATACAGGACTACAATGTAAAGGAAAAAGGTTAATTGCAAATTTTAGGTTTCCTTGATCTGATTCTCTCTAATACTAAAATTAAGTTGAACTGAATGGCACCAGAAAATGTAATCAGCCACACCAGGAGACTTTATCAAGACAGAAAGCATTGTTCTCCTAACCAGTGCCTTTTTGGAAAGCTTATCAAATTTAGTATTACTTTCACATATCTTAGAGTCAATCCATTATCCAGCACACAAATGGAACAGAATTTAAAATGGCTTTCTGCTCACTGGTTTGGGAAAGTGTGCACTAATTCATATATACTAATTCATATGCTGAGATGTACTAAATAAAGTATTAATAGCATAATACTTTGGCTAAATGTCAAAGTCTTTTGTGGCTGAAAATTTCTCAATCAAAAGCTGTGTATAAAACCAAATCATTTGATTTTTGTGCTTTTTCCCTGAACCCAAGAAATTTGATTTCCAAAATGTCAACATGTGCTTTTGCCCTTGAAGCATTCACATTCTAGCCTGTGGTTCACCACTTTGAACAGCAAGGTTTTGCGGGGTGGGGCGGGTTTGGTGCGTGCTGTGTGGTAGGCCAGGTCTGTGTCCCTGGTGCAGTGAGCAACAGACCTGGACGCTCTGGTGTATACCTTCTACAGCCACACCACTGGCCTTTCCCTCCTGTCTCCCCTGAGAGGCCTGTTTGGGTAAGAAAAGATAATGGGTTGCCTGTTTTCGCTTTCAAAGAAAACCGGAAAGCCTTTGGACCAATAATTGGGCCACCCCTTTAGAGTGCTGAATTTCTTCAAAGAAAGCCTGAGTGGAATGCTGTACTCTTCACCCTGAGGCTATCCAGTCTGTTGCTGGCTGCTCTCAAATAGAGCTACCAGTTTCCACTGAAAAAGATCTTTAGTTATTTTAAGCAAAGGACATCAGAAGGAAAAATAGGTTTCCACCTCTTTCTTCCATCAGGCATTTTCCTGCCCTATATACTAATCCCCACAGATATTTGCCATGAAAAAATTTATTTATTGTTCCAAGTGCCAACCCCCAAGTGTTAGCATTGTGCAGCCAAACATTCTGTTTGCATTGGTATTAGATTTACTGGTTCAGGGACTGGCAAGTACAAATCAGATTTTTGTCCAGAAGTGTGTGTGTGTGTGTGTGTCTGTCTGTCTGTCTGTCTGTGTGTGTCTGTAACTCTTGAGAGAATTACAAGGCAACCTGCGAGGATGCTGAAATATTTGGTCAGGTTTTCTTTCAGTGAAGAGAGGTGTATAAGACACACCCTGACAATGAGCAGCAATTAACAGTGCATTACTTTCTGGAAAAGACTTGAAGTCGGCTGCCCTACAGGTCAGAGTCAATAAAGACTGAGTTACTAACAATAGCCTTTCTCTCGCTAAAGCCTTGGACTTAACCCTAACTTCATCAGACCAGAGAATAAGAGAATAATGTGAACAATAGGAGTCTTGGAGGTTGACTTGGGCCTAATGCACAGAGGCAGTAAAAGCTGTCAGAGAGCGTGATTGATTGGCTCACACGCCTTAGTCCCCAGTGCAAAGCACTAATGTTCCTGCCTCTTCTGAGAGGGCTGATGTGCCACCTGGGGTCAGAACTTATCAGCCTGTGGGGCTAATGTTTCAGACGAGGCCAAAGTGCAGTCAATAATTTATACGGAAATTTGTGCTCAGATTCGCAAGGAAAGCAGGTTTTGACTTGAATTCCTTCTCAGCCATCCCAGAAAGAAGTCAGAGCCAACTTCAGATCTTCCTGCTAACATCGCTGCTGTGTATATTAATAATACTTAAGACAAACGTTAATTGAAGAAGATAATTTAAGTCATCATGAAATATTTATTTAGCAGTTAACATTTGCAGCCAAATTTCAGGAGTTTCAGAATTGATCAGTGAAATGGGGAAAGGAAACAGCAGCGATTTTGAATTCATGAAAAAACAAAATCACCTCTAGAATGTAATAACCAGGTCAGGTTAAATCAGAGTGGCTTCGGAAACTATTAAGTGTCCATGGGGAGCCTCGGTTTACAGGCCCTGAAATTGAAGGTTCATGGTACTGACAACATGGAGAGAAATGTTAGGTGATATCAAGGACTGGAAGAGATACAAATATCGGAGAGGAATTAGATTTCAGTTAGATGCCTTGAACCCTTCATCCTGCTTGCAGAGAACGGTTAGCTGGCTGTGTGTGACTGTGTGTGTACAGACAATCTCCGTGTCTGTGTAAACACACGTATTTACACACAGAATATATAGAAATAGTAAAGCAGTGACACCAAGCAGGCTGGTCAATCAATAACCAGCTAAGTTTTGTTCTGCTCCAGCAAAATGACGACTTTGCTCCAGTAAGTGCTAACAAAGGCCCTTTTACCTTCCCTGTGCTGGAGGAGAGCACTATTAGTCACACTTCATTAGGCTTGTTTACAGAAAAGAGCTGGTCTCTAAGCACGTTATTGAAATACTTGTAACTCTGTGGGTTTTTTTTTTTTTTTCTTACTTGAAAGATAAGAACTTTGGAATGTGGAATGGGGGAGGGTGGGAAGGCAGCCTCTGAGTGCTGTCAAGAACACTGGTGGGTCCAGGTGGGAACTGGAAAGATGAGTTCATGTTTAACCTGCTCCGTCCATCTGCATCCCCAGAGCCTTGCTGCAGTCTCATTTCTGTTGTCACGGTACTGGGGAGCTTTAATTTTGCCTTTTGTAATTTAGACAAATGTCAGGCATTCAGTTAGCTGTAGCTGTTCCTGAAAACATGAAATGAGGTTTCCTTACCCTGAAATAGTCCAGAGATGAGGCTTCAGTGATTTAGAACTGCATTTCTCAGTTGACTTTACTATTGAGCAGTCAGAGGAAATGTTTGCTTTAAACAATGGATGGGTTAGGAAAGATAACTTTTACATCAGTTGAAATTGGTAGTGGGTATAGAAATAATAAAAGAAGTCCCTCAGGTTGGAATTGGTAGCCCTTAAGATTCTAAAAGATAGATAGACCACCTTTATAGTAAGCCTGGTCACCAGCAACGTGGGGTAATTAGTGTAGATGCGCATAACTGAGTTTGCTTCACCTGGAAGGAATGCGGGAGGGCTTGCTGCCACATTTCTGAGTGTAGAATTCATAGCATTTTGGCATCTCCTTCCCTTCCTCAGCTTATGACCTGGGTGAATTACAGGAGAGTTGAAAAGATGAGGACGCCATAGTACATATGCTGAGTGGGCTTCTTTATGCTCATGTTAAATACTTTACATCAATCACATCTTATTTAATATTCATATTATTCCCATTTTGTAGATGAGGGAACTGAGGCTCAGGTAGGTTTAGGTCAGCTCAAGATGAAGCAGCTACAAAGCTGACTGTGAACAGGTGGGTCTGCCTCTTGTCTCCAGAGACATGCTTTCAGGGTGCTGCATTTGATGACCACTGTTTATTTTTTCTTCCTTCCTACTCCTCAGAAATGACTGCAGACTGAACTTGATTAGAGTTCATCCTTTCGGCTTTCCCTACTGCATTCTGAACCTGAGCCACATGCTGTGGCTTATCTACCAGAGTGTGGTAACTACTTCCCACACTGCCTGCAGGGCATGGCCACCTCCAGGAAGAACAACATAAGCCTCATTCACCCTGTCTCCAAAGGTGAAACTGAGTCTGGTTTCTCTGACATTCATATTCCTTGTTTCTTTTCTAGATTTGCAAAGTTGGTGGCTTTTTGGTGCCACACAAAATGTACCCCTTTGTGTGCCATATACATGCCGATCCCTCCCATTCACACACACAGACACACACACACAGAGTTAAGAGAGGCAGTTCTTCTGTTTTCGGCTGCTGTTGTAAACTGCTATTTTAAATTTCAGTGAGTGGAATAATAGCAGAGTGATCATCTCCAGTAAATGTTGTTGGCCTTTGTAAAGAATAGCTTGTTCAGAGGTTTTATGATTTACAGAGGACACAGCTGGTGGCCAGCAGAGCGGTAGGAATGTGTGCTCTCCTGGGCCCGGTATAGCTAGAGATGAAAAGGGCCCAGAGCTGGCACAAAAGCAAATAAGCGCTCTGACTTTAAATAAAGCATCATAATTTATAGGAAGCCTGGCTCTTCAATCCCAGTGAGACACATGGATCAGTAGCAGCTTTTTGATGTGGAGCATAATTGTCAATTGGTTCCCACTGTCTCCTTATAGCTCAAGGACTGGGGATGGTAAGAAATTACTTTAAGACACAGTCCTATAATCTACAGTTGTATTGCACATATTTTGACAAGCAATTCAATAGCATTTAAACCTGGAATTCTGCAAATCACCCATGACCTACTGATCTACAAGAGGTGGTGGGTTTGTGAGGAAAACTAGGTGATGAGAGGTGTTCGGAAGACGATAGCTCCTATTCCCTTTTCCTTGCCTATCCCTCCCCACAAGGCATGAGATTTTTCATTCTTACATTTTATTTCCTTTGCATCTTTCAGTTTCATTCATCTTGGTAATTACTCTGCCTTCCTGCCTGCTCCTCCTTCTTCTGCTCCTGCCACTGGGGAAAAATTGGGCAAGAAACAGACTATGCTGCCAGATACAGAAAATAGGGAAGTGGCAGATAGCTGTTAATGACTTTTCAAATTCAGAGCGTTTTACACCCTTCTACCCCCTTTTGGTCCTCAGAGTACTCTGTGTTTTGGTGAGTGGCATGGAGGGGGAGTTTTTGCCTGAAGGATGATTTATTTTTGTCTGGTTTTGCTGTTCTTTTTACCTGTTTTTTCTAGTTGAAATAATGGCATCGTGGAGAGCTTGGGTATTTGAGTCGTTAACTTAAAAAAAAAAAAAATCCTGTAATTAATATTAAGTGCAGGAAAGGACTGGGACCAATTATTCGAAAGGCTGCATTCTTTCAGTTGCTTATCTTCAGTGACATCCTGAGTCTGACAGCGGTAGTGAGTGAAAGCTGTTTCCCTCTCATTTTGGGACACCCTGGCCCCCGTGCTATGTGCCCAGGGCCACTTGTAATAGCTGTCTCCTAAAATAACACTCTTAGGAAAGGAATGACCATTAGGGGGTAATACCATACGATCTGTGTCATTATTATGGCTCATAGTAGGCCTACTTGAATAATTACAAAACACCTTTCCCAAACTTTTTAACACTTTTACTTAAAGGAAGAAAAATATGTCTTCACAAGCTAATGATACAAGCTTGTGAGACTGGATTGGGGGACGGGAGTCAATTCTGTTACAGTGGCCATTGAACCTTTGTCTTCCCACGAAGAGAGGGAGAAGGAAGAGGAGAAAGAATTCTGCTACTCTAATGAGGAAATTTGGCTTTAAAAAAGGAGGGGGTTTGAGAAACCTGCCCCACGTGAGAAATCATCATCCAAACTAATCAGATTTCAGACCAACCAGTGGTGCCTGACAAGGAGCAGGAGAAAAATTAAATTTCAAACTTGGCATTAGAAATCAGAGTGATGCTGTTGCTTAGTTTGGTGGCACTAAGCCTCAGAGGAGGCAGCTACTTCCTAGGAAGTTTCAAGATAAGAGATAAAACCCCTTGGTACAAATGTATACAGACACACACTCTATACGTGTACGTATTCAGTGTATGCATTTGAATTGCTCCAAATGTCTGACTCGGAAGACTGTATTTTTTTATTTGATTCCATCTTCCTGTCCTTCTTTGTCCCTTGCATCAGGCTGTATGTTGACTGAGCCCTGAGGGACCACAGCATGAAGACCATCCCTTTTGGGGTACAGGGGGTGGCTTTTGATGCATCCCAGTTAAATATCTGACTTGCTGACCTTGTTGAAGCACGCTCAGGAGTCTTGTCCTCTTCCCTCCTCCCCAACACTATCGCCTCAAACTTGTCCTGCCTGCCCCCAAAGTAGGGACTCTGTGAACCTTAGCAGAAACTAGGAGAAGAGCAGCCTGCACAATAAGGGGTACATATTGTGTATGAATGGTGCCGTACATATGTTTTATTTTATTTTAAAGCTGGCCTCAAGTCATCAAGGGCAATGTTGCTTTGGGATATGCATGTTTGCCTAACTTAAAAGCAAATATTTGTGTTACTCATCCAAATTTCTGATTAAAAATTACTTTCTAAAGATCTTCATGTGATTTTTTTTTTTATGATGCTCTTTGTTACCTAAAATGTCTATAATTACACCTGTGACATTTTATAACTAGGACACTTGCTTGGTAGAACATATGTTTTGATTATTTACAAGAAGTAAAGCATGTCTTTCCACAGTAAACATTAATTGATCTCTAACGATCTCTTTTTTTTGTTTTTTTGTTTGTTTGAGACGGAGTCTCGCTCTGTCGCCCAGGCTGGAGTGCAGTGGTGCGATCTCCGCCCACTACAAGCTCTGCCTTCCGGGTTCACGCCATTCTCCTGCCTTAGCCTCCCGAGTAGCTGGGACTACAGGTGCCCACCACCAAGCCCAGCTAATTTTTTTTTTTTTTTTTTTTTTTTGTATTTTTTAGTAGAGACGGAGTTTCACCATGTTATCCAGGATGGTCTCGATCTCCTGACCTCGTGATCTGCCCTCCTTGGCCTCCCAAAGTGCTGGGATTATAGGCGTGAGCCACTGCACCCAGCCTCTAATGATCTGTTTTGATTTAGTATTTTGTTTCATGTTATATCTTGGGCCCTCTGAGTTTTCACTGATGCTTAAACTTGGTCAGTGAAAATATTGTCACCATCTGTATGTGCGGTGCAGCCTCCCATGTGAACGTATGGGATAGCATTTTAGTGTTACCAGTGGTGCCTTATTAAAGTCTTATTTCTGCTCCCTTTTCTTACAAGACTCCTTAACAGGCCATTGTATCTTCTAGAAGTGGGAAAGGATAATGTTACTAGGGAAGCAAGAAAAAAGCAGCTAGGGCTTCTTTTAGCTGACCAGTCAACTGGATATTGACCACCTGTCTTCATGGGAAAGAAATAGATGGCAGTGAATAAGCGAGAGTCTAGTTTTCCAAGAAGCTCAATGATTTTCCCAAATCAATACAGCTCATCAGGCCTCAGAACAAAGGCTGCGGGGGAGGTGACAGTGATGGAAGTGGCTCTGTGTTCTTTTGTGTATTAAACCATAAGGCCCATGGGGAAACAAGGTTTCTTTAGCTGTGTTTGTGTGTGTGTGTGTGTGTGTGTGTGTGTTTAGGGCTTATTCTGTGTATTTAAGGGGGAAATCCTTTCAGTTTTTTTAAAAAAAGGATCTCCATAGATTGTATACCAATGATCAAATGTACGTTTGAAAGAGATAAGTACAGTCAAGTAAGAAAGACGATCATGTTTTAAAATGCAGAGTAGAACAGCAGTTTTCCATTGCTTTTTGATATTGCTTAAGGTTTCATCTTTTGTTGTTGTTATACATGGATTGGGTTTAGATGAACCAAAAAAAAGTCTGTGTTCAGATTAACCTCTGGCAAATCAAGAATCATAACTACCCTCCCATAAACAAACCGTGTTCCTAATGCCCTGAAAATAACAACAACTCCTAATAGGAATGCTCAACTGTCAACTGAGAGGTTAAAATTAACGCAGATAGAGTGATGCCAACATATTCCAGCTGCTGACAGAGAAGATCTATCCAAACCAGCAATTTTTAGTCCTTCAGTCCTTTAATCTTTAAGCTCACTGTGCTTTCATAAAGTAGTACATTAACACCAGAGCAGTGTGTCTCTGGGGTTTATGACTGGGGTGGCGGCACACTAGGGCATAAAGTGTTTCATTACACTTCCTTTTGTTAGTACTGCCCTATCTCCCAAGCTCCATTGCCATACACTATTTGTTCAGATAAAGCCCTATGTTCAGGGTGACTAATCGCAGCACTGTGTTCCAGATGGTTTGATTACAGGATGTGGTTAAAGTGACTCTTCAAACATTCAGCCCAGCAGTAGGGCTCTTTAAAAAAAACAAGGCCGGGCGCGGTGGCTCAAGCCTGTAATCCCAGCACTTTGGGAGGCCGAGACGGGCGGATCACGAGGTCAGGAGATCGAGACCATCCTGGCTAACATGGTGAAACCCCGTCTCTACTAAAAAATACAAAAAACTAGCCGGGCGAGGTGGCGGGCGCCTGTAGTCCCAGCTACTCGGGAGGCTGAGGCAGGAGAATGGCGTAAACCCAGGAGGCGGAGCTTGCAGTGAGCTGAGATCTGGCCACTGCACTCCAGTCCGGGCGACAGAGTGAGACTCCGCCTCAAAAAAAAAAATAAAAAAATAAGAAAATAAAAAAATAAAATAAAAAAACATACTGCATTTTATGATCATGTGACAACACTTACTTTTCCTGTCCTAGTGCTCTATATATACTTGGCACAGGTAATGGGAAAGTCCCTATGATTTTTGGCTGGCAGGTATTTTATGAGCAACCTTAGTTGTACATTTTAAATTTTCCCAAATAATTACATTTGAAGAAGGATCTGTCTGAAGGTTATAAGCTCCGAGGCTGGAACAACGAACCTTGTACTATACAAGATTCAGCTTTTAAAAAGTACCAGTATTGAATACCACAGAGTGACAACAACAAAATAATGGGGGCAGAGAGTCCTGAACAAAGAAATGGTGATAAATCATACCTTGTACAATAGTTACATTGTGTAAAACTGTAGGGTAATATGATATCTGAAATATATGAATTTTATCCTGTACTCATGAAATCAGCATATTGTGATATCTTGTCCCTAATGTTTCACTAGAAAAAATACATACAAAAGGAAAGAAATGTGTAAACTTTCTTTTTTAAAGGCATATGGCATGAATGGGTTACCATTTGGTGTTATTCGAATGAGGTTTCTGTTTTCTGCCTGGGTGCACATCAAATCCATCCAGATGTGGTAGTCTGAGAGAGTTCAAAAAAACTTCTGTCTGATTCCAAACTCAGCATTTGCAATGCTTGGCAAAGACTTCTGTCCCGGGGATGAGGCACTTTAAAGACTCTGAAACAGTCTTTAAACTCAATACAAACAGAATTATGTCGATCCACTGGGAAATCAGGCATTTGCCCCGTTCTTGAGGAAACAGCTTCACAAACAGCAGAAATAATAATTCAGAAACCACATTTATAACATCTTGGGAGCAAAGCCTCTCCACAGAGAATGTCTGTCATCCATAAAACTAGTGGGAGATTATGCTTATTGAAAAAGTATGGTAGTTAGCATTAAAAGGAAGTCACTGAGTAGGATTCAGTCTAGACTCTCTCGTCAGTCCCTGTGTAGTTAGTTCCTAGGTGTTTAATGATTCTCACTATTAGGTAACCACTGTGCCGCCAGGGCTTGTGGGTGCAGACACTGCTCCTATTTTCAAGGAGTGTCATCTAGTTGGAAGAGATAGGCATACTGTGTATACGAGCAGAGTAAAATATTATGGGGGCCATGTATTACAGTAGGACAAATAGCCTCAAGTTCAGACCTGGGAGGTTCTCCTTGTCATTCAGGATCCCAGATGAAGGAGACTCTGCCACCTTCATCCTGAGGGCTTCGAGATCACAATAACCATTTCCATTGCAGCCGGACAGAAAGGGATGAGAGGTTCTTATGGGCCAGGCCTGGAAGTGGCCCACATTGATCAGGTCTCTCACTTGCTTTCCATAGGACTCAGTCACATGACCGCATCAGACTGGTAGGGAGGATGAGAAGGAGTCTAGTTGTGGGCTCAGAAAGGGGAGGGAAACATGGCTTGTAAGTTTCCATCAGGGCAAGAACTGTGTATGCAGTGCTGTGGGGATCCAGGAGAGAATGGCCATCTTTTGGCCGTGTGCCTGGTATGTGTGTGTCTAGGGCAAGGATTCACAGAAGTGAGAACCTTTGCATTTGTCTCCATTTATTTCTCATTCATTAGAAACTTTAACTTTCCCTAGGGATTTGGACTAAGGCGTCTTCAAGGTTTCTTTCAGGGGAATTAAAAGTGTGACATGAAGAATGGTTGAAGAAACTTGTTTAGGCTGGAGAGTAAAAGAGAGATAGAGGCTGGATGTGGTGGGTCACACTGTAATCCCAGCATTTTGGGGGGCTGAGGGGGGAGGATCGCTTGAGGCCAGCAGTTCAAGACCACCCTGGGCAAAATACTGAGAGCCCATCTCATTAGAAAAAAAAAAAAAATAGGAAAAAAAAAAAAAAAAAAAGAGAGAGAGAGAGTGAGCAGAAGGTGAGGAGAATGCCAACATGGTCATTTTCCTTGCCTGGATGAAAGGCTGTTGAGTAGATGATGGGTGGACTGCATCTGCAGGGTATCAGGAGGCACAGCCAGGACCAAGGTATTCAAAGACCAATTTAGTTTAACACAAGGAACAACTTTTTAACAAGAGGGCTGGAAAATAACTAGGCTGGGTGGGTGCTGGTGAAATCTTCTATCAGTGATGAAGCTGGAGGGAAAAGGGACACACACACACACACACACACACACACACACACACACACAAAGTCCTGAGGGTGTTGCACCAACAGTGCAATTGGCTTCCTGGTCTCATAGCTATTGCACCCTTGGAACTTTGGCCCATCATGGTTCTCTACACCTCTTAGTACCTTGCAAGCTTTAGGCTTCTATTCCTATTGCCAATTATCTGGAACTTCCATATTTCTCATTCAGATTCCCAACATAAGCCCCTGTTGAGCTGGCTGCCTTTGCTCCAGGTGCCCATCACTGGTCCAGTCAGATGGGAGCAGGGTTAGGATCACTGGTCTAGGTGGGGGCACCATGAACATGAAATCCAGGGTCTAGCCTGATATGATAGCATAAGAGGCCTACTGTAAAAATGCAGGTAGTAGACAGAACTATACTTCCACTTGTGCATCACGGTGTATGCCTTTGTCCCGTTCTTTTCGTGCACAGACTCTTGAAGTGCAGAGTTTGGATGGAGTTCCAAGTAAAACATGGTTGATTCCATAGCACCAAATAGGCACCTATTGTGTACCCTGTAGACACACACAGTAAGTGTTGAGCTTGACGTCTTCTTGGAAACCCTTTACAAAGGGACATAACCGAACACTGACTGAAATCCTTATGAGGTCTCAGGCTTTTTTGGCTTGAGGAAGTAAGAGGCTCAGGTTTTATAATAAAGACCTTGTTCTTATTAAATGTTCTGTAGGTAATAGGCCTTTCGGGGCAGCATCTCAGACAAAGTATTAATAATACAAAGAAGAAACCTGTGTGTGGTCAGCACACTCTCAAACTATCCATTGTACTCTTCTTCAGCTGTATTCTTTATTAGTAATAAGCCTCAGATATTTTTCAAGTATAACATGTTACAGGGCATTAGCTCTCTGACATAGACCAGGCCCAGTCCATGGGTGGAAAGGGGAGAATGACAGACCTGGTAGAATACTTGAATATAAAGATGAAAAGTACTTTTATAGAGCATCCCCAACACCTAGCTCACAGGCTAGATGTTTGAGTAAGTGTGCATGAAAAGAAACGAATCTTTCTGGAGTAAATGTACACTTATTTCCAATTTATACGTGAGAAATAGAACTTTATGCCCAGATTTATAAATTCAAATTTGCACTTTTAAAGAACTGATTCTCATCACAGGGGGTTATGCCTTCAGTAAGTGTAGTCTGTTTTATATGACTGTGGGTTACAAAATGTTCAAGATTTTGAGATTTCAGCAAAATGATAAATCATTTACATGTTTTAGAACTTAAACACCACCTTTATACTTGGTCCTTCACAATGGGGTGTTGTCTAAACATAGACCTTCTTACAAAGACACAGTACACTGTGTGGTTTATATGAGAAACATTCCTTAAGCCTTCATTCCAGTATAGAGTGGCAGATTTGGCTGTGTAAACATGTGCCTGTATATATTCGGATATGAATTGTAGGCAGATTTAAATACTCTGTGGCATTGTGAAGCGGCTCGTACGTATAAAGAAAGATAAACACAAGCACACATATTTAATTAGCACTGCTTGATGGAGACTGTTCAAATTCTCCTTGGGTGTAAGGCATTAAAACAAATTTTAGCATTTTAAATACGGAGTGCTTCTGGAAAAATAAGAGTGACTTATTTAGGTCCTTTGAAGTTGAAAATGGACTTTTCTTTCCAGGACTTTATTCCTTCCAAGTGCAAATAACAACGGCATCACTTATACCTCAATAAGAGGTCTGCTTGTGTGGCTTCCAGAAAGAGCAGCAGGAGATGTGAATAATTTTACAGTGAGGAAGTTGCAACTGCAGATTAGCCTTTGTGACAGCTTCGACCTGTGGCCCCAGATAACCAGTGATTAATTGCCTGCCCTGGGTCCCTTCCCTTTTTCCGGCTCCAGCTTTCCCTTGAGCTTGTTTTGAGAAGGTGAATTCCGTTCTGAGGGTTCTGCGTGGGCCGGCGTGCTGTGTGGAGCCGCGTGCTGGGGGGAGCGCAGCACCGTCACACAGACCGAAGCTTTCACGGCACGGCCGCGCTCGTTAATGCGAATGAGCCTGTGTCCCGCGTGCACCGAGGGAGCCGAGCAATGCGGGCGGCCCTCTAGCCCGGCACGGCCTGCGCGCGGTGGGGGCTGCGTCCCTTTGCCTCCACCACGCTCGCCTCTCCCCGACCGCCGCCTCTGTGCTGCGGGCGGCCGCCTCGTCCCAGCCAATCGGACGCGAGTGCTCGCAGCGGGCGCCGGCCAATCCGCGGCCGGCGTTCGCTGGAAACGCGAAACCCTTAGGGGAAAAGCAATAACAAAAGCCTTTCACTGCAGACAAATGTTAAGTGTCTGTGCAGACTTTTCCTGTTTTTAATTTTATTACTGCAAGAATGGAGGGTTTGTTGTTTCTTTCATGTTTCCTTTCAAGCAATTTTAATTATACATTTGTGCTACATCAGGGACTCTGGAACGCAGTGATTCAGCCTATTGGATCTAAAGCTAAAATGCAGTAACCTTCTGGCAATACAGATATATTCTTGCACTGTAAATATAGCTGACATGCTAAAGAATTTTAAGCAGCTGCAAAAGTCTTTGACACCACACACAGTGCCCCAGAGAGCAGATGATGAGAAAACCAGTTCAGTCTTCCCCTTCGCCTCCTCTCCCACTCCCTCCCCTTTCCTGAAGGGATGTGCTCATAAAGAATCCTTTCCTCCGATTGTTCTGTCTTGTGCAAATTTTGACCAAATGCCTAATTGCCATGGATTCTCATCGCAATATGAAATTTTATACTCAATGGTTTTAAAAAAAAAATGTCCTGAGGGAATTACATTGGAATCAGCTATGATTTGAGGAAGTACTTGCTTTGCTCCATCCTAGCCTTTCCCCTGCTAGCCTATTGCTACAATAGACTGAATTAACACTGAGTAAATAATTCAGCTGTTGCCTAAGTAATAGCAACATAGACCATATGGGAAACAATTTTAAAATCTCCTTTTGAGACTTTGGAAAGAAATCGTTCTCCAGCGCGCCGTGGGGGGCTGCGTCCCAACCATTCAAATATGTTACCCGCTGTTAAAAGGCTCCCAAGGAAATGAGTCTTACCTTGTGAGGTTTCCCTTACCATAAAGGAACCCAGTAAAGGTTTTCTGTAAAATTCACAATGGCAATGGTCATGCAAGTGAGCAAACTAGCTAGAAATAGACTTTGACTAATGTCTTCTGGTGCTTCCAAGAAAGACTAGGGGTAGATGCAGAAAGAAAACAAAGGCTCAATTAAATATTTTATGTCTTTACCCTGATAGTTTATGTATGTCTCAAAATCAAAGTTCTATTAAAATATGCTTTAAAGAAGTGATTTTTTTTTTAATTTGACATTTGTCCTCTCAGAAATAAAGAGGATATTATATTTTGTTTCTCTGTGACATTTGGTATACTAAGCACACTTAAGTTTAGTAATTCACAGATGCAGTGCTAAATTAAATTGTCTGTCTGAAAAGCAGTTGGAAAAAGCAGAATGGCTTGCAGGAAACAAGTGTGTTAGTTTTGAGATTTCTTTTCTAATCCTCTGAGGCAAATGCTTACCAAAGTTGATTCCAAAGATAACCCCAAGAGTAAATCTATTGTGCACATTTATTTTCTTAAGAGGGCTATTTTAGGAGTCCTTAATATGAAACAAGACCAAACACTGAAACAGATATGGTACCCAGGCTGATTATTGTCTCACAAAGTCAAAGAGGGGAGGATTAGGGAAGTGAAATAATAGTTGATTGTCTGCTGTCTGGACTCTTAAGTCCCTACTCTCCTCTCTATGCCTATTTTTATGCACCTGCATAATTTTTTTCTTAATAAAAATCACCATCATTTTATATTGTTGAATTGGAAACAAAACCGATTCCTTTCAGTCACCCTCTGGTTTAAGCACTGGTAACTGGCGCTAGTTTATGTTGGCTGCTTGCCAAACGAAAGCAATTATGTGTAATAATAGAAAAATTAAGAGGTGAGTGTTGCTGTTTTACAGCAGGACATGGCAAAAACCATTTCCTTCTGTCAGCAGTATCTTGATTACACTCTCACACACAGTCTCACCCTTTTGTACCACATGCGCACGCGCACGAATGCACAACACACATTATTTCCTGTGGGTTTTAACTTGAGGTCACTGAAACCAGAAAGAGGAAGAATGCAAACCACAGCTTTTGAAAGCAAATGAGAATAGAACTTTGCTGTCAAAAAAAAAAAAAAAGAAAGAATGAATGAATAAGTGAACTGGAAATAATAGTAATCAGTGGTAACTATGATCCTTTTTCATCCCCCACCTCCTGCAGGTGTCCTAGTGGTCAATGTCACGTGGAGGAACAAAACGTACGTGGGAACCCTATTGGACTGCACCAAGCACGACTGGGCCCCTCCCAGGTAGGAACAAGGCCTTTTATTTCTCTCCTTCCCCCATCCTCTCTTTGCAGGGAAACTATAGAGAGAGATTCATAATATATAAAAGTGTGCCTGTAATTGAAACCAGACAAAGGAGAAATGAGCAATTTAGGACTGAAAGCAGTAAAATGCAGATGCTAGATTTCTGTCCGAAGATCTCTACTCCCCACCCCTTCTTTCCTGTCTTTGTTTTCATTTTTTTCTCAAAGTGGGAATTTGAACTGGATTGGAAGCTAGCTACTTGAGCTGTTTTTCTTTGGTTTTTCTGAGGAAGAATATAAGCCCTTGGTAGCCTGTTCTTTTGCAGGTGTTGGAAATTGTCAGTCTTTTCCTTGACTGGGCCCAGCCCTTAAGCTACTGGAGTGTTGACTCCTCTTTGCTGCATTGTGTACTTTGTGATTTCACTTGGCTGTTTTGGGGATGCTCATTTTCACATCTGTTGCTTGCTTCCATAGGTTTTGTGAGTCACCGACAAGTGACCTGGAGATGAGAGGGGGCCGGGGCAGAGGGAAGAGGGCAAGGTCTGCTGCTGCTGCCCCGGGCTCTGAGGCCAGCTTCACGGAGTCCAGAGGGCTGCAGAACAAGAACAGAGGGGGGGCCAATGGGAAAGGGAGGCGGGGCAGCCTCAATGCCAGCGGACGAAGGACACCCCCAAATTGTGCTGCTGAGGACATCAAAGCCAGCCCTTCCTCCACCAACAAAAGGAAAAACAAGCCTCCAATGGAGCTGGACCTGAACTCCAGCTCTGAGGACAATAAGCCTGGGAAGCGTGTCCGCACAAATTCCAGAAGCACTCCCACTACCCCTCAAGGGAAACCAGAGACTACTTTTTTGGACCAAGGCTGCTCTTCTCCAGTGTTAATCGACTGTCCCCACCCGAACTGCAACAAAAAGTACAAGCACATTAATGGCCTGAGGTACCACCAGGCTCATGCACACTTAGACCCAGAAAACAAGCTGGAGTTCGAGCCTGACAGTGAGGACAAGATCTCGGACTGCGAGGAAGCATTGAGTAATGTGGCACTTGAATGCAGTGAGCCAAGCACAAGTGTATCTGCTTATGACCAGGTGAAGGCACCGGCATCCCCTGGTGCTGGAAACCCACCTGGGACCCCAAAGGGAAAGAGAGAGCTGATGAGCAATGGCCCAGGTTCCATTATTGGTGCTAAAGCTGGGAAGAATTCTGGCAAAAAGAAGGGCCTTAACAATGAACTCAACAACCTTCCAGTAATCTCCAACATGACGGCTGCGTTAGACAGTTGCTCAGCAGCAGACGGCAGTTTGGCTGCTGAGATGCCTAAGCTGGAAGCAGAAGGATTAATTGACAAGAAAAGTTTAGGAGATAAAGAAAAGGGCAAAAAAGCTAACAACTGCAAAATGGACAAAAACCTCTCTAAACTGAAAAGTGCCCGGCCCATTGCCCCTGCCCCAGCCCCCACTCCGCCACAGCTAATCGCTATACCCACTGCAACCTTTACAACCACCACCACTGGGACAATACCCGGACTGCCCTCCCTCACAACAACTGTTGTTCAGGCTACACCAAAGAGTCCTCCGTTAAAACCCATTCAACCAAAGCCCACGATTATGGGAGAGCCCATCACCGTGAACCCAGCTCTGGTGTCACTCAAAGACAAAAAGAAAAAGGAGAAGCGAAAGCTAAAGGACAAAGAAGGGAAAGAGACGGGAAGCCCAAAAATGGATGCCAAGCTGGGGAAACTAGAGGACTCCAAGGGGGCCAGCAAAGATTTACCTGGGCATTTTTTAAAGGATCATCTCAACAAGAATGAAGGACTGGCAAATGGACTGTCCGAGTCTCAGGAGAGCCGCATGGCCAGTATCAAAGCTGAGGCCGATAAGGTTTACACTTTCACAGACAACGCTCCCAGCCCTTCCATAGGGAGCGCCTCGAGGATGGAATGCAGCACTTTGGTGAACGGGCAGGCACCAATCGCACCTCTGCATGTGTTGACCCAGAATGGGGCAGAGAGTTCAGCTGCAAAGACAAGCAGCCCGGCCTATTCAGACATATCCGATGCTGCTGACGATGGTGGTTCCGACAGCAGGTCGGAGGGCATGAGATCAAAGGCCAGTTCCCCATCAGATGTTGTTTCTAGTAAGGACAGTGTGGTAAAAGGGCATTCTTCAACTACAGCACAATCATCTCAACTGAAAGAATCCCATTCTCCCTATTACCATGGCTATGATCCTTATTATTCTCCCAGTTACATGCACCCTGGGCAGGTCGGCGCCCCTGCAGCTGGAAATAGTGGGAGCACGCAGGGGATGAAGATCAAGAAGGAGTCTGAGGAAGATGCTGAAAAGAAAGACAAGGCAGAGCAGTTAGATTCTAAGAAAGTGGACCACAATTCTGCATCCTTACAGCCTCAGCACCAATCGGTGATCACACAAAGACATCCTGCCCTGGCTCAGTCACTTTATTATGGCCAGTATGCCTATGGACTCTATATGGACCAGAAATCTCTGATGGCCACCAGCCCTGCCTATAGACAGCAATATGAGAAGTACTATGAGGACCAGAGGCTGGCAGAGCAGAAAATGGCCCAGACTGGGAGAGGAGACTGTGAAAGGAAAAGCGAGCTCCCCTTGAAAGAGCTGGGCAAGGAGGAAACTAAACAGAAAAACATGCCATCGGCCACAATCTCAAAAGCTCCCTCTACTCCGGAGCCTAACAAAAACCATTCTAAACTAGGGCCATCAGTGCCTAATAAAACTGAGGAGACAGGTAAATCACAGCTTCTCTCCAGTCACCAGCAGCAGCTTCAGGCCGACAGCTTCAAAGCTAAGCAGATGGAAAACCACCAGCTTATTAAGGAGGCTGTAGAAATGAAGTCTGTCATGGACTCTATGAAGCAGACAGGTGTAGACCCAACCTCGAGATTTAAACAAGTAAGATTGTGGAGCGTGGCCCCAACAGGGACAGAGCAGTCTGAGACTTGTATTATACATGTCTGGGCTTGATCTGGTTAGACTTCTGACACAGGAAAGAAACCCACATTAGTTTTTTCCTCTGCTCTTGAAAAATATTTTAAGATTCTCAGGAGTTACTATGTAGCTCTAAAATGTGCATTATCACTATTTTCTTGTCATGTTGTATAGTAAAAGGAACTGTGAACATGTGCTTTGCAGATTTGTGTTTCATGCCACTGACTTGCTCTGTGACTCTAATGAGGTCCCTTAATTTCTTCCTTTCTTTTTTTTTCTTTTTTCTTTTTCTTCTTTTTTTTTTTTTTTCTTTTTCTTCTTCTTCTTTTTTTTTTTTTTTTTTTTGAGACAGAATCTCGCTCTGTCGCCCAAGCTGGAGTGCAGTGGCGTGATCTTGGCTCACTGCAACCTCCGCCTCCCGGGTTCAAGCAATTCTTCTGCCTCAGCCTCCTGAGTAGCTGGAACTACAAGCGTGTACCACCACCCCCGGCTAATTTTTTGTATTTTTTTAGTACAGATGGGATTTCACCATGTTAGCCAGGATGGTCTCGATCTCCTGACCTCGTGATCTGCCCACGCTGGCCTCCCAAAGTGCTGGGATTACAGGCGTGAGCCACCGTGCCTGGCCAAGATCCCCTAATTTCTTAGTCCAAGGCGAGGGCATTCCACAAGGGGACTGCTGAATTCCTTTCTAACTCTGAGATCCTGAGACTCATCTCTAAAATATTTATTTTCCATTTTCAAATTTCTACTAGCATCTTTTTGGAAGATAATAAAAACTGGGTCCCTGAATTCACATTTCCCATTAATCTTTTTAATAGAATTTGGGGCCCAAATTTCTTTTACTTGTGGTCAGAGATACCTAGATTTCAGCCTTACTCTCTATGTTAAGTACCCCAAAACTAAGAGCTCAGTGCTGAATGTTTGTGAGGAGGGTGAGGAGGTTTGGGTGGCGGGCCTCAACAGCTGTCCCAGAGCCCCAGGGGTCAGTCAGCTTGAGAACACCTGAAAATTGGTCACCATGAAACCACAAATGTACTGGCACCTTCTGTCATGGTTCAGATATCCTGACCCACTGCAACCCCGTGAACATGAATTCTGGTATTTCCCAGCACTGCAAACCCCCACTCCCACCCTCACCCCCATGCTTAGATAATCCCTGGTGCATTAGAGCAAGAACCACCAGCCCCCACCACCGCCACCCACACACACATTTACTTAGGCACAACTTTGCATGTTCTCTGAGAACCTGAATCCCCAGTGGGTTTCTGTCATGAATGGAATGGGGATCACAAAGGCCATTTAGGATTCTCAGTTTCCCCACTTCCAGAGGCAAAAATCAGGCTGTCACTTCACAGGGCTGCAGAAGAATGTTATAATTTTGGGGGTTTTATAGATGGCTTTGTTTTCCAATACAGAAGCCATAATGTGTGCTATTAATTTGAAATTTTGTTTTGATTAAGATGTTAGCACGTAATGAGAAGTGAGCCAATATATTAAGCCTCAGCTGCAGTGGATGAGGAAAATGTATTCGGAAACCAAGAGTTTTTCCTCCTAAGTGATGTTAATAGCTATAGCAATTACTTAAATTTACTATTATTAGCTTGAGTTGGAGTTTTTAACATTCTTTTTTACCTGTGCGAGATATTAAAAGGCAAATGAAGGTAGAATTAAATATGTCTGAGGATGTTATTTAGTGTTGAGGAATGACATTAAGGGCCCAGCTCTGAATTTCAGCAGACCCGAGTTGGAAGCCCAGCTCCACGACTGGGCAGCAGCATGACCTTGACGTTGCTTTGAACTTTAAACACTTGGTTTTGTCTTCTGTACAAGGGATCAATAATAACGCCTATCTGGGACATTATTACTTTGTAAGAGAAGGAGGTAAAACAATTAGCACAGTGTCTAGCACAGAAATCAATGTCAACTTAGTGTTAACATTAAGAGTACTAGTGCTGTCATGATTATTAACAAGCTTTCTTTAAAATTGAAATTTTAAAACAAATCTGTTGGGTTTTTTTCTTTAAAAAAAAAAAAAATCAGGATCCAGATTCAAGAACATGGCATCATTATGTATACCAGCCCAAATATCTGGATCAGCAAAAGTCAGAAGAACTTGATAGAGAGAAGAAATTAAAAGAGGATAGTCCAAGGAAAACTCCTAATAAAGAGAGTGGTGTGCCCAGCCTTCCTGTATCACTAACGAGCATTAAAGAGGAGCCCAAAGAGGCCAAGCGTCCTGATTCTCAATCAATGGAGGAGAGCAAGCTGAAAAATGATGATCGAAAGACTCCTGTGAACTGGAAGGACTCTCGGGGAACAAGAGTGGCTGTCTCCTCACCCATGAGTCAGCATCAGTCATACATACAGTACTTGCATGCTTATCCTTACCCACAGATGTACGACCCCAGCCATCCTGCATACCGGGCTGTTTCTCCCGTCCTAATGCACAGTTATCCTGGTACGTGTTGTCGGTTCTGACTATATTGGAAGGAAGAGGCGATGTTCAAATATTAGCTGTTAAAAACTCAAGATAAATTAGAAGCTTCAAGAGTGACATTTGTTTTGCTTATTTTTATGCTGTTTAAAGTCCCAAAGATAAAACTGATTTAATATAAGTTTTTTTAATGAAATGTCAAGAATCCGTAGCTATAGTTTCCAGAGTCTCTGATGGTCTGCTATAGCTGTTAGGCTGACAGATACTTTATTGCCTATAAAAATATCCTAAGCACTTACTGTCATAATCATTATAGTTACTATTCCTTTCACTTAAGCAGACACGTAAATGTATGAAATGGCTGTAAGCTCAATTCTGTTTATAACCTCCCTTCATCAGGATGAATTAACTGGGAGAAGAAAACTGGAGAAGCTAGATACAGTTTAATGATGATGTAGCCCATTGTTAATGTAACCCCCTATTTTAAGATCTCTTTGACTCTTATTCCAAATTCATGTAACCCAAGTTATTTTTTTTTTTAAAGATACAGCCTGTAACTTGATGTGGCATTTGTTTTTTATCTGCAGGGGCCTATCTCTCTCCAGGATTTCATTATCCTGTTTATGGGAAGATGTCAGGGAGAGAAGAGACAGAGAAAGTCAATACCAGCCCTAGCATCAACACGAAAACAACCACTGAATCTAAAGCACTGGATTTGCTCCAGCAGCATGCTAACCAATACCGCAGCAAGTCTCCTGCTGTAAGCCTCCTTTTGTTGTTATGTAAAAGTACTGTGTTTTGGGGAGAAAGGGGAACAAGCTACAGAACAGTCTTGAAATATAAATGGTTTTGGAACCCAGCTGTGATTTCAGGATGCTGTTTTATCCTAATACATAAAGAATGGAGCGTTCAAAAGTAAGATGCTTTCACACATGAGAGAAAATTGTTAAAGCGTGTATGGCACTAGCAAGCTTTTCTGTTGCGAAATCTAGTATACTTCGCTTACCCAGGAGGATGGTTGTTAGGTGGGAATTTAAATTCATAGGAACCAACTTTTGGTGTAAAATATGTTTGATAAGGCATTGAGGAATTAGGTAACAGAGGAGTCTATGTTATATAATTTTTGTAAGTAAGCAGGTCAGAGGCTACAAACTGTTGACCTTTTGGGCAAATCAAGCTTTTCAAAAAGTGTTTTCTTGCGGGACAGCTTTTAAAAATCAGATATTTTACATACAAATTCAGATGACCTCTTTCTCTTAAGACAATAGAAAATCTGGGCCGGGAGTGAGCTACCGCCTGTAATCCCAGCACTTTGGGAGGCCGAGGCGGGCAGATCACTTGAGGTCAGGAATTCGAGACCAGCCTGGCCAATATGGTGAAACTCCATCTCTACTAAAAATACAAAAAGTACCCTGGTGGTGGTGGGCACCTATAATCGAAGGTACTCAGGAGGCTGAAGCAGGAGACTCACTTGAGCCCGGGAGGCGGAGGTTGCAGTGAGCAGAGATCGTGCCACTGCACTCTAGCTTGGGTGACAGAGCAAGGCTCTGTCTCAAAAAAAAAAAAAAAAAAAAAAAGACAATAGAAAATCTTGTTCAAAATCACATGGCAGTAACTGATGGGAGCTAGTAGCCCCATCTCGGCAGTATGTCCTGCTCCCATCAATGTTCATGGATATAAATAAAAGCTCCCCAACCTGCATCGCTTGTCTCTGTTGTTAGCTTGACTTCTGGAGAGATTTGAGGTTTCTCCTACTTGTATTGATCCTTCATATTCACATCATCAGTGTTCATGGTTGGAGGTTCATCACGAGCAAAGCTAAGTACCCATGACATGTAATAAGGCACAAGTTTGAGCCTTGCACAAATTTCCAAGAGTAAGTCATGTGGCTTAGGAGTGAGAGCTGTGTCTGCTGTTTTCTGGCCTTAACTCTTTGTCATGTCCCTTTAACTCTGCTGAATAATGCAAATATTTGTCTGTGAAAGATGACTGTTCCCCAAAAAAGGTGACTGCTATAGTCCTAGAGACTGTTGTGAAGAGAGACTAAATGAAAATAGTTCGGTGCTTGGCTAGGAAAGAGTTTAAAGTAAATTAAAATAATAGTATTTGCAATGTGTATGAGTCTACCAGAAACTCTATAGAGAAACTAGAAAAGGTGATTTCAGAATCTTTCTGAGACCTCCTTCTTAGTACAAGGATTTCTTTTAAGTGAGAAGGATAACTTTAGTGAAAGGGTGGTTAGGTTCTAAAGGTAGAAAGTCATAGGAAGTAAACCATCCTTACCCCAGACTATGGTTTGGGGAGAAGGGAGCTTCTCTGTGAGAGTTCAAAAATTGAGAGATTCAAAATGTGGGTGTAGGACAGTGATTTCTTGTGCTTTATATTGGCATATAACTTTAGGGCATGTTTTTTCAGTAGAACAAAATGTGTACAGACACGTTTAAAATTGTGAGATAGGTTCTCTCCATAAAATACAAGTGTAATTAGAAAACTTGACCTTAAAGATATCTCCAAAACTACTTATTTTCTAAAAGTTGTTTATGGGAAGCCATTGGGTAAATTCTTAACCTGCAATTATGAATGAATATAGAGAGAAGTCCTCTTATTTCCATCATTTCAGGAAAACATTGGTGTCACTTGGTTTATTTTGGGTGGAGCAGTTCTTTTTGTGTTGGCTTAATTCCAACGGAAACTAATGCATGTTTTTTTGAAATTCTCTTTAGTTACTAAAGATTGTATCTTTGTATTTATTTTTTAATCATTAACACAATATTGTCAAAGGGACAAAGGTGGTTTAGTACTCTTATAAGTTGATTTTCAGGCATGAAGGGGGAAAATTTCTCTTTTTTGTTGCAGCCTGTGGAAAAGGCTACAGCTGAGCGGGAACGGGAGGCGGAAAGGGAAAGGGATCGCCACTCCCCCTTCGGCCAGCGGCACCTGCACACGCATCACCACACCCACGTTGGCATGGGTTACCCGCTAATCCCGGGTCAATATGACCCTTTTCAAGGTCAGCAGCTCTGTCGTTATTGTGTCTCTGTCCATTCTGCTTTGGAAAACAGTTGCTAAAATTGCATTTCACATCTTCAAAATATTGAGCTTTGAGTTCACATTAGCTCTCAGGAGGGTTTTTAACACTTATTTCCTAGTGACACAGCTAAGGCTGTTCCCTCATCTTTGTATTCTATTGAGACATGAAATGGCTACCACTTAATAATTGTCACCAGTTGATGGTATCGGCGGCTTACTGTTATCTCACAGACTGAGGGTGGTGGCCAGTGTCTGGGGCACTGAATATCACAATCAGAAGATCAGATATCTACTTCAGGGAAATTGTAGAAAAAGGGAGGGATGGTGGGAGGCTTGGGTGAAATTACTTGTTCTGATTTCTGCATGCCTTTTAAGTTGCTCTTTTCCCATGGAAATCATGGGAGTAATGTGATCTGGTTTAACACTTTGATAACCTCGTTTAAGGGTTCTTCACAGCCCTTCACTGCTGCGACGTCACTAAATGGGAGAATTGAGAAAGAGAAACATGTTTTAAGCCATAGGATTGATATCAGGGAATCTTCACCTTGTGGTTCATTAGTTGAGCATGTATTATTTGTCCCATCTTTGTCATCTCATAGGGGGTGGGTGATGGCACCACCTTTACAGTTTGCTAGAATACCCCAGATTGCATGGCTTTAAACAACAGGAATTTATTTTCTCACAGTTCTGGAGGCTGGAAGTTCAAGATCAGGGTTCTAGCACAGCCAGCCTCTGCTGAGGCCTGTGTTCCTGGTTTGTGTGTAGCTGCTGTCCTGCTGTGTGCTCATATGACCTCTTCTTTGTGCATGAGCTGGTGGGTGGGGAAGAGGCAGGGGGAGCCCTCGTGTGCTTTCTTAGAAGGACACTAATCCTGCCCTATTAGGGTCCCATCCATATGGCCTCATTTAACCTTAATTACCCCCTTATAAGCCCCATCTCTGAATCTAATCACACTGTGGATTAGAGCTTCAACATGTTTTGAGGAGACATAATTTAGTCTATTGCACTTGCCAAGTTGCCTCTTATGCTGCTGTGTGAATAGAAAGTAAGATAATATGTTTGAAAGTGTTTCCAAAACTGGGAATTGATATACAAATGTGAAGGGGTCATTTTTATTTATTCAAGTCTTTTTAGTTGGTGTCAACTAATAGTGTTTAAAGAGAGCTTTTCTATTTCTTAAACAATTTGTATTGAGTGTGGTAAGTACTTGGAAGAGAAAGGCTTTATGTCTAGTCTAACACATTATACCTATATATAAATAAAGTATATATGAGAAGAAAATAATTACCTCTTTTAAGATAATGTTATTGTTATTGTACTGTCTTAAGTTACCTCTGGGAAAAGAAAATATATCCAAATAAAAGACATAGAATTCTGAGACAGTAATCTTCCCTAGGTTCGCATTTGTTTACTCTATTTTTCCCCAGGACTGTCTTCTATAGAATTTAAAAGAATTCTCTGTTAGGCAACACCATGCCATTTGGAGCTATTACAGTCTCTGACTGCTGCTTTCGTCTTGCAGGGTGAAAGTGAAGAGCATTTCTAAGTTTGATTTACTGATTCTGTGTATCTTATGGGCCGCATTGTGTTCAGTCACTGGGGAAAATGTTAAAGTGATAACAATGATTATGGAAGTGTTGTATTCTAGGCAAATAGCATGCCGCTTCTGTAATTCACTGTGACTTTTGATTCCTGTTGTTACCTGGCATCTATTATTTCTCTTGAGCTTCCTATTCAGGAATGCATGCAAACCATTTAGCACCATGCAGAGCTGGAGAGATGGAATACTGTATCTCCTTCGAATAGCTATTAAGAAAACTGCAGGCCGGGCACGGTGGCTCAAGTCTGTAATCCCAGCACTTTGGGAGGCCGAGACGGGCGGATCACGAGGTCAGGAGATCGAGACCATCCTGGCTAACACAGTGAAACCCCGTCTCTACTAAAAAATACAAAAAACTAGCCGGACGAGGTGGCGGGCACCTGTAGTCCCAGCTACTCGGGAGGCTGAGGCAGGAGAATGGCGTGAACCCGGGAGGCGGAGTTTGCAGTGAGCTGAGATCCGGCCACTGCACTCCAGCCTGGGCGACAGAGCAAGACTCCGCCTCAAAAAAAAAAAAAAAAGAAAAAAAAAGAAAACTGCAGAGTATTCAAGAAAGGATAGATAGCAGATAGACCAAATGGTTTGTACGGTGTCCTTGCTGCATGAAAGAGTTCATGTGTGTGTTCAGGAGAGGACACCGTGCTGCTACTGGGTCTGCGGCCCTTCCCCACTGGGCCTGTATCTACTCTTATCCTTCTAAAGATCACAGACACTCTACATTTTTTTCCCCATTAGGCTTGACCTCTGCTGCCCTTGTTGCCTCACAGCAGGTGGCTGCCCAGGCATCTGCATCTGGAATGTTTCCTGGACAAAGAAGGTAAATATCCTCTACATTTTTAATTAGTTCTAGATAGAAATATCTTAATGGTTGGGAGGAAGCAAGTACAGGATTTTTAGACCAAAAACTTAACTCCTTGGGTTTTATATCCTTGTAATGAATGTGTTTGTTTATGCCAATGTAAGTTGCTTCACATGCAACTTAAATTCCATGAACCCCATTCTGTAAGGGTTACGTAGATTAGTAATTAAATGAGTAGTTTTTTTAGGCAGTTGAAATTTTCTTGGGTTATCCTTACAGCATTGCTAAAATAATTCACCATGACTCCCTTTGTTTTATTATGTTTAAAGATAAAGTCGCAAATGGAGACATTTATTTTCGTAATACTAAAGGTAATGTTTGTTCCTTGATGTTTTAAATTATTCCGTAAGTTTTAAGAAGGAAAATGATTTAAAGGAATTAAAGTATTAGTATTATAAAATTAATATTTTTCACAATGCATATCATTACTTTGTGTTTATTCACTTTCTCTGGAATTGAATTCTACATTTGAATGGAATTAAAATAAGTCTTATTAGTCTTATGGTTTTCAGGCTTACAGTGACAAATGTTGACAGAGGCTGGGCATGATGACCCATGCCTGTAGTCCCAGCACTTTGGGAGGCTAAGGCGGGTGGATCACCTGAGGCCAGGAGTTCCAGACCAGCCTGGCCAACATGGTGAAACCCCATCTCTACTAAAAATACAAAAATTAGCTGGGCATGGTGGCGTGCGCCTGTAATTCCAGCTACTAGGGAGGCTGAGGCATGAGAATTGCTGGAACCCAGGAGGCAGAGGTTGCAGTGAGCCGAGATTGCACCATTGCACTCCAGCCTGGGTGATGGAGTGAGATTCTGTCTCAAAATTAAAAAAAAAAAAACAAAAAACTGTTGGCTGGGCACGGTGGCTCATGCCTGTAATTCCAGCACTTTGGGAGGCCGAGGCGGGTGGATCACCTGAGGTCCGGAGCTCGAGAGCAGCCTGACCAACATGGAGAAACCCCCTCTCTACTAAAAACACAAAATTAGCCAGGCGTGGCGACACATGCCTGTAATCCCAGCCACTTGGGAGGCTGAGGCAGGAGAATCGCTTGAACCCAGGAGGCGGAGGTTGCCATGAGCCGAGATCGAGCCATTGCACTCCAGCCTGGGCAACAAGAGCAAAAATCCGACTCAAAGAACAAACAAACAAGCAAAGAAACTAAATGTTGATAGAACCATGTGCTAAGGTTTGCTTTTCTTTTGCAGAGAATAACAAGATTGGACATGTACATTGTCATGTGACTGGATCACATGGGGAAGCGCTTTATACAGACATCAGTTCCATGGTGTTAATTTGAAATGCCTTAATGGCAGGCAAAAACCAGTCATTTCATTTTTGTAAATTACAGATTTTATCACAGAGTAACAAATGTTGCTGTAATTAAACTTCTGTTTTATATATATATACGTATACATATCTGTATATATACATATATATATATATAAAAATATAAATATATTCTTTACTTTTTGTATCAGTAACCAGGCTCGCACACACAGGGTCTGCTGCCACGTCGCAAACCACTCAGTAAAGGAAATTAAAAATGTATTTGTCATGTTGAAAAGTGTTAGCCACAAAAGGCTACTTACTTTCTTTTCCTTTTCCTTTAAAATTGTAAATAAATAATGTTATGTATCAGTGTGCCTGAATCTTGCATATCCTTCACATATTTCCCATAAGCCCCTCAGAAAGGCTAACTGTGATGATGACACTTTGGTACAATTTAGATGTCTATTTGGTGGCTCCTGTTAAAGACGCATCAGTGTAAAATGTTCCTGTAGTCACTGTTTGTACTTGTGTATTGTGGAAAAAGTACTTTTGGAAGGCATGGGGTTGCCAGTACCACAAAAACTGTGTTGTACATAATGTAAAGATTAAAATGGGGAAATAATGAGCATCTGTGAATAATGAGGTGTCATTTTTTGATAATCTTGAATGGCAAATAACCCAATAGCCTGCGTACCAGAGACATCTGTGATTGTTCTATTACTTGAATAGTTCTACAGTCTTTTTCTTTTTTTTTTTTTAATGTTTACAATTATCCAGTTTTAGAGGAGAGAGACTTTAACGCCATTGCCTGGTTACTTGTTTTATGCTGTAATCTAGTTTATTTTATGTAAAATGTATATTGAATGCTTTCCTTTTTTATACCTGCCTTAAATAATTTGGCAATCAGAATTAAAAAGTTTTTTTTTTTAAATAATGGCTTCTTGTCTGTCTCATGTTATTTTCTACCTGACTGATAGTCATTCTAATTTTCAAGAAAGGGTTTCTTATAATATTATTAATATCCAATGCATAAGATACAGTAAACAGATATTAACTTTTCTTGTAGGATACATAAGTATAACAACCAAATAGTGTATTTAATTCGGTGAATGTATTCCCATTTACAGGGTATTTACCCTAAACATGGAGCACGATATCACTGGAAATTAGTAGATACAGGTTTCTGTAGTGTGGAATTGATACTTCAAAGATGCAAATGTTATGACATGTGGATAATAGGGAAAATATGTAACAAATCATTTAGTTAGTTAGCTGTCATTACATTGATTTACTACAATATTTTATGCCAAATTTTAACTGCCTCTTCTCTCCCTTCTTTGCTTCGAATAAACACTTACTGAGTGCCTGCTTTATCCCAAGCACTGCACAGGGTTCTGGCATACTGCAGTAAACAAAGCAGACACAAATTCCTGTCTTCATGGAGCTTTCATTTTTTGGTGGTGGGATAAACATATCATAAAATATCTGATATATAGAGCATGTTAGATGGTTGATAAATGCAATGAAGAGAAACGAAGCATGGGAGTGGGGCATAGTGAATGTGTGCTGGAGTTTGTAACTGTAAACAGAGTGGCCACTAAAGAGATGAGGGAGGGATCCATGAAGACATCTGGGGGAACATCACTGCAGTGACCTGGAAAAGCAAGTACTGAAGCCCCAAGGTGGGAGTGTGCTTTGTATGTTTGGACTGGTGGATTTCAGTGCTTCATTCCAGCTGTAAGTTTTTATTATTTTACTATAATTGCTAATGACAGTGCTACCACGTGGTTTACTAAAAAGTTCTTTAAGCTGACAGAATTTGTCTTGGTGTAATTTGGTTAGTTCTACCTAGAGGCCTTTGCGTCGCAAATGAATAGAATTTTGCAATCAAAAAGAAATGTTTCCCTTGATTTTGAAAGACCACCTTAAAGTGCTGCCTTTGCTGCTTGACTTATACATCTAGTCTATGTTCTTAATAGAGTTCAGTAGGAAGATATTTTTCTGTTCGTTTTCAGTTTTTCTTTTGAATTTCATCCAAGTTGTCATTTATAAGAACATTGTTTATGGTGTTTAATCCTACACATAAGAGTATTTCACGTATTTTTCATCATTTTTAAGCTATCAAAGCTTTTTCATTTTTATACGACATCTTGATTCTCCTTGAAGACTTGAGGTAATTTGTCTTATACCAGTAAAGCAAGTATGTTTTCTCTGTTCAGAATATAGTTGGCATCTGTTGGTTGCCTACATGCTGATTCAGTTCTTGACCAACCCCTTAACTGTCAAAGCACAGAAGCAGAACTGTGGTCAACTTACATCTTCACCAGCTGAATTTTCATGCTCTTGTTGGTAGCTGGGTGGTACTCTGGATTCCTGATGATTTTCTTGCTCTTAATAATATATATGGAAGTCAATCTTCCCTTTCCGGTGCAAAATGACTAGATGTATGTTTATTACATACCAGGCTTTTTAAAATCACTTCTAATTAGGTGGTTAAGTAAATAGGTTATAAATAGCTGCATTGGACCATGTTTAACTCTGCTACTGTAATAAACAGGAATGCTGATAAATACAAAGAGATATATGACCAAAAGCACATTGCAATTTGAATAGGCTCTTCCCCTAGGCTTTTACTGGAACATTATTCATGACCGGTTTACATTAATCACTAAATGAAGTTTTGTTTCTTCCTCTTACTGTTACGGTGTTGTCTTTACTGATGACAACATGAATTGCCAAAGGCCAGGGCTTATTTATATTATGTGTGCCATTTCTCTGGCTGAGTATATAGTCAGTACCGAATGGTAAATTAAAGAGTCCCAAAAGACAAGCGTACTTGGCTCCATTATATTACTATGATGAATCTCCCATTAATACGTTCTAATTGTTTGACTTTTATAGACATAAAATCAGTCCCTTTAGTGACTAATAATAGGGTTTATTGATTTTACTAAACATTACTCATTCCAGGCCTGCTCATATTAGCTTGTCCTGAACATATGCAAAAAGCCTGCAGTGCTGACACAGTGCAAATTAACTTCATGGAGAAATGGGAGTGAAGAGTTGTTTACAGCTGTGGTCCCGTTGAATACAGAATATTAAAAACCAGGTAATAGGCTCCATATAGAACCATTCATTCCTAGATTACAATCTCAGATGGCTTTTTCATGGAAACTTGCCATTGCTGTTCAGCCCAGGTCATTAACACTTGCAGAGTAAAAAGTGCGACCTTGTACATTCACACTGGCTGTGACCCTGATTTAGTGTGGTTTCAGCCCAAGGGTCTGTGAGTAACCAGAATGAATGGCTCTGATTGATGCAGGATAAAAACAGCAGTTTAAATGATAATTACTGGTCATTTCATTCCTTCCCTGACTCTGAAATAGAGACAAGACAGGCAAAGCCATTTATTATTGTTTTTGTCACTAACCACAGTCATCCATTCCCTGCTTCTTGCAGTAGCCTGAGTCATAAATGTTGTTTACTTTCAGTTAACTTTAGAAGAGAAAACAAAGCAAAGCCCCCAGTCTGACTTTTCATTTTTCTTGACAAAATCACTCTTTTAAGCAAGGGGTGAGTTCTCTACCTTGGCACTATTGACATAGGAGACCAGATAATTCTTTGCTGTTCTGTGCATTGTAGTATATTTAGCAGTACCCCTGACCTCTACTCTGGAGATGCCAGTAGCAACCTCCCCAACGAATTGTGACAACCAACAGGTCATATGAAATTTAGAACTCATGCCTAGCCCCTGCCCCACAGGTAGAGTGCTGAGTTCTATTGTTCTTTGTTGCTTTTGGAGATAGGAAAGCCATCGCTGGTTTCTTGTAACTCGATGTAAATAGAATGGGGATACTCATTCGACCAATGTGGATAAAGTTGGACCAGACCTCCACCTCTTTAAAAAGAATTGGATGACCCAGATTTTAATGTAATAATCAGTAGTTCTTTTAGGTTGAAGATGAATTCAATTTTAAAACCACATCTGAGGGCCGGATTCATTTCACAGCATGTCAATTAGCAACGCTAGACCACTAAAAATACGTATTATTTCTCCTGGAATGAAGGCTGTCTGTGGAAAACCTGGAAAAAATGGATAAATCTTCATTGAGCTGCTGGGATGGAACTCAGATTTTCTTCACACAGGGAGAGGCATTTCTTTCATATACAGGAACAAACTTTGAGAGATTCTCACATACACTATATATTTCAGTGAATTTTTTTTTTTTCCCACTTAGACATTTGAAAATAAAATGAAAAGAAACATCAAAATCTGCAATATGGAGAACGTTAAAGTATCCAGGGCTATCAAGAGCACACAGCACGATAACACCCATGGACAAGTCTAGGTTTAGGTCTGATCAGACTGGCCTGACCCTTGGCCAGCTGTTGTCATGTCTCTGTCGGTAATACCTGGAATGGCAAGTAGTCCAATGGAACAAAGCTTCTTTCCTGTGTCCATAACAGACATGGCTAATCATTGCAGCGTTGTCTCCACCTGAATGTGTGTGAGACCTCATAACTTCCTCAGTACAGCTTTCCCAGCAGCCCCTAAAAAACAGACCAAAGTTGACATGCAACATGAAGGCTGTTTACCACCTCTGCAAGAAACTAAATTCTTATGGAACTAAATCATGATCCCTGGAACTTTCAAGGGTGTCACCCTCACACCCCCCAATTTCAGGCAAGGAGACTTAACATGGCACTATTCCTCCTTTCAACTATTGGAAACTTTGGAAGTTACTTATATACCTTCAGTGTTTCAACCAACCGTGATTTCTTTAGTCAGAAAAGTTGGGGAACAAGAATTATTACTTATTGACCCAAATTTCTACTGATTTATGGAAGGGTTATTTTTTTCTCTTTTACTTTCATACTATCATCACGTCTTCTTTGGCTCTCCTGCCACCCTCTTATAATGATCTTTGGTTAGATAGAGTCCATCCAGATCATCCAGTATCATCTTCTTGTCTCAGCGTCACCTGATTAGCAATTTTATTTCCATCTACAATCTTAATTCCACTTTGCCATATAACAACAGAATCACAGATTCTGGGGATTAGGACATGGACATCTTTGGGGGCTACCACTCTGCCTGCCACACCACCCAACACAAATTCCTTTCTGCCTGGGCAGTATTATTAACATAATAATAGTATAATAGTTCTACTGTATAATATAAAATATTACAACTGGTATAATGACCATCATCAAAATTATAGTATATTTACTTTGCCCTTCACATGTGACAACTCCTTTAGTTCTATAGCCACCCAATTACTATTCCATTTTAGAGCTGGAAAAACTGAGGCACCAAGCTAAAGTAATTTGCCTAAGTTCACACCACTACGTAAGTGACAGGACCATAACCACTATGCTATACTGCTTCAGAGAAGGGATAATATGCTCCCTAGGGAATCGACAAGATTTTTCCTTTGCTAAAGTGCTTATTTCAGAGGGGCAAATAACGGTGTGTCTCTCCAGGCTGCTATGAGACAAAGCCCCTGTGCAGCCTCTGCTGGAGCCAGGTGTCAAACCCTTGTTAAACTCCACATTCGAGGCCCAGGATCCTGAGAGCCTAGTGGCTCCTCAGTGCATTGCTGGCAGAGGTTGCTGAAAGGGTTACCTTTTTTTGTTTTCTCATTGTCATGGTGGCCCTTGCTTTTTCAATACTCTACCATATGTATCTGACGACTAGAAGCTCAGAATACAAGAGGTGGGCTTCATGGGAACTGGTGCTTGGGTGTCAGAGGCTGGTGGGAAGGCTGATACTTTTGTGATTCTGGCAGAGACTATCATGGGCTCCTACAAAGGGTCATTCCAACGTTCTGACAAAGGGCCCCAAATTTGTACTTGTAATTATCTACAAATGATGTCATTCTTACTGTCTCGGGGGATTTTTGAAAATATTAGAAAGAAGGATGTTCAAACCTCAGCTGTAACTCTTTAAACATCTTCCCCTAACCAGATCCTTCTCCAGTGTATTTTGTGTGTACTGAGGGACAAGGGAATATGTGAAACATACTTGCAAGATGTAAACATTTCAATTATAATTTCTGCAGGGTTATATTGAAATTGCTTCTTTATTTCAATATGGTGAGAACCTCAAAAAATGAATGCCTAGATTTTTCTTGGCTTCTGAGAAGACTTTGCTCTAAATAGTAAATTGAACAATTCTTCCTAATAAGGGTGGCAGGGGCCAGCGAATCAAGGCATCCTGGCCCCCGTTTAATCACTGGAGGTCACTGAACTAACTATAGGTCTGAAAGAGAAAGTAGTTCCATCTTCCTCATCACTCTCCAGAGAAGGTGGTCCAGCCACCCAACCTGTCCTCCTAGACCAGATTGGAATTTTCCAGGATGGGGGAAGGGGAGTAGAATCCCTAGCCTGGTGGGGATGACCTTTCAGCATAATAACCATGGAGAGGGAGACTGTCTCTAGCAAGGGCTGCTGTGCAGCTGGATGTTTTCAGCTGCCTGTAACGGAAACCATGACTGAAACTGCCACCAACTATGAGGAAATGTGTTCTCTCCCCTAACACGAAGCCGAGAGCAGGGTGATCTCCAAACATTATCCTTCATGCTGCTGACTCTGCTCTGTGATACTCTTTGCTCAGTCTTCCTGGCCTTGTCCCCTGTGTTAGGGCCACAGGAGTTCCAGATCTCTGTCTGGAGACATCAGTGTCCAGGGGGAGAGAACTGTGTCTTCCTGTGTCTCTTAGGAGGGAAGAAACCTTCCTCAGATGCCTCTGGCAGGCATCCCTCCCATATCCTTGGCCAGAACCAGGACACATGCTCACTCCTGAAACATCACCACAAGAGAATGGGATTGCCATGAGTTCCTCAGGCTAAGAATGATGAGAATCTGCCCCTGAGTCATGCATGGGAGGAGCGGCTCATGGCTTAGAACTGGGATTCTGTTGGGGAGAATGAAGAGGCGGGTGAATGTTTTGTTTTCTGAGCCATGAACCTTTCCTTGAGGCTAGTGAACCATGGTAGATTCTCCTAGTGTCCTCTGGGTTCTCCTGAGGTGTAAGTCTGGGATGGGTGTGGATGGGAGGCAGACAGTTGTTTGCACTCCAGCAGAACTCACAGAGACCCTCCGCTGTAACTGATTTTTCCTTAGAGAATCTGGTGATTAGGCAGAATTAGGATAGCAGGCACGGGGCTGCACTGAACGCACTGTTCCAAAGGAACATGAAGAGATTCAGAAACGTGCCGTCTTTCTTTTCTTTCTCTTCCATGACACAACTGGTAGCCTCATTTTCCTGCCCCTCTACCAACCTGAATTTGTCCCTGATTGGGTGAGTGGTGGGGAGTGACCCACCCAGCAGATCTAGTGACTGCAAACCATTGGGGTGGGATTAATTCCTTCAAAAGAAGGAATTTTGAAAGTGGGTGAGCAGGACATGAGGCAGAATTCATTCAGGAAGTATTTCCTGAGTACCTGTGAGGGGCCTAGGGACTGGGTGCCCAGGTCCTGTGTCCTGGGGACAGGATGCCCAGGCTCTGCCTTCTCCCACTTATAGACAGAGTGGGGCAGCCCCCTGCCACCTCTGGATGAGCACATAGATGTCTCCGTAAAGCTGAGCAAAGCTGAACTCTGCAGACCTAGTGCTGGCCAAGAAGATCTGCCATGAAGGCAAGCACTCACCGTGAGACTCTGCCTTGAAAGCTCATAAACCTGGGAGCCTGCTGTGCTCAGCCTCAGAAACCCCCAGGTGCCCGTGTGTCTGCCACCGCCAGCCCCCACCATCCCCTCAGTGATAAGATACTGGGAGGCAGACCATAAAAGGTGGATTTTATGACAACAGCTTGGTGACCAGACCATCCCGCAGTCAGGGCTGCCTCCGCTGAGGGCGGAAGCAGGGATGACTCATGGAGAGGCCCCAGCAGACAGCCGAGGAAGCTTCTGACCCTGCAGTGCTGTGGGCTGGGTCATAATGGGACACTGGGGAGCCACAGATGTGCCCAGAGGTAGGGAGATGCTGTGAGTCACTCCACCCTGTCAGGCACTGGCAGGGAGTTGAGGAGTCAGAAGCAGAGAGAGCCAACACTGAGCTCGCCCGGTACCTATGAGCAGCCAGCCTCTAAATGGCTTCCAGCTTGACAGTCCTCACACTGTGGCAGTGTAGTTTCTGGAAGCCTATGGGGCCCAGGGACATTCCTGTGACTGATGCCAGTGGATGAGGTGTGCTACGGTAGGTGAACAAGCGGCCTTCCCAGGTTAGCTAGAGGAGGGACTCCCTTGTTATCATCCGGCGGTGGAAATCGATGAATTGGTATCTAACATGAATGTGATATCCTCCTGGGAGACCGAGAATCTCTAATCTTGTCCCACTCCATGTCAGCAACTCCGCAGGCCTGGAAGCCTCCCTCTGAATGCTTGGCAGGGCTCCCCTGTGTACATCCTGCTTTCCAGGGCCACTGTGCCTTGGTCAAGGACGTTTAAGGTATAAATCACAGAAATCTGTTCAAGCAAACATAAGCAAAGTAGGCAGATTTAATGTAAGAGCAGAGAGGTTCTTACAGGGGCAAGGGTGACAACTGTGTCCAAGCTTCCTAGGGGCTGGCGCTGGGTGGGACTGAGGAGGTCTAGGCACCATGGAAGCTTCTCTCTCACACACATCATGACTTATTTTGTCTGCTGTTACTCCTCCTCTGCCCCATTCCTCTCTCTGCACACTGGCTCTCTCTGATTCTCCAAACACAAGACCTCGTCTGACTGGCAATACTTTCTGTCATCTCTCAGTTCAAATTGCAGATTCTCAAGAAAAAATGATTGAAGTGGCCAGGCCTAAGGGCCACAGGATAGAATGAGCTTGCTGAGGGAGTGAAGGCTGGGCAGTGTGGGGTGGGAACAGTTGTTAAGCTGGCTCCTACTTTTGGCTTCTTTTGACTCCCCACACCACTTTCATCTAAGTCCTTTGTCGAAGGAACATTTATGACCAGGAGCAACCATGCAAACCAGCTTAGTTAAAAAGAAGGTATATTGAAAGCGTATAAGAATCTGTCTTATACTATCCAAGGATAGGAGGGAATTGGCAGGTCATAGTGATTGTTGGTGTCCAGAAAATCCCTATATATCCCTCGAATATCACATCATCTCTTACCCCTTCTTCTCTTGGTGTCTCTGTCCCATTCTCCTGCTTCTGCTGACAGACTGTTTCTACCTCTTTGTGACTTCTCTGTTCTTGTCATTGAACGTGGCCTGGGATTGCTGTGGAGCTCACGAGGGCTCATTTCTCACCATCATTTAACTGACCTAGACTTTCAGTTTGCACTCCAAATTCCTGCGCCAAGTGCAGTGGATTTCTGTCCAAGGAATAACCAAATGTGGCTGGGTCAGATTTGGGAGAAACGTATGGAATTATATAGGACTGTCAACACTCCTGTGACTTAGAAGATTCCAAGGGTTTTAGGAGCTCTGTGCCAGCAATTGTGGGGTGGCAGACAAAGACTATATATATATATATATATATGTATATATATACACATACACACACACACACGCACACACTTATTTTTTATACCACAAAAATAGAAATGTCCCCCTTTTCCCTGAGTACTTCCTCTTTTGTCCTACTTTACTTTTTCCATAGTGTTTACCACCAAATGACATGTTATATATTTGTTTGTGTATCTGATTATGGCCTCTCCTCTCATTAGAATGTAAACTCCATAAGAGCAGGGACCTAATCATTTTTTCCTACTATTCTGTCTCCAGCACCCAGAACAGTGTTTTGCCTAAAATAGGCTCTTAAATATTGTCAAATGAATGAGTGAGCAAATGTCATGTCAGGATACAGTAGAGATGCCATTGATCTGCCTCCTTTCTTTGAGAATCTCCCTCACCCACAACCTCTAGAAGGTTTTATTTTTCATAATGAACCCCTTTGGACCTTACCTGACTTTATGCCAATGAGGTTACTCTTAGCGGGTCCTTCAGGAAGGGGCTGGTCGTCAGAGGACCCAACCTCGTGATTAGAGGGTTGGAACTTTTGGGGGGAAGAAGAACTGGAGATTGAGTCCAGTCACCAATGGCTAGTGATTTAATCAGCCATGGCTATATAATGATGCTTCAGTAAAAACTCTTCAACGACAAGGTTTACGGAGCTGGTGAACTGGGCTGCTGAACCCATGTGCTGGGTGGTGGCATGCCTGGAGAGGGCATGGAAGCTCTGTGCCACCCCTGTCTCCATACCTTGTCTTATATATCTCTTCTATTGGGCTGTTCTGTGTTGTATTCTTCATAATAAAACTGAGATTATAACTCTTTCCTGAGTTCTGTGAGTCATTTTTGCAAATTATTGAACCACAAGGGGATCATGAGAAGCCTCAGATGTGTAGTTGGCTGGGCAGAAATGCAGGTAGTATGGGGACCCTGTTTGTAGCTGGCACCTGAAGTGAAGGAAGTCTTGTGGGACTGAATCCTTAACTCTATGGATCTGCACTCACTCCAAGTAATGTCCAAATTGAACTGGGTTGTACACCCAGTTGGTGTTAGAGAATTGGAAATTGTTGTTGGGAAAATGATGTAATTTTCTGTAGGAGATTCAGGGAAGAGACATCTGAAGGCACTAAAGGAGCAAGTCATGCAGATGTCTGAGGAAATGTTTCAGGCAGAGGGAAGAGCAGGTGCAAAGGTCCTAAGGTGAGAATGTGTCTGGAATGTTTAAGGGAAAACATGGGAAACATTGTGGTTGGAGCACAGGTGAGGGGCAGAATGGCAGATGAGGTGTTGTGTGGATACAACCTTGAGGCTACAGTTACCTTCAGCTACACAGTCAGACACGCTATCCTGTAATTGTGGGAAAGCCAGATTTAAAATGCACAGATCAGAGTTTGCTGAAGCATTTTAAACTAAAGCATACAGTGAGAAGCAAGTTGAACAAAATGGAGAGGAGGCCAGTCATGGTGGCTCTTATGTGTAATCCCAGTAACACAAGAGGCTGAGGTGGAAGGATCACTTGAGGCCAGGAATTCAAGACCAGCCTGGGCAATGTAGTGAGACCTTGTCTCTGCAAAAAAAAAAAAAAAAACTAAAAAATTAGCTGAGCATGGAAGTGCATATCTGTACTCCTAGCTACTTGGGAGGCTGAGGCAGGAGGATTGTTTGAGGCCAGGAGTTTGAGGCTGCAGTGAGCTATGATTGTACCACTATACTCCAGCCTTGGTGACAGAGTCAGACCCTGTCTCAAAAAAAAAAAAAAAAAAAAAAAAAAAAAAAAAAAATGCGCTAAATGAATGCACCTAGGCTGGGGAGCACAAGCAAATGGAAAGGCCACAGGACCTGAATTTAGGGTTGCACAGTGATCACATATCTTGTCGCTTTGTGCTGCATCAGCCTTTCCGTCTGGTAATGTGGTTATGAAGGCCCAAATAGAGGATGAGGAAACTGCAAGGTGCCTGAAGTGAGCACATGCCTGCTCTATTGGAGAGCCTGGCCAAGGGCTTTAGCATTAGCCTGATGAGCAGTTAAGGGCTTTATTTGCATCTCCAGGGTAGAGGGCAGCTGAGGCCCTTCATGGGTGTCACTGAGTGGCTGAAATAAGATTTCATGGATAGTGAGTGCTTCGTGACCTCATTTATATTTAGGATACAATAAATATTCAGTGCTTCATGTTTCTCATGTACATTTGGTATATCATGAATATTTAGTACCTTTTTTTTTTTTTTTTTTTTTTTTTTTTTTGAGCTATAGTCTTGCTCTGTTGTCCAGGCTGGAGTGCAGTGGCACGATCTCGGCTCACTGCAAGCTCTGCCTCCCGGGTTCATGCAATTCTCCTGCCTCAGCCTCCCGAGTAGCTGGGACTACAGGCACCTGCCACCATGCCCGGCTAATTTTTTGTATTTTTAGTAGAGACGGGTTTCACCGTGTTAGCCAGGATGGTCTCGATCTCCTGACCTCGTGATCCTCCCACTTCAGCCTCCCAAAGTGCTGGGATTAGAGGCGTGAGCCACCGTGCCCAGCTATGAATATTTAGTATTTACTTGGTTCTTCCTTGCCTTCCTAACTAGGTTCAAGCATATATGCTCTACTTACTTTATCCGTCTAACATATCTCCCAGGAAAATAATTTAATTATCTATGCTTAACACATCTAATGATTTGCATCCACTTCATTTATTTCTTTGCCTTCTCTAACAGAATTGAATATTCTCAATTCAGCAAATGGTCATTGCATGAGGCCCAAGAGTTGTGTGTGTGCTTGGGTTGGGAAAGTGACATATTAATTAGGATCTTGTACACTCTTATAAGAACTTCATTTTTACTTTAAAGGGAATGAAGGAGCTGCCTGTTTAGAGGATTCTTTGTCACATGCATGGAAGATTTTAGGAAAGGTAGGAGGTAAGAAAAATTATAGAAGAAGGTGCCAGCTGCTTCTTTGAAGAGTGGTGTTTTATAAAAGCTGCTGAGAATGTGAGTCACGGGTGGTTGGCGGGGGGAAGGATAATGGGTATTAATTTCACTTGTTTTGTACCAGTCATTCCAACTTTGCAATGACGAAAATGTGAGGAGGAAGTGTGGGATAAGGCAGCCTCTCCAGGATGAAAGAAGGCACTGGGCAACAGCAGACGTGGGTCAGCCTAGAGAGCAGATCCAGCCAGCTCTGGAAGAAGTTTAATGGGAGAAGTCTGCAAGACAGGAGGAGATAAATTAGCACCTTTAAGATCAAGGGACATGGTTGCTTTTTAACCGATTGTTCAATTTTTACAATAAACTTGACTTTCCCCCCAAGATGTCCTGTTTCAGTTAGTCCTTATCTATTTCCTTCTGCCCATTTGAATAGATTTTGAATAATATGATATTTTATACTTTGCACTATTTTCATGATTTGAGTTAGCTGGGATAGAACACCAACATATTTCCTACTGATAGAAATGTTGAGCCAGGCACGGTGGCTCACGCCTGTAATCTCAGCACTTGGGGAGGCCAAGGCGGGTGGATCACCTGAGGTCAGGAGTTCGAGACCAGCCTGGTCAACATGGTGAAACTCCGTCTCTACTAAAAATACAAAAATTAGCCAGGTGTGGTGGCACGCGCCTGTAGTCCCAGCTACTTGGGAGGCTGAGGCAGAAGAATCACTTGAACACGGGAGGCGGAGGTTGCAGTGAGCTGAGACTGTGCCATTGCACTCCAGCCTGGGTGACACAGTGAAACTCCATCTCGAAAAAGATAGTAATAATATAATAAAGTAAATTATCCAGCATGGTGGCAGGTGCCTGTAATCCCAGCTACTCAGTAGGCTAAGGCAGGAGAATCCCTTGAACCCGGGAGGCGGAGGTTGCAGTGAGCCAAGGTTGTGCCATTACACTCTAGCCTGGGGCGACAAGTGCAAAACTCCATCCAAAAAAAAAGAAAGAAATGTTGCAGTGTTTGTTTATGAGGCAAAAGGGCATAGCAATCTTACCTCATATAAAACCCTGAAAGCCAATTTAAACTCTACTAAAAGAGTCACTTAAAAATGTTTTTGTGCAGTATAATTGTTTTCATTTTTTTCTTTTTTCTGGATTCTTTCATTGAAAAGAAATTAAGGGGATATTCCTTTTTCATGTTCATGTAACACAGAACTAGCAATTGCATTTTGTTTATTTGTAAATTGCAGAATATGTTTCTTAAAAAAAAATCATAAAGCTTATGAAATAACAAAAGTGTACTGTTAATGTTTCTGCCAGGCATGGTGGCACACACTTGTAATCCCAGCTACTCAGGAAGTTGAGGTGGGAGGATCACTTTAGCTCAAGAGTTGGAGGCTGGCTGCAGTGAGTCGTGTTCACACCACTACATTCCAGCCTGGGCAATAGAGTGAGAGATCCTGTCTAAGAAAACAAACAAACAAACTAATAAGTAAAATTAATACATGAAAGCATAAAGGTAATTTTATCTGTATTTGTAATAAAACATTACTTGACCAGTAAATGTGGTATGTATTGCCCTAAATATACCTTGACACATTGGTTAGCCATATGGAAAAAAATTAGCCTGGAATCCTATTATACAATGCCTTACAACAAAATAAATTCCAGATGGATCAAACTTTTAGTGCAAGTATCACACTACTAGAAGAAAATGTGGATGAATTTATTTCTCTTCTTGGAATTGGAGCAGTGATTCTGTGCATAGCATGAAATTCAGAAGCCATATAGGAAAAGATAGATAATTTGATTACATTTTAAAAAATTTAAGTTGCACTTGGGGGATAACATCATAAATAAAGTCAAATAGCAAACAGGAAATGGGAAATACTTGCAAAATATACCTCAAGCAAAGGGCCAATTTTTATACTCAAATTATTTGTAAAAAGCATTGAGCCAGCAACCTCACAGAAAAGATGAGCAAAGAGTATAAGCAACTATTAACAGAAAAGAAACTGTGATGACTGAGAAAAATACGAAAAGATGGTCATTTAATGAATTAAAGGGACAACAGATTATTTTTCATCTATCAGCATGACAGAGGTTAAATGTTGGTGTGTGGGTCCAAATTCCTGTACCATTGGTGAGAAATTTACTAGAGACTAATTTGGCATTATTTGTCAAAAATATAAATGCACATAATAATTTCCTTTTGGGAAATAATCCATAGCTCTTCTCCCTCAATTGCACAAAGACACTGTACATAAATGCTCATTGCATCATTTTAAATCACTGAAAACTACCCAAATGTCCATCAGTGTGTTCTAGTAACAGCAGGGCCACAGTGTGCTGCCTTGAAAATGATGAAATAAGTCTTCATGTATTTACATGATATGGTGGCCATCACATATTGTTAACAAGTGAATTCGCTAGATGCTATGTATAGGGTTATAGGAGTACAACCTTATTTCTGTAAAGAAGAAAAAACAATGAATACACGTTTATGTATGTGTATGTTTGTTTGTTTGTTTTTTTTTTTTTTTTGAGACGGAGTCTCGCTCTGTCGTCCGGCTGGACTGCAGTGGCCAGATCTCAGCTCACTGCAAGCTCCGCCTCCCCAGGTTCACGCCATTCTCCTGCCTCAGCCTCTCGAGTAGCTGGGACTACAGGGGCCCGCCACCTCGCCCGGCTAGCTTTCTGTATTTTTTAGTAGAGACGGGGTTTCACCGTGTTAGCCAGGATAGGTCTCGAACTCCTGACCTCGTGATCCGCCCGTCTCGGCCTCCCAAAGTGCTGGGATTACAGGCTTGAGCCACCGCGCCCGGCGTATGTGTATGTTTGTGTGTAGATGTGTATGTGTGTTTGTGCAGTATATTTATATGTGGATAGAAATACTTGGAAAGCAAAGTATTTCAAACTGTTAGCAAAAGTGATTTATGATGAATGGGAAGTGGAAAGAAGTAGCCTGGGGGGAGGAAATATTATTGTTAATTAATATAATTATGAACTATTTGGTTTTTTAAAATGAAGGACATAAATCACATTAAAAATAAACTGATATTTTTTTCACCAACAATATATGGCATGGTGTGTCTCCAAATTATCTCTATCTCTTTCGGTATTACTACCTCTATTTAATTTATTTCTATTTAATTAATTTAATATGTATTAAATAAAGGGAGAATGATTATTAGTTATATAATCTTTTACAGTGATGGTAACAGCTTTGAATTATACAAAGTTTGTCTTTGGCTATTAGTGAATAATATTTTATTCTAGCTTAACATTATATGCATATTCTTATAGACTTAATGAGAAAAGTGCTCAAATGGAGTAGCAAATAAATAGATATCTTTATTAATAATAGGCTAAGTTCCCTCTTATGGTACTTAATATCTCAGAGTTAAAAATAGACATCTTGGAGTTAAACATATCAATTGTGAAGCTGTCTATGTAATGTTCTTTTAACAGATGTCTTATTTCGAAGTAATGGAGAAAGTCGTATCATCTTGAGAATGAGTTGTGATGGGCAGTTAGGAGCAAGTAGTGGACTCCTCTGCACTGTGAGCTGCTGCTTTGAAAAGAGCAGTTTAGATTCCTTACATGTTGAGTGAAAAATTAGTCTGTTGAGGGACTTGGGATTAGTTAATGCCCAGAGTAACAGAAAAGCTTCCTTCCACCTTCCCTGCTTTTCTACTGCTTAGTCTCAAGGGACTGGGAGTCACTGATAGTACCAGGAGCTGTAAGCAGGCTTAAGATAGCTCTTAATGTAAAACAATTGCCTTGTATTGCCATCTCATATACTCATATATTTCTATGTCAATGGAGGTGAACCTGGATCTTTTGTATATATATGCAAGTATTTTTTATTTGCCCAGCCTTTTCATCCCCAGCTTTCTGAATCATTTGTTTTGGGTGTGTTTCTTTTAGGAAGGGTAGAGATTAGTTTCTTAGTAATCCAATGAGAAACTCTTTTTTAATATTCAAGTTTAGCTCATTTTATTGATGGCTCTAAAAGGTATGCTTGTCTCTGTTCTGTCATATTATTATGTACTATATTATCTTTGTGCTAATTTTAGCATTGTAATTCTTGTGATATTTGGGAAGGTTTTTATTTTTGTGGAACTATTTTGCACAACTTGCTTGTATTATATAAAAGCGTAATTATCCCATACAAAGACTTCTTCATCCAAAGGCTCCCTTGTACAAAGGTTCCCTTTATTTAATAACGCCCATCCTCTTTGTTCCTTACCACCATCCATGATAGGATTAGTTGATGTTCTCTTCCTTCTGTGTGTACTCTCCTTCCTCCAATTTAGCCTTGTCACTTTTGTTGTCACCTTTGTAGTGCTAACCCTTCCATCACTTGGTCAATATTAAATAACATTCCCTTGTCCTCGCCTATTTTCTACCTTCTCCTCTCTATTTTTATTATTTTTAAGAGGTTATAAAAACATTTTCATACCTAAAACAAAATGAAACCAAACCCTCCTTATAAATGATGTGATCTTTTTGCCTAGCTGTGCAGAATATTACTTCTTTATCGTAAAATTCCCATAACTTTATTAGAAAAGTGCTCAAATGGAGTAGCAAACAAATAGATATCTTTATTAATAATAGGCTAAGTACCTGTTATGGTACTTCATATCTCAGAGTTAAAAAGATTATGTTGCCGGGCACGGTGGCTCACGCCTGTAATCCCAGCAGTTTCAGAGGCTGAGGCAGGCAGATCACTTGGGGTCAGGAGTTTGAGATCAGCCTGACCAACATGGAGAAACCCTGTCTGTACAAAAATTACAAAATTAGCCGGGCGTGGTGGCACATGCTTGTAATCCCAGCTACGCGGGAGGCTAAGGCAGGAGAATCACTTGAACCCGGGAGGTGGAGGTTGCAGTGAGCCGAGATCACGCCATTGCACTCCAGCCTGGACAACAAGAGTGAAACTCTGTCTCAAATAAACAACAACAACAAAAAAGATTATGTCTCAGTATTGGTTGTTCTGTTTTGATTTCCCTAATACAAAATGTGCCTTTTGAATGTATAGATACAAATCTTTATTTATTTCAGGAAAGTTTATTTGCTGATCGTTTCAGAATACTTGCTCTGTTTTACATTCCCGTCTTTGGAGGTTCCAATTATGTGTACATTGAATATCCTTGATTTCTAGATCAATTAGATACATTTTGTCTTTTATAACCATTATTTTCTGTACAATTTTTTAATTTTTAAAAAAATTTCTATCTTGTTAGTTTATTGCATTTCTATCTTTAATGTTTCTTTTTGGGTTTTTTCCATTTCCCCCTTTGCTCCTTCCATTTAGAAAAATTCATTTCTGTAAATTTTTTCTTGTATTTATTTCCTAAGTTCTATCAGTGATATTTTATACTCTCTTGGGTGCTTAGTCTTCTCTCTGATCTTATATTTTTATTTTGTAGTCTTGCTTTATGGAGGTAATTTTTTATTACTTTAAAAAGTCATGATACTTTTTGTGATTATGAATTTTATCTACTCTATGGCAATATCTTTTTAACGAGTGTTTTTTTTAACCTGTTTCTAAGTTTTACTGCTGTAAAAATGTTTTCAAAACTACATTGTACTAATTATGTTATACATGATTGATTGGGTTACATTTTCCTCAACCACTTATTTAAAGGATGTTTTTGTTAGGAGCGGGAAATAGGGCAAGATAAAATTCCAGGCGTTGTAATGGTTCTTGTTTTTTTTGCTGTCTTAGAGACATTTTGCTTCAATATGATATCTCCATGCTTGGCAGGCTCTCTTTTCCTCTCTGAACCTGATAGCCTGATTGTAGCTCTGTTTCATCTCACAGCAGCCTTCTCTTTCGTTTTCACTTCTTAGTGGATGCCTCTCATTTTCAGTGCATGTATGTTTATGCTTTTTGGGATCTGCTGTGAATTTGGGCTCCTTCATCCCTTGCTGGGCTGTTCTCTGATGTTTCCAGAACATCTTCCTTTTGTGCTCTGCCTAATCTCTGCTATTTGGGGCAGCAATAATAATAATAAAGTTTTACCAAAAAGTTGTTTCCATAGTCCTTGTTACTCAGTACAGTTTCCAGGAGAAGAGAAATTCTGGACCAAATTGTCATTTTGTTTATATCAGAAATCTTTATTCTCATACTTGAAATATTTTCACTACTATCATACAGTTTTTTTCATTGCACAAGGCGTATATAACTAAATGAGAATGAAGGAAATAGAAGTCCCTTTGATGCTTTCTCCTAAACTCTTTAAAAAGGATCAGTTTTCACTGGTTGGTACACATCTTTCTAGATATTTCTCTATGTACACATATGAAATTGATATTATATATTTTTTAATTCATATCTTTAATCTTGTCTTTTGTTATTACTCACTTTTAGGATACTATCTCATCCTATCATTAACTTTGCTCTTATTCTATAGCTACAGAGCATGATACATTTTTATAAGAATTATTGGTCTTGAAATATGACAATTCCTTCTATCTTCAAGGGCAAAGTGTTCAACAAAAGTTGGACATTGTGATTGTGGTAATTTTCTCTTTCTTTTTTTTTTTTTTTTTTTCTGAGTTTTCATTTAAACCCCTCTCTTTTCTAAAATCTGAAAGCAAGAACTGAAGGCCTGCTCCCTCCTTTGTCCTTCTGCAATAAGGATAACAAATACCTGCATAAGAGGAATTCCTCACAAGCAAAATTACTTGGGGGAAGAAAAGGCCATTGGAAGGAAAAGAAAAACCGAAAATTGTGGGACTTAGATACAAGACGGGATACTTTAAAATGCATCTTTTACTTCAGAAAGATTTCTAGTTTCTGTGTTATTGGTTGGGCTCTAGGGATGCATGAACCCATCTGAAATAGCAAGCAACATCTTGCGTGACATAGTCACGTAGGCATTTTTCTGCAGGAAAAGATCTTTAGTTTTAATTAGATCCCAAAGACACCAGTGAATGGAAAGTGTAAGTAGTACTACTAAGGATACTAATAGTTTACTGTAACCTGAGTGTGGGTAGTGTTGTGGCCATTTGTTGTTGCCCCTGCCTGGTATCCATTTCCACTTTCTTTGGTAACAGTAGCTCAGTGTTCCTTTGGGGGACTGCCCTCCTTCACTCTCAGTCCAGGAGAGCACATGGCTCAGGTGTGGTTGATAAGCATACTCTACCCTTCTGGCCATAATGTGTGGTTCCGGAAGTGGGCAAGTAATTCACTATTGGTCTGAGAATTTGCTGAAGCTATTAGGAAAAAAGCATCTTCTTTTTACTGGAGGTGCTGAACAGATATAATATAAATCTGGGTCTGACAGGGACCCCCATGGGGTAAGAGCTTTTCTGAAAGTGAAGCTAGCAGGAAATAACATTGAGCCAAGAAATGGAAGAAGAGAGTCATGATACCTTTTTGAGCCCATAAATCTGGTAGTGTCTAACAGTCTCCTTGTATACTTTCTAGTTACCTAAACTAATAAACACACTCTTCTTCCACTCTTTTGTTTGTTTACTTAAATGAATTTGAGTTGGGATTTTGTCACTCAGGTGACAGAGTCCTCGCTGACATCTCTGTGTGTATATATGGTTTTTGAATATGTGCGGGAATAGCATCAACAATTTGGCATGCATCTCAACATACTACGAGTTGTTTGGGAGATGTAATTTACCATTTCGCATATTTAACATATTGACATATATTCTATTGACATAAAACACTTTTTAAGGGATTTAAAAAAAAAAAAAACCTTTTTGTTTTCCTAACCTGTAATGATAACTTATGTTTTGTCCTTGGTCTGCCTGGTTGTGGTCTTAAAAAATGCCCTTCTTCCAAAAATGACATTCAAATTCATTCATATTCATCTGGTATTTTAAGTCGGCAGTGTGGATGGCCCCATGGTACCCTGTGACCCAAAGAAGAAAGTGGGAGAAACAAGACAAACTGGAGGGCACCTGAGTGTGACTTCAGGGTTTTTCTTATTTCTTTCATTTGCAATAAGCAAGGAAGAGTGCTTGTTCTATTTAACCCAATAAAGTTAGAAGAGAGAACAAAGAATCATTTTGAAAAATCTGCTGATAGTTCTAGTAAAATAGGTTCTCTTATCTAAGGCTCAGTCACAACAAAGATGAAAAAATTCTTTTATATGCTCAAGTACTTTCTCAGTTTTTGAAAAAAATCAATACCATATTCACACTAACATTTGCTTGGATAAAATATTGACTGTAGACACGTTCTTTTGAGTCCTGACGTAAAAGCGCCGAACTTAACCTTCAGGTGAGTTCTAATTGTCTCCACGCCCCTCTAACAGAAAGAGTAATGAAAGGACAGCTAAAAACAGAACGATATAGTTATTTTATAACTGGCACTAACAAATTTCGCCAATTACAGAGTCCATTCTGTAAGCAATGAATGTGTGGCTCCCAATTAATCTAGTGTACCTCCAGGCAAGGTCTAAATCAGCTGGATACAGCTAAAGCAATTTGCACACAGCTAAAAGCAAATTGGAAAATAAGTGTTCCACGCTGCTGCCTATCTTTCCAAGCCAAAGACACAATCAGTATTCTGGCAGCAGCCCTCTGTCATGTTATTTGCAGCTATCAATTTTAATTATAACAATTATTGATTAGTTAGGAAAGTGAATAATCTGAAGCTCAAATGAATGACTCTGCGGCTTCAGGTCTCCTTCCTGCTTCTTAAGGGCTATTATGAGTCCTACTCAAAAATCCCACCTGGATGTCTGGACTGTTCTGCCCCTACTTTTCCCACCCCTCCCCACTACACACACAGTTTTAGTTTTCCAAATCAGAGTCAAGACTGCTCTGACCTGAAATAAAGCTTGGCTAGCGTCTTATTTCTAATCAGAGAATTTAGAGACAAAGAGGGTTTGGAGTTCAAGAAACTATTTTTTCTCAGTTGGGTAAAGAAGGAAGAAGAGAAATTCAATAGAAAGAAAGGAAAATAGGAAAATATGTAAGAAAGAGAAGAAAAATGGTCACTAAGTTGATACATGAAACCAACAAGACAATGTGGTTTCATGAATGAGAAAGAAAGGTAAACTTTGGGCTTAAAAGGTCTGAAAGAATCTTTCCCTTAAGCTGTAAGTGGGAGTTAAATGATGAGAACCCATATAGGCACATGGAGGGGAACAACACACACTGGGGCCTTTTGGAGGGAGGAGGTTGGAGAGAGTGATCAGGAAAAATAACAAATGGGTACTGGGCTTAATACCTCAGTGATGAAATAATCAGTACAACAAACTCCCATGACACAAGTTTACCTATATAACAAACCTGCACTTGTAACACTGAAGTTAAAAAAAAAAAAAAAAAGGATTATTGCTACACTGTTAAATTTGTGATCTTGAGGAAATCAAATAACATTACTAAACGTTTAACCCCTAGTCTGTAAAATAAGGGCATGAATAACACAATGAGAATAATACTTTCTTTATTAGTTAGCTTTATTTTTTAGGTGGAGAAGATTGGGAGCGGGGAGGCAATTAAATGATACACTCTATTTGAAAGGCTTCTACTAGATGGTTATGAATGTTATGCTGAGCTCTCCCAAACAAGATCTATCATATTTGTTGAACTAACCACATTCTCCTCTAAGTCAATTTTCTTTTGTCAGATTCTGTCTGAAGGAACCCCAGAGAGGTAAGCAGATATAGATATGATAAATATGAACATAAATAAATTGATGCCTCACTTTATCAAATACATGCAGCTAGCAAATTTGGCTATAAAGTGAATTTCTGCAAAGCAAATCCCACTTCTCTGTTGATGTCTATTATGAACTCAGATATATATCCATGGGTAAGAATTTCTCCAAGATACTAAGTCAAAAATTGTTATAGGACAGCAGTAGATACTTTGAAGTATATTCAGAATTTGAAAATATTTAGCATGATGTTCCCAACTCTGGGATTCATCTGGAACCTATCTGTGTCAGAAAAGATTGGTTAAGGCCTAAGACAGATCAGCAGCTCTTGGAATTAAGCTCCTCTTCTCCTTTGGTTTAAGCACTTAAAGTCCATAGAAAGTAGATGAATTCCATGCTTTATCACTTCTTAATCTAAAAACTCAGCATATTGGGCTTATTAATAGAAGGCTGGATAGAGGTGGACCACATTAGATGGTTCAGTCTGAATGTGGTAACTGCAGTTCAAGGGGCTGAAGGTCTTGTGTTACATTCTAGAGCAGGATGTAATCTAAGAACTAAAGCAAGATCGGAGCCTTGTTACTCTTAGCAAGTCTTACAGAAGAGAGGTTAAAACCTCAAATAATTAATACTCAATTTCTATTTGTTTCTTCTTGTAGAAAAAATCATACATTTGGAGAAGCATGCTTATAGGACTCAAACCTCATGGAGTTAACCAGTTTAAGGAACATCATTTTTTTTCTATAGGTTTCTTAAAAATGATTTCAAATTGTGTCGGGGGTGCAATCTACTTCTTCTTTAATTTAAGGAAAGGCATGGCTTACTTGGTTAGTTTACTCTGTATCAGAGAATATGACTTAAAAAAAAAATAAAAGATCATTTAGCTGGGTGTGGTGGCTCAAGCCTGTAATCCCAGGTACTCTGGAGGTTGAAATAGGAGGATAGCTTGAGCCCAGGAGTTGGAGGCTGCAGTGAGCTACGATCATGCCACTGCACTCCAGCAAGAGTGAGACCTTGTCACTAAAAAAAAAAAAAATACAAAATAAAAATGATCATATAATTGCTAGAAAGTCTGTCACCATATTTGGGGGTAATCTATTTATTACTTTAGTAAAAATTTAAATTAAATACCAGAGTAAGTAAAGATCTGCAATGGTGACACGAATAGGAATTCTTAACCTTTCCAGAGTCTTTTTTTTTAAGCATCTTATTTAGATATGCAGCATTAGTTATACTGGAAATATTTTAGAGTACTACATTCTTTTCTAAAGGACCCCATGGCATTTTTGCTTTGTTTTAACATATCTTTTAAAACAAACAGGATTGTATTTCAATATTTAGCACTGAAAATTCTTTAATGGTTTACATTTCAATGAATTGAAATTATTTCTATAAATAGAACAGGCATAAACCTTCCTTATTTGATAGAAGGTACTTAGCAAGGGCAGTATATGGGTCACAAATGTCCTTGGGTTCCAGCTACATTTAAAACTCACGTGACTTTCATCCTTGGAAGTGGAGTGATTTGGTGGAATCAATCAAAAAGTATCTATATTACAACTCAAAGTATGAAATAGAACATATTGCATATTAAAGAAGCATGAGATTTGGTATAAAAAATTTGGTTAGACTCTAAATCTGTGCCCTCTGATTCTATGTTCATAGGCAAGTTATTTAACCTCCATAAGACCAATGATCTCTCCTATAAAATGGAGATAAAAGAGAATTAGATAAAATAATTAATTTAAAGTGCTTAATAGTTGCTCAATAAACATTATTTTCTCCTTCCTATTCCTTTTTCTATCTCAACACAACATCAAGAGGTACACAAGGGGCCCAGTGCTATGGCTCATGTCTTTCCTAACCCTTGGGCAGGCTGAGGCAGGAGGATTACTTGAGGCCAAGAGTTTGAGAACAGCCTGGGCAACTCCCCACCTCTACAAAAAAATTTTAAAATTATCTGGGTGTAGTGACATGTGACTGTGGTCCCATCCACCTGCGAGGCTGAGGTGGGATGACCACCTGAGCCGAGAAGATTGAAGCTGCCGTGTGTTATGATCATGCCACTTTGCTCCAGCCTGACTGACAGAGCGAGACCCTGTCTTGAACAAACAAGCAAAAGGTGTATGAAGGAGTTGGAATCTCTCAACTGCTAAATGGAATATATTTACAAACTTCGGATTTCTCTACTCAAAATCAATCAAGAAATAACAGAAAATTAAGCAGGATAATTTCTTTGTCAAAAAATAAAAAGTAAAAATCTCAATTGCAAGATTGTCTTATCTAACCAAACACCTTTGAAATTCTAAACTTTGGCCCATATACTTTCAGCAATATTTTACAGAATCCTAGGATCTTGATGTTAGAAGAGATTCTAAGGATCATCTGGTCTAATGGCCCAACTGTTGTTCTAATCCCCTCTTTCTTATGCTTTGGTCTTATCTGAACTAAAGGAGAAAACAAATGGGGGGGAGCCATTGACTTGAATTTCATCTATGAAGCAAACTGGTGGGGTACAAGGCAACTGACCTCATGAAATATGTTTCTTCTGGAATGGACCTGATCTACCAGCGTTTGGGGTTCCTTGGGAAGTTAAGGAAGCACTCTTCCACTTAGCTGATGTAATTATTTCTAGACCTGCTCTGGGGGACCAGGCTGGCTGCTCAGTATCCTCCATCCTGGGACGTTTGCCACTCAGAACTGCTCCCCTGCTCGGTATTTCTAGGGTCAGACCATTGGCTTCCCTTGCCTTTCTGTACTTAATTGTCCTGGGTCTAATTTCCTCAGGTCACAGGCTGATTACTTTGATATACCAACATATAAAGTGTTAACGATGATCTTCTCTCTTGGGGTTATTCTCATTTTAATGGTGATTCATAAAACTACAGTGACCTTCTCAGCAGGAATGAAATAAGGTTATCTGGGACTTGGGCAATCTCACAGGGGAAATATCTTGGGAGAGGCAGCCATCAGAAGGCCTCCCATTTCTTCAAATCGTACAACATGTTTTCCTTCTATCTGTTTAAGATCAGCGTGGGCAGTGTTCATGTACACCAGAAACAGAGAATGTCTCTTTCAACTTACCTGATTACTCCATGCAGTTGAAATGCTTCAGCATAAGATTGAAATAACCTAGTAAAGGCTGAGTCCTATCACATTATCTTCTAAATGTCTCGGCTGTCCAACGTTTCTAAAAAGGAAAATCAAATCCAACTGCTTCATGTTTAAATCGGATACCTTTTTAAGTGGCTGAGAATGAGTAAGGAAGGTCTGCCTGCCGGATGGCCTCTCTGGCAGGGGGAGCTGGCCATTGTCATTCTTATCAAGAAAAGGCTTTACTTTTCAAGAAGCAAATCTCACACAGCTTGATGAGGCCTCATTAAAAACACCAACTATAACTATAGAAAATCCATTTGCAGAAGAGCTAGGGCCGATGCTGTGTGAATTAGAAGGACAATTTATTCATTAAAATGGATTCCTTAAGCCTCTGTGCTATTATTACCAATGCCAATGTCCCAACATTTTTGTCACAATGAAAAGTGAGTCTCTAGGTGTCTGCTCTTCCCACCCAGACTAGAGAGCCTGGAGAGAAAACCAGGAATTTTTAATTCAGTCTTTTCTGGTCCTACCAGTACCTGTGATCATCTATTTAATATTTACCCAGGTTGAAAAAAATCAATAACAAATGTTTTTGTAGTGTTTTCTTTATTTACTTATTTATTTTATTATACTTTAAGTTCTAGGGTACATGTGCACAACGTGCAGGTTTGTTACATACGTATACATGTGCCATGTTGGTTTGCTGCACCCATCAACTCATCATTTACATGAGGTATTTCTCCTAATGCTATCCCTCCCTCAGTCCCCAACCCCCTGACAGGCGCCAGTGTGTGATGTTCCCTGCCCTGTGTCCAAGTGTTTTCATTGTTCATTTCCCACCTATGAATGAGAACATGTGATGTTTGGTTTTCTGTTCTTGTGATAGTTTGCTGAGAATGCTGGTTTCCAGCTTCATCCATGTCCCTGCAAAGAACATGAACTCATCCTTTTTTATGGCTGCATAGTATTCCAGGGCATGTATGTGCCACATTTTCTTAATCCAGTCTATCATTGAAGGACGTTTGTTTTGGTTCCAAGTCTTTGCTATTGTGAATGGTGCTGCAATAAACACACATGTGCATGTGTCTTTATAGTAGTAGCATGATTTATAATCCTTTGGGTATATACCCAGTAATGGGATTGCTGGGTCAAATGTTATTTCTAGTTCTAGATCCTTGAGGAATTGCCACACTGTCTTCCACAATGGTTGAACTAATTTACACTCCCACCAACAGTGTAAAAGAGTTCCTATTTCTCCACATCCTCTCCAGCATCTGTTGTTTCCTGACTTTTTAATGATCATCATTCTAACTGGCAGGAGATAATATCTCATTGTGGTTTTGATTTGTATTTCTCTGATTACCAGTGATGATGAGCATTTTTTCATGTGCCTGTTGGCTGCATAAATGTCTTCTTTTCAGAAGTGTCAGTTCATATCCTTTGTCCACTTTTTGATGGGGTTGTTTATTTCTTGTAAATTTGTTTAAGTTCTTTGTAGATTCTGGATATTAGCCCTTTGTCAGATGGGTAGATTGCAAAAATTTTCTCCCATTCTGTAGGTTGCCTGTTCACTCTGATGGTAGTTTCTTTTGCTGTGCAGAAACTCTTTAGTTTAATTAGGTTCCATTTGTCTATTTTGGCTTTTGTTGCCATTGCTTTTGGTGTTTTAGTCATGAAGTCCTTGCCCATGCCTATGTCTTGAATGGTATTGCCTAGGTTTTCTTCTAGGGTTTTTATGGTTTTAGGTCTAACATTTAAGTCTTTAATCCATCTTGAATTAATTTTTGTATAAGGCGTAAGGAAGGGATCCAGTTTCAGCTTTCTACATATGGCTAGCCAGTTTTCCCAGCACCATTTATTAAATAGGAAATCCTTTCCCCATTTCTTGTTTTTGTCAGGTTTGTTGAAAATCAGATGGTTGTAGATGTGTGGTATTATTTCCGAGGACTCTGTTCTGTTCCATTAGTTTATATATCTGTTTTGGTACCAGTACCATGCTGTTTTGGTTACTGTAGCCTTGGAGTAGAGTTTGAAGTCAGGTAGCGTGATGCCTCCAGCTTTGTTCTTTTTGCTTAGGTCTGTCTTGGCAATGCAGCCTCTTTTTTGGTTCCATATGAGCTTTAAAGTAGTTTTTTCCAATTCTGTGAAGAAAGTCACTGGTAGCTTGATGGGAATGGCATTGAATCTATAAATTACCTTGGGCAGTATGGCCATTTTCACAATATTGATTCTTCCTATCCATGAGCATGGAATGTTCTTCCATTTGTTTGTGTCCTCTTTTATTTTGTTGAGCAGTGGTTTGTAGTTCTCCTTGACGAGATCCTTCACATTCCTTGTAAGTTGGATTGCTAGTTATTTTATTCTCTTTGTAGCAATTGTGAATGGGAATTCACTCATGATTTGGCTCTCTGTTTGTCTATTATTGGTGTATAGGAATGCTTGTGATTTTTGCATATTGATTTTGCATCCTGAGACTTTGCTGAAGTTGCTTATCAGCTTAAGGAGATTTTGGGCTGTGACAATGAGGTTTCCTAAATATACAATCATGTCATCTGCAAACAGGGACAATTTGACTTCCTCTTTTCCTAATTGAGTACCCTTTATTTCTTTCTCTTGACTGACTGCCCTGGCCAGAACTTCTAACACTATGTTGAATAGGAGTGGTGAGAGAGGGCATCCCTGTCTTGTGCCAGTTTTCAAAGAGAATGCTTCCAGTTTTTACCATTCAGTATGATACTGGCTGTGGGTTTGTCATAAATAGCTTTTATTATTTTGAGATACGTCCCATCAATACCTAGTTTATTGAGAGTTTTTAGCATGAAGGGCTGTTGAATTTTGTCAAAGGCCTTTTCTGCATCTATTGAGATAATTATGTGGTTTCTGTTGTTGGTTCTATTTATGGGATGGATTAAGTTTATTGATTTGCGTATGTTAAACCAGCCTTGCAACCCAGGGATGAAGCCGACTTGATCATGGTGGATAAGCTTTTTGATGTGCTGCTGGATTTGGTTTGCCAGTATTTCACTGAGGATTTTTGCGTCGATGTTCATCAGGGATATTGGTCTAAAATTCTCTTTTTTGTTGTTGTTGTGTCTCTGCCAGACTTTGGTATCAGGATGATGCTTGCCTCATAAAATGAGTTAGGGAGAATTCCCTCTTTTTCTATTGATTGAAATAGTTTCAGAAGGAATGGTACCAGCTCTTCCTTGTACCTTTGGTAGAATTTGGCTGTGAATCCATCTGGTCCTGGACTTTTTTTGGTTGGTAGGATATTAATTATTGCCTCAATTTCAGAGCCTTTTATTGGTGTTTTCAGAGATTCAGCTTCTTCCTGGTTTAGTCTTGTGAGGGTGTATGTGTCCAGGAATTTATTCTTTATGTGGCATTGAATCCTTATCTCACTGAATGTGCTAATCAATCACTTGTCCATTTGGTAAGTATGCTTCTTACATGTCACGCAAAAATTCCAATCCCCAGTCCTATCCTTGATAATCCCACTTAGCAGATGACTTTAGACACATTTATTCACTGAACATTGATTTGGCCATTGTGTGAGCAGACTTTAGTAATAAAAGGGAGGCTAGCGGATGTGAACACTTTAACTTTCCTCCTCTCTTTACCTTTTCTCTTTCCTGGCTCCTGTCTTGGAGAAAGAAGACCCTTTCCTTTTTGCCAAGTTTGCCCCTTCTGGCTCTCTTGATTCTCCCCTGTCTACCTCTACGGGGTCCTTCTCTTTTACTCTCTCACAAACTGTATGTTTAATGCTTTCTTCCCTTCTCCCATGAATATGGTCAGCCGAAGCCTTCATTATCTTAAACACTACCACTCAAACATTTTCCCCGCAAAGGGATAATGCAGTCTGCCTTCTCTTCACACTGAGCTTCTTGAGCTTTCTATGGCCCTTGACTCTTCTTCCTCACCAGATACTCAATCCTTCACCTTTTGAAATCTGGTGTATTCCCTTAATGTTCTGTTGAGAGTGCTTCCATGACTGGAGCCTGGTGACAGGCTAAATGACAGTTCCTTGAAGCTTATGTCCCTGACCATCTTCCTCTTCCCCAACTCTCCCCTCCCTTGGATGCTGAGACCTGGCCCCATAGTAATTCCCATCCTTTTTTTTTTTTTTTTTTTTCACCTCTTTTATCTCCTTAGTATTATAGCTTTTTTAAACCTTTTGCCCTAAGCATAACATAGTGTTTTTGTTTTGTTTTGTTTTGATTTTTTCCTTAGGCCACTTCTCTCTGTTGGTTTTCCTTCAGGTTTCTTTCATCCTCCGGACTTCAATTGCTGTTGCCTATGTTGCCACTTCCAAACCTGTATTTCTACTATTGACCTCTTTCCTAAGTTTCAGAACTATGTTTCTATCTCCCTCCTAACAACATCAGGGTATCTTTACCTGAAGGTCTTTGTCCATCTCAAACTCGATCAATCAAAAACCTGAGTCCCCTTTCCTCCACTAAATCAGATGCTTCTCCTGGATTCTCCACGTCTTTCCAAGGTGCCACCTCCCACTCACACTCAAACCTTGGAGTCTTCTTCTTCTTTTTTTTTTTTTTTCCACATATTGTATGATTTTATTCATACGAAGTACTCAGAAATGGCAAATCCCCATAGTGAGAGAACACAGCTCAGTTGTTGGCAGTGGGTCTGGGGAGGGAAGAATGGGGAGTGATTGCTTAACAGGCATGGAGTTTCCCTTTGGAGCAATGGAAAAGTTCTGGAACTAGATAGTGATGGTTGTGTCACATTGTGAATGTACTCGGTGCCCCTGAGTTTTATAGTTTAAAATGGTAAATTTCACGCTCTGTGTATTTTACCACAATAAAAACATTTTTTAAAAAAGGATTGAAATAATCATTATTGTGAATATCTGAAAAAAAAAAAAAACTTGGAGTCTTCTTAATGCCTTCTCATAAACGGTCAGAAACGGGTTACTTCTACTCTGTAACTTCTCTTATGTACACCTCCTACTTTCTGGTCATCACTGAGGTTCAGGTTCTCCTTTCTTGCTTTGAGCGAAATCGCTTCCTGAATTCCATGTCTGCTTTCTAGCTCTTAAACTCTAGGGCATGAGACACACTACAGTAGAAATCCTCCTATTCTAAAATATCAGAATTTGTAGGTAGTATGTGGGTTAATAAAAACAAAGTCAATTAAAATAGAATCAGATGGTACATGCATATCTTACTTTTTTTTTTTTTACCTTAAAACATATAAATGTGCATTAGTCTAACACTTTCTGGCCCATTGACTCATACTCTGCATCGTCTTTTTTTTTTTGCATTCACATGTCAACTGCATGATTTCTTTGGTTTTGGTTTCTTTTAAGTGGAGCAAGAACTTAAAGAAACTTTTGAAGCGATACGAGAACAAAATCCTCCTAAATTTTAATGCTATCCCAGCAGCCATTTATAGCTTTCTCCTCTACACAAATTTTTTTTTTTTTTTTGAGATGGAGTTTTGCTTAGTTGCCCAGGCTGGAGTACAGTGGCACGGTCTCAGCTCACTGCAACCTTCCAGGTTCACGAAATTCTCCTGCCTCAGCTCCTGAGTAGCTGGGACTACAGGCATCCACCACCACACCTGGCTAATTTTTTTGGTATTTTTAGTAGAGACGGGGTTTTGCCATGTTGGCCAGGCTAGTCTCAAACTCCTGACTTCAGGTGATCCGCCCGCCTCAGCCTCCCAAAGTGCTGGGATTACAGGCGTGAGCCACCACGCCTGGCCATCCACACCTAATTTGATGATGTCAAAAAAAAAAAAAAAAAAAGAAACCCAAAAAACCCTACTTCTTTCAGAGAAAATACAACTCTCTTTCTTCCACCACTTTAATTTTATCAGTTTATTTTAAATATTAAATAAATCATCTAATTATAATAACAAAGACAACCTGTATGAACAGATTTGGGCACAAAGGCAACCTATCTTGTTAAGTATATAATACAAATGATGAGAGCAAAGGTGTTCAGATATTTTGTCTGGAGAGAGGAGCCTGTTTGTGATGAGACAAGACATCTGTGTGTCGTGGCCAAGAATCAGGGCTGGGAACATATCAGCTAGTCTGGGAATTTGGCTTTTTGGGGTTGAGTTAACAGAGTATCTACTGTATTGTCAAATTACCTGGAGTGAGATCGCTTTGTTTCTGAAACCCTAAAGAATACCACTCACAGTCTGTAGAGATACCTGACCTCATGGGAAGCTTACTTTGAGGAGGGAATGTGGGAAGTATTGTTAGAATAATGCCCTATTCCCCTATCAGTAACTTCTGCCTTGGCAGAGATGGCTATTAGTCTGACATAAAGCAATGAAAATGCTACAGGGCCTTTTCAATTTTTTTAAACAGAGACTTAGCAAAAAAAAAAAGAAAAAAAGAAAAAAAGAAAAAAATTCATACAAAAATATTGAAATGAATACATTTATACACATCTGATTTTAATGTAGAATTTCCATAGCAACATATTACTTATTGTTTAATGTTCAGTAACTTAGAGCCTGATTTGCCCATAAAACAGTTGCGTAATGCTGTTCAGATTATAGGAACCTCGTTCTTTATATGAAATATTATGATCTTCAGCCTTTCAATCTACCATGAGTTAATGCCTACTCTGGGAATTGATGTCATATTCCCTAACTAGAATCACTCTTGGAGAGCGAAAATAATTTATTGAGAAAAATAATCATAAAAGAAATCGAGTGTACTAATCCATGGATAAAATATAATTTTAAAATCTCTTTCTGACTTAGAGTTCATCTGTGAAATGATTTTACTGAGTCCCATCCCCTACAAGTAGGGACACTGCCAAAAACCGGAATCACCTCCCTTTAACATGTAAAAATGTATCACTGAGCCCAAAGCCAGCCCAACACCATCTCCAGATTCTTGAAAGACTCTCCTTCAAAAATCAAGTCCATTCATTTAGCGCGTTTCCAGAAGTTCATTGACTGTTGGATAATCAGAGGTTTAGATTTCATCGACATGCAGAAAATAGGCTCTGTGAATTCTCTAGGGCTCTTAGGCCAAGCCTGGAAAAGCTTGCTTGGACCTGTCCCTTGGACCTGTGTCAGTGTGCTGTCACTGGGAGTTCGGAAACATTTTACAATGCAGCCCTGAACTCTGGTGCACGGATGACTTGTTTTTCCGAAAGGAAAGAAGGCCAGCATTACTATGTAAGCAGAGGAAGTTGACATGATCTCATTCATGGGCCTTTCTTCTCTTTGTGTCAGGGGAATCGGCCTCTGCAGAATAGTAAGCCTTTCTTTCGGCCACACATGGTTGTCTGCCTAATTTTCCTCATTCTTAACCTCTGCCTTCTCCTCGGAATGAAGTGTGAAATACTGCCAAGACTCTGCATTCTTTCTGTATATCTTCCTCACAATAGTCAGAAGGAGCAGGGTTAAAGATATTTGCACACCGAGAAAATAACTCCAGCACACAGGACCAGGTCTGAACAGCCAACTACCAATGGAAAGTGGCTGCACATAGAAATGAATTCAGAGAAGAATATTTGTTTCTGTCTTATACAATATACATGTCAGCAACCTAGTTAAGTGTTGCTTAATTTAAATTAATGATAAAATATACTGTAAATAAGAAAAGTCCCCAAAGCAAAAACTTTCATTTAATAGTACTAATTGCCTTGGAGTCAGACCTTTGCTTCAAAACTGATTTAGTACAAGAGGAACATTAATTATTGAGTAATATTTAAATCCTTGTGAAGTAATAATTTAATTTGCCGTGTTTTATATGGTGATGCTTTTTAAAATTCTTTTATTTGCTGTACATATTGTAGAATTGTGAATAATTCTATAGATAAGATTATTCTAAGAACATAGAGATAATACTTTTTTTTTTTTTTTTTTTTTTTTTTTTTTTTTTGAGACAGAATCTCGCTCTGTCACCCAGGCTGGAGTGCAGTGGCCAAATCTCAGCTCACTGCAAGCTCCGCCTCCTGGGTTCACGCCATTCTCCTGCCTCAGCCTCCCGAGTAGCCGGGACTACAGGCGCCCGCCACCTCGCCCGGCTAGTTTTTTATATTTTTAGTAGAGACGGGGTTTTACCGTGTTAGCCAGGATGGTCTCGATCTCCTGACCTCGTGATCCGCCCGTCTTGGCCTCCCAAAGTGCTGGGATTACAGGCTTGAGCCACCGCGCCCGGGGAGATAATACTTTGACTATTTGTAGTCAGCAATTAAATATATATTGCATCCTGCTACTCACAAAACACTTAAGCAGGACTTTATCATGGTCTCAATTGATGACCTGATTGATCAGAAAGCATTTTATTTTTACTGGTTTACTTAAAAAGAGAATGAAATAGCTCTGTTTCTAAATGTATGTTGCTAATATCAACTGGTAAATCGATTTTATTCCTAGTATTCTGTTACCGATCTCCTATTTCTCATTCCTAAGGGAACAAAAAGAAGGGAGGAAACGAGAATCTGCCTAGCGTTTGAGAGTAGACCTTGGAGAGTGGGGTCTGATGATTCGTGCACACTAGAGCTACAGCGCAATGAAATGTCACACATATGTCCTCCTTTCCTTTTGTGTCCCCTTCTGATTGCACTGTCATGCAAGAACCATAGAGGACAAAATCATCGTGAAGCTCATTTTTCATCCTATGCTATGTGGCTTTGGGAGCTTCAGGTTTTCTTGGGACCTTAAGTTCCCATGGGATCTGTCAGGAAGGAAACCCCTCACGGCCACTTGATTCTTTCTTCCCATGCCTTAAAGGGACTAACTAGCTTCTTCTTAGAGATTTTTTTTTTTTTTTTTTTTTTTGAGGCGGTCTTGCTCTGTCACCCAGACTGGAGTGCAATGGCATGATCTCGGCTCACTCTAACCTCCATCTCCTGGGTTCAAGCAATTTTCCTGCCTCAACCTCCCGAGTAGCTGAGACTACAGGTGCCCACCACCACACCCGGCTAATTTTTCTATTTTTAGTAGAGATGGGGTTTCACCATGTTGGCCACGCCGGTCTCAAACTCCTGATCTCAGGTGATGTACCTGCCTCAGCCTCCCAAAGTGCTGGAATAATTACGACAACATAATAGCATTTTGGAAAACAAAATGGAGGAAAAAACCATGTCCTTTAATAAAATTATTCCAACACAATTGGTATTTATAAAAAATATATTTTGTCATCCAGTCTCTTTTGTATACATCCAATTTTACATAGATTTGTAATCAGGCTTTTTTTTAATACTTAACATAGACATATTGCTGGATTTTTAAATCCAGTTTTCATAATTATTGTTTAAAACGGCCGTGTAACAGTTCATGAAATAAATGGTCCATTGTTTATATAGAGAAGTCTTCCTATTTTTTTAATTTAAGTTTTTATTTATTTTTACACATATATAAGTAAACTATACTATCCTGTTACTATATATTATGTGAATCATATTGCCGTATATGTTCCTATACTATATAATATTGAATTATATTAATTCACATTACTTTCCCCTTGTTTTAAAAATGTCCTGGAGCTAGAGACCCTATAAGTGGATACACTGGGTTAATGGGTATGGATATTCCATAGCTTTTAATACACATGCCAAATTGCTCTCCAAAAGGGCTGAGCCAATTATGAATGAAAATTCCAGTTTCAAGGCAGTCTAGCTCCTAGTCTTTATAACTACTCTCGATCCTGCAACTTAGGGAGAGAACCTGATGAAGGACCAGTTTGTTCCATGCTCTGCGAAGAAGAGAATAATGGTTGCAGAAATCAGCTTCAAGTGATTATTAGGAGAGAAAATTGACATCTTCCTCTGATAAGGCAAATTGGAGAACACATTATGCCTAGATGTTGTACTATTTACATCTTAGTCTCTATTGTGTTTCTCTTGCCTATTCATATTTTATAGGTACGTGTTATTTTATTCATAAAGATTTTGATAAAGTCATATTTTTATAGAAAAGTTATTCAAGTGTGGAAGCATGTGTCAGCCTCCCACTCAGCTGATTGTATCATTTCCTGCTCAAAACCCTCACCAGACTCCATTACTTACTAAATAAATTCTGAATTCTTTATTCTGACACTTCAATTCCTTCATTTTCTGGCCTTAAACTTTCTTCTATCTTTATCTCTTACTAGAAGTTCTCTACACAGCAGCAATCAGTGATTCTTGCTATTCCTCAAACAATACTTCTTCCTGCTCCCTATCGTGGGTTTCACCTTTCCTGTCAAAATTTCACTTGGATTTCAAGGTGTTTAGAGTCATGCCCTCCTACAGCTTTCCCTGATTCCTGACATGTTTCTCCTCCCAAGTGCCTATAATTTCTTCCTCCTCTGGATCATGGTGAAAGTTTTGCTTCTCTCTTAAGGCATTTATTACCTTCTATCTCATAGTACTTGTGAACTTGTCAAATACCATTAAGTTGTAATATTCTTGATGTCAGGGAAACTTCTTATTTATTTGTTAATTGCTCACAATATTTATCAGTGTGATTTACATATAGTAGTTTCTTAATAAATATTTGTTTAATTAAAGTATATAGGTTGGACCCAAGAGACCCCAATTAGTGTCCTAATCCGCAACTTAGTAGCAGCTATCAGAATATAGACATGAAGTCTCAAAAGGAAGTAATTAGACATCTATACTTATGTGATAACTGATGCAAACAATTCTGACCCTCAAGTGTTTTGAGATCTTCAAGTGTGTTCTGAATCATCAAAGATAAAATGATCTACTAGATTCTTTCAGGTTGCAAAACAACTAATATATATCCAGCCTACTTCAATTAGGGTGTATATTGTAAGGATTCAAAAGGAAATAAAGAATGATTAAAAGCAATCCGTTTCCCACACTACCCCAGCTCTTGGAGGACCAGAATTGTTACCTCTTTTCTAGTTTTTCCTTGGCTCCCCAGCACAGGCTCCTATTGCTCCCAAGTCCTAAACTTTGCCATTATGGAAACTAAGCCTCAGTTGGTCTTTGCTACCACTGCTCTCAAGATTGACTTTGTCATTACAGTGGGAGATTTGACTGATCAGCCAGTCCCAATCTACTAGGTGCCCTCAAGCCATCTGTGGTTGGCCCACAGTCTACAAGGCAGCCAAATGCCAGAGTTTTTAGACTGGGGTCCCACTCATGTCCCACTGTGGCCCAGCCGGCGGTGTTAGGATGATTGTGAAAATTGTGCAAATTCTGGCCACGTATTCACCTAAGGAATTGGACATGAGACTTACACTCCTGGCATTAAATCTCTTAAACAGGTTTAGTTTTTCACTCTTAAATTATTTTCTAATTTTATAAAGTTGGTAATTCATATGTTGTATATAAACTCAATTAAACCTGAATTTTACGTCAGTTGGGACTTTATCCAATTTTGACAGGTGTTAATGGATATTCTACTTAATAATAAGTACTAACTTTGCCAGGTGTGGTGGCTCACGCCTGTAATCCCAGCATTTTGGGAGGCCGAGGTGGGTGGACCACCTGAGGTCGGGAGTTTGAGACCAGCCTGACCAACATGGCGAAACCCTGTCTCTATAAAAATACACAAGTTAGCCAGGCATGGTGGTGGGCACCTGTAATCCCAACTACTAGGGAGTCTGAGGCAGGAGAATCACTTGAACCTGGGAGGCGGAGGTTGCAGTGAATGAGCCAAGACCTCGCCATTACACTTCAGTCTGGGAGACACAGCGAGACTCCGTCTCAAAAAAAAAAAAAAAAAAAGTACTAACTTTATCAAGCACTTACCATTGCAAATGTGTCTTCTTTCATCTTCTCAAGAACTCTGTAAGATACTTTTTTATCTTCATTTCATAGAAAAGACTCAGTTTATTAACTTGTGTACAGTCACAATTAAGTCATAGAACCGGGATATGACCTTAAGTTGGTTAGGTTACAAAACCTGTACATGAATCACACTCAAGCACGGACAATGTAGAATTTGAATTATTATTTTATTTTTATTTTTATGTTTTTAGAGACAGAGTGTCTCCCTGTCACCAAGGCTGGAGTACAGTGGTGCAATCATAGTTCACCACAGCCTCAAACTCCCAGGCTCAAGCCACCCTCCCACCTCAGCTTCCTGAGTAGCTGGAATTACAGGTGCTCACCACTGTGCCCAGCTAATTTTTAAAATGTTCTGTAGAGACAGGGGTCTCGTTATATTGCCAGGACTGGTCTTGAACTCCTGGGCTCAAGTGATCCTCCCGCCTCAGCCTCCCAAAGTGCTGGGATTACAGGCGTGAGCCACCAGCAGAGTTCGGATGATTTAACACTCATTTTTCTCCAAGTAGAAAGCATATCAGGTTTTATGTACATTTTAACTTTTTCATATCTCAGGGTGAGCCTGGATATTTTGCAAGTGAAATGAAGAGTACCGAGGCTCAGGGTGCACACCTGAACTTCAGTGTCGTCAATATTCCTGCTTATTCCACCGTGAAAGGTTTTCTCCCCACCCTTCACAGTTTTATTCTCAAATATTATATGGAAAAAATGTGCTCTGCACTGTGACAGAGCTTTATGCTAAAGGGCTTTCAAGAGAGTTAGCAGAGAAGCAACTTTGCTGTGTTTAAATAGCTTTCCTGAAAATATCACACTGCTCAAGCATTAGTGTTGCCTTTATAAGTATATACAAAACCACTGGAACAAATGAACTTAAATTTGCAAAACTTAGAAGAAAAAATAAAACATGATCAGATCGCTTTCTTCATTAGAAGCTGAACTGGGTTCACAACTGCATTTCCAATTCAATTAAAAATTTGAAATTCACTGCGGTCTCTCCTACAATGTTGTATTCCTTTTATCTGGAATTTCAGGTTTCTTTTTTCTGTTTCCTGGGATTTGTAAAGTAGCAAAATCAGCCAGTTTACGTTTAAGATGTTTTGATTCTTTTCTCAGACTCTTGCCAGTGTACTTAACACAGAATGATTAAAAGCTGTGTGTTCTGTTAGAACTGTTATAGTGTTTAAACAAGGAAGTCTGTGTTTGTTTAAGAGAATGGGGAAATGGTTATCTTGACAGATTAGACTGAAAAAACAGGACAGCCACAGTCTAGAACAGATGTCCACATTTGCCACTTGGCTGGCTTTTTGAGGTATTCTAAACAAAACTTGCTTGTGTGCTTGCGCGTGTGTTCTGCTTGACACCTGACTGAGGAATGTGATTAAGAGCTACTGCCAGGGCCTGCGTGCCTCTGTGGGCAAATGTTCCCAGGTTTGAAATTTCTCAGAGTCTGTTTAACTATGTCATAATTAAACTAATGGAACACAAGAGAAATTTCTCTAACCGGCTTAAAGACCCCGTTCAACTGCAATTTCATCTCACATCACACACAGTTCCTGTGGCTTCACTGCAAAGTCGAAATGAAGCTGAACAGAAGCTGCAGGGTACACCACATTAATCAATCTCTTAAAAATGTGATCTTAAAAACTGGATGAAACATCAGTGGCGGTTGTGGTTTAGTGGGAATAGCACTGTATGAAAATTCAGGAAACCTTAATGCAAGCCCTAACTCTGCCATTTACTATTATGGCCGTTTGATCTTGGTCAAGTCCTCACTTAACCTTTCTCGTTTAACGAAGCTGTTGTTGATGATACCGATGACAACAGCTTGTGTTTATTGAGCCTGTATTCTGTGCCAGGCATTGTTACAAGCTTGACACGCAATACTCCATCTTATCCTCAAAAAGCCCTGAAAGGTGAATACAGTTAGCTTTGTTATTTCCTGTGGAATCTCAGCAAAGCTAAGGATTTTGCTCAAAGTCAGATATCGAATATGTAGCATACCAGCTAGGATGTTTCCCGGGTCTAACAATTATACTTTATTGGATTTCTGTCTTTTCAAAGAGGATCTTCAAGGTAATTTCCGTTTGCAAAATTCAACAGTTGTGAAATCTGAACATATGAAAATCACTTTAAATATGTCTACAAATAAAAAAGACCCAGACTTACCCTTGGTTGGTTATAATTGTGAATACGCATAGATGTCTACATTGCCTCATCGCAGTGTACCATAAATAATAACATATCACTTTTTATCAAATTTACGAAAGTATGGAATAGACTCACTACATGGTATTTGCTTACTCAGATTTGGGGAGCTTAAATCTCTGGAATGTGGGATTATGACCTTTTACAGAGGAAGAAATTCAAATTATAGTGTATAGTGTAGGACTTTGAGATATACTTGCTATCTCATATAAGAAATGGCCAATGTCACTGTCTTTGTTGTATTTATTACTATTTATATAACTTCATTTGAGCTTTATAATATGGATGATATTTAAGTAAAATTAGTCTGTATTTAGAAGTTATTCTACTGCAACTTTATTGGTAGCAAAGAAAGAAAGGTTTCCATTGGCTTACTTGAAATAAGTAAGATCTTTTGACTTATCTCAAATATATTCTCATGTGGTATGTGAATATATTTTCCAAAAACCACGGCAGCACAGCTTCGTTGTTGTTTTGTTTTGTTTTCAAGACAAGGTCTGGCTCTATCACCCAGGCTGGAGTGTAGTGGCACAATCTTGGCTCACTTCAGCCTCCATCTCCCGGGCTCAAACCATCCTCCCACCTCAGCCTCCTGAGTAGCTGGGACTACAGATGTGCACCAGCATGCCCGGCTAATTTTTGTATCTTTTGTAGAGACAGGGTTTTGCCACATTTCCCAGGCTAATGTCAAACTCATGAGCTCAAGCAATTCACCCACGTCAGCCTCCCAAAGTTCTGGGATTACAGGTGTGAGCCACTGTGCCCGGTCAACAGCACAGTTTTTATTGAAAATATAAAATTTGAAATGTTAAAGTAGCAAGTGGCAGTCCACTTCTTCCCTGGCTGTGTTGTCAATGTGAGTGGGGTCACCAAGGTCTTTGGCAGACCAGACAGGATTATGAGCATGGATTCTACTGGTTTTATTCTTAGAGACTAGCTAGAGTGTTCCGTGAATGCAAAGTCTAAAAGATTGGTTTGAAGAATTAAACATGCACCAATTTTATATATCTGTACATATTTATTAGTCAAATAAAATGTATTTAATAATTACTACTTGCGCAGTTGTTTAAATGACGTATGGTAGTGTCTAAGCTCCTATAATCTTTGCCTGAAGACAGTCAGCCTGGATAGCTTCATTTCTAGTCCTCTTGTCTTAGTTTTACTTCTTTCGGCTCTAACCCTGCTCCCTTGTAAATCTCATTCCTAACATTTGGAACCACCTTTTACTCTACATCTGCTGTTTTTCTCTCCTACCACTTCTGTTCAGGATAAATATCTTGAAATTCTAACCTCAGCCATCAATCTTTCCTGGATCAAATGATGAAAGGACTTATCCAAAAAGCGATTTTGTTTACCACAAAAATAAGAGAGCATTTCTTCCCAAAGAGGAATCTATTGTTTTGTCTTATCTCCTCTAGAATGAAAGAATTAAACAATTGAACCAGCAGGGTCACTTGTTTATCCCCATGCTGACACAGTGCCAGGCAGTTGATATTAATAGATAACAAAGGAATTTCAGCATAATTACTTCTTACATACATTCTTGGCCATGTGTCATATAATTTCCCTGGTTTGATTTCCCCAGGAATTCCTAAAGCTAGGAATTTAGATTAGTTTCTGCTAACATTTAAGATCACCAAATTGGGGCTGTGATCTCCATTTCATACATAGCTCAAAGATAAATACAAATAATGAGCTCGAATATGTTGAGTCATGGTTAGGAAAAGTGAGGTCCAAATCTTCAGTGGCTGTCGGTCTAGGATGAGTCATGTGGTCTGCCCCTTCCACAACTGAGTATTTACTCGGGTGAAATCAGGGTAAAGCAATGATCTGAGACAGCCCACAGAGCAGTCTCGGAGGTAGGGGTGTGTGAGGCATGCCTGGATATTTGAGTTGATTTATGGGGGACTTGTGTGTTTATGAAACTCGTGGGTTTTTTGGTTTTTTGGTTTTTGGCATCACTGTCTAGACTGCTTCCTTCTTCCTGCTCCTCACCCCTATTCCAGAACTAGTGCTAACTTGCCTACTGTTGATCCATGGATTGTGCACGCAAAGCTCCAGGCCAAAGATGTTCACCAGGGTTTAGAGATAAACAACTTAAAAAATGTATCTTTCAAGCAGTGCTTCATCCCCTTGAGTTGTTTGTTAACTCACCTTTCTAAAATTTACCAAATCTTAAAAAAAAAAAGTTGACTTACATTTTAATTTAAATAAATGTATTATAGAAGGAAACAAGATATCCTATGCTGTAAGTAGGAGACTCCATTCAAAACTGTGGAGACAAAACAATGGTGTTTAGACTTTAAATGCTATAAAGGATCTGAGATTGAGGCCCGTTCTTTTTTCTGAAAGAGATGTCAGGGTTATAGAAGTGGCAAGGGCATACCAGTGCCAAACTAAAACTTTCTCCTTGGCTGGACTCAGTGGCTCATGCCTGTAATCCTAGCACTTTGGGAAGCTGAGGCGGGTGGATCACCTGAGGTCAGGAGTTTGAGACCAGCTGGCCAACATGATGAAAACCTGTCTCTACTAAAAATATAAAAATTAGCAGAGCATGGTAGGTGGGTACCTGTAATCCCAGCTACTGGGGAGGCTGAGGCAGAATTGCTTGAACCCGGGAGGCAGAGGTTGCAGTGAGCCGAGATCGCACCACTGCACTCAAGTCTGGGCAACAAAGTAAGATTCCAACAACAGCAACAACAACAACAACAACAAAAAAGGCCATGCACGGTGACTCACACCTGTAATCCCAGCACTTTGGGAGGCCGAGGTGGGTGGGTCACAAAGTCAGGAGATCAAGACCATCCTGGCTAATATGGTGAAACCCTATCTCTACGAAAAATACAAAAAATTAGCTGGGTGTGGTGGCATGTGCCTGTAGTCCTAACTACTTGGGAGGCTGAGGTAGGAGAATTGCTTGAACCCAGTAGGTAGATGTTGTAGTGAGCCAAGATCGCAGCACTGCACTCCAGCCTAGGTGACAGAGTGAGACTCCGTCTCAAAAAAAAAAAAAAAAAAAAAAAAAAAGAAAAACAACTTTCTCCTTGATGTATTCAGAAGGATTGAGAGAAAACTGAAAATAGAATAACTTGCTCACTGTGTAAGTTAGCGTTACTTAATGCTGTGTTTTTGATCTACTTCATTTCACACACCTTCAATAGCATTTGTCTCACACAATGAGAAATGTTTTTAACTACTGTCTGGACCAAATAGTAGCTGGCAGTAGATTCAACATGGATTTATTGAATGCCTATCATGTGTATCATTTGTACAAGGCATTATGGGGAATACAAAGAAAGCAGATTAACTTGAATTGGGGTTAGAAGACATAAATGATATGTATTTTATATATATATGTGTGTGTGTGTGTGTGTGTGTGTGTATTGAGTATTTCAAGGATGTACTTTCCTTCTGGTGTTTACCATTCTCAAAAAATATGTAATCTTAATTTTTTTTCACCAGAAATCCTTTCAGGATTGCATATTATATTGATTAGAACAATGAGGCAGTGCCGTGTGCATTGGGCTTGATAATCTTTGAGAGTAAAATAATATTAGATTTGGTGACATGACTGGTGTCTTGTTTTTTCCAGCTTTTAAGTCTAGCCTTTCATAGAAAACAAAAACATTGCGTTTCATTTGGAACTTTAAAGTGCTCTAAGAGAAATCCACGTGAGTGAAGGGGTGCTCAGTAGCTCACAGCTCAAGAGTGCCCCATTGACTATGCCTTCAACTCGTTTCAGAGAAGTTGCTGGCCACGCTTGGCCAAGTGTTAGCCTTCTGAACGAAATATAGGCACCAAATAGGAAATCAGAGCAAGTGGACTCTCTAAAGAACAGTTCTTTTTTTTTTTTTTGAGATGGAATCTCACTCTGTTGCCCAGGCTGGACTGCAATGGCACGATCTCAGCTCACGGCAACCTCCGCCTCCCAGGTTCAAGCAATTCTCCTGCCTCAACTTCCTGAGTAGCTGGGATTACAAGTGCACGCCACCACACCTGGGTAATTTTTGTATTTTTAGTAGAGAGGGGGTTTCATCACGTTGGTCAAACTGGTCTCGAACTCCTGACCTTGTGATCCACCCACCTTGGCCTCCCAAAGTGCTGGGATTACACGCGTGAGTCACTGTGCCTGACAAAAACAGTTCTTTGACACAGTTCTTTAGTGAGAAGCACTTTAATCATGGAATCTGGCAGTTTTTATCTATTTTAGTGAGGACGCTCTCCTTCCAGGTTCCAGAAGCAGGACACATATCCATGCATTTCAGAGGTCCTGGAAATAAGGCTATTTTGGGCTATGCAGGACACTCAGGACATAAATCTTGCACCAACCGTGGGGGTGTGGGACAGCAGACAGCTCCTAGGTGCAGTTTTCTCCTCACCATGCCCTAAACGAAGTGGAAAGGTCACTTGGATAATGAAGCAACAGGCTTCTTGCTTGTATTCAGACATGCTTTTACTGCATTTGGTTTAGTTCCCCTAGACTTCAATATCATACTGAGAATTTAAAACTCACCTTAGGCTGTCCTTTGGGACAGGTGTGTGCTCATCTGCATGTGTGTGTTCCAGTAAGGTCTGTCCCTGGATCCCTGGTACAGCTTTGAAGTGGAATGGTGGCTCCACACACAACAATGAACAATTCTTTTCCTTTGTTTTCCCACACTTGCTCCCCCTGCCTTCTTCCCGGATTCCCTCTCTACTGTTCTTGCCATCTTCCGGTGCCCTATCTCTCAGCACCATTTCTCCTTCCCAAGCAACTGTCCAACAAACTGTTGCATCTAAGCAAACATTGTTAATCCAGAATCCTTTTGGTTATTTCTCAGAAGACTCCATTTGGAAAACTGTTTCTCCTTTCAGATTTGGGGAATCACAATGTTAAAACTTAATTCATTTATTCAACAAATGTTTCTCAAAGGCCTACCCTGTGCCAGGCACTATGCCAGATAGACACTTAAATAAATAATACATGTTCAGCACTTTAGGAATTTTAGAATCCAGTGGGAGGAGATAGGCAAGTAAATCAATGATAATTATAAGTAATATATTAGTCATAATAAAAACTACGCCAGGGGGCCAGGCAGGGTGGCTCATGCCTGTAATCTCAGTACTTTGGGAGGCCGAGGCTGGCAGATCAACTGAGGTTGGGAGTTGGAGATCAGCCTGACCAACATGGAGAAACCCTGTCTCTACTAAAAATACAAAAAAAAAAAAAAAAGAAAGAAAAAAAGAAAAAAAAAAAAAGTAACCGGATGTGGTGGCACATGCCTGCAATCCAGCTACTCCGGAGGCTAAGGCAAGAGAAGTGCTTCAACCAGGGATGCAGAGGTTGCAGTGAACCGAGATTGCGCCATTGCACTTCAGCCTAGGCAACAACAGCGAATCTCCATCTCAAACAAACAAACAAAAAAACCCCAAACTGTAGTAGATCTACTGGTATGCAGCTGTGTGAACAAGGAGGAGAGACATCTCAGTCAGATGCTCTGGGTCCTTCAAGCTCCCTTACCGGCCCTTTTGCCACATTGAGCCCCACATAGTGTTTACCTCACTGTAAGAGCAGAGTGTGGGAGCAGGGCTAGCACACACTGGTATGACTGTTCCCGTTGTTAAAACATTGAAGTACTCCTGTAGCAGTAGGTGATGACTTCAGTGTCCCTTCTACCCCAGGAGCCCCAGCTATTTCCCACAGACTCAGTAACTAAGGACAGACTGAGGCCCTGCCGGCATGTTTCCAGCATTTTGGCCTGGGGCCATTCTGTTTAGTTGTCATCTGGGCCATAAAGATTGCTCGATGGTATGAATATCCTCCCTGTGTACTGGAATTGTTGGGCATTGAATGTGCTGCACCCAGCACAGAGACTGCCATATAAGTAGTGCACAATAAACATTAGGTGGATGTTTAACAAGTGATGTAATTACTAGGATTTGGGATGGGGAAGTTAATAGAGCAGGCTTCTTGAATGAAGTAAGACTTCAGTCGAGTTTTGGAAATCTTAATATTTTTAATTATGGAAAGAATAAATGCACATCATTGAATTTTATGAAAATTCTGCAAAGTACAAAGAAGAAAACAACAATTAGCTATAATGATACCACCCAGAGGTGGCCACAACTATCAATTCGATGTGTTGTCTTTTGAAATTTTCAATATGTGTATTTACTTCTCTTTTTCTCTCTCTCCCTCTCTCTTTCTGTGTGTGTGTGGGGGGTGGGGGGGTGGGGGCATGTATGCAAGTGGGCCTGTAAGAGGGGTGTGGTGGTCATAATAGTTTAAAATTGTTTGATGTGGCTTCTTTTATTTTTCTAAGCACTTGACCTTGGCCTTATTCTGCCTGATGTACCCACCTATCCATCTGTCAGGAATGCAGACAGGGAACACAGTGATACTCAATTTTTGATATTCGAAGATATGATTTTGCAGCAAATCAATAGTCTTGAAAATCAGGATATTTCTTGGAGAAAAATAAGTCAAAATTACTTTGTTTCCTTATTTTTTAGCATATCAAAATCCATACTTAGTGAACTAGACCATAGGTAATTTCTTCTTCTTTTTTTTTTTTTTTGAGACGGAGTCTCGCTCTGTCGCCCAGGCTGGAGTGCAGTGGCCGGATCTCAGCTCACTGCAAGCTCCGCCTCCCGGGTTTAGGCCATTCTCCTGCCTCAGCCTCCGGAGTAGCAGGGACTACAGGCGCCGCCACCTCGCCCGGCTAGTTTTTTGTATTTTTAGTAGAGACGGGGTTTCACCGTGTTAGCCAGGATGGTCTCGATCTCCTGACCTCGTGATCCGCCCGTCTCGGCCTCCCAAAGTGCTGGGATTACAGGCTTGAGCCACCGCGCCCGGCCGGTAATTTCTTAATAGAGGGCTGGTCAGGAAGATTACAACAGTCTTCCAGTCCAGGGAGTTTGGGGGAAGAAGAAGGAAAGAGAATTGGGAGAGAGAAAACATCAGATACATGCTCTGAGTTAGAAAAATGAGGTGAACAACAGGAGTCTTGCCCACCTCCTCCTCCTGATGCCCATTTGGGGAGTGGGGGAGGTTGCCACATTGGCTACCGTGTATCAATCAGAAGTGAAGCCACAGCAAAATGAATGGTGGTACAGCAAGCTCAGGCAGAGAGAGGTCTTCAAGTTTAATCTTGTTGGAGCTGTCCTTGGTCCCTGTGGAGCCAAGAGGGACCCAGCATGACTGTGGAGACTGTCAAATGGGGTTACCAGAGTGGAGGTGGGGTGCCTCTGTCACAAAAGATGTAGAGCTGACAGCTCAAGCTGGGGCTCAGTGGGAAATGTAAGACCTGAGAGAAGTCTAGAATGTCAAGCTTATCCAACCAAGCTGAGAGACCAGGTTGCCAGCTCCACCAGCTACAGATGCATGCTATGAACTGCATTTGGGGCTGTAGCGTCTAGGGGGTAAGGTTGCTCCAAGGGCAAGGGAGGCCAAAGAACTGAAAGAAATTGACTCGGTTTTTCTGCCCTGAGGTCAGTAAGCTTCACCTCTCCCCTCTTACCTTGAGATGTTAGCATTTCTATTCAATACTACTTAAAGCAGCAGTCTAATTTATAAAATCAGATTAAATGTTATATCTGATAGGGCACTTAGTTAATGTGTTCCCAGATAATGATATCTGAGTACTGGAGGGGAGGAAAACACCATCCATAGATGAAAGAAATGATGTGTTTTCTCCATCTACGTGGGTTGTGTTACTTAAAATTATGCATGCACATGCATATTCAGTAAGATCATCATACTGGATACAGAGTTGCTCCTGTTAAAGTTGTTTTGTTGGCAAAGATCAGAAACTCCCTAAGGTTCACTCGACTAACAGAGTAAGGGATAATTTAAGAATACCAAAAGGCAATTTCATGGATATCTACAGATGAGAAGAAGAGAAGACAGGTTTCAGGAGACGTAGAATGGGAAATTAAAGACCATGTTTATACTCACAACATCAGCGATCACAGGATTTCTCTCATTTCTGCTTCCCTTTGCTTATTAAGCTTGTTCTTGGTACAATATGTACTGATGGCAAATAAACACACGAAAAGATGCTTAGCATCATTAGTTACTAGGGAAATGTTCATTAAACCCACAACAAGCTAATATTACACACTTATTTAAAAAAAACTGGCAAAAATACAGAGCAACTAGAACTCTCAAACAGTGTTGGTGGAAATGCAAGATAAACATTCTTTTATCTTGGAAATTTTTTTTATCTTTGGAAAACAGTTTGTAAATTTCCTATCAAGTTAAACATACGCTTCCTGTATGATGCAGAAATTCCACTTCTACATACTTACCCAAGTGAAATGATTTTTAAAAAGTCTACATGAAGGCTGGGTACAGTGGCTCACACCTGTAATCCCAGCACTTTGGGAGACTGTGGCAGGTGGATCACCTGAGGTTGGGAGTTCAAGATCAGCCTGACCAAGATGGAGAAATCCCCTCTCTACTAAAAATACAAAATTAGCCAGGCGTGGTGGTACATGCCTGTAATCCCAGCTACTCAGAGGCTGAGCTTGAACCCAGGAGGCAGAGGTTGCAGTGAGCCAGGATCGCAGCATTGCACTCCAGCCTGGGCAACAGGAGCAAAATTCTGTCTCAAAAAAAAAAAACAAAATAAAAACAAACAAACAAAAACGAATAAAAAGTCTACATGAATGCTTATAGCAGTTTTATTTATAATTTCTCCAATCTGGAAAATAAAACAAAACAAATGTTCTTTAACTAGGAAATGCATAAACAAATTGTAGTACATCGAATACCATGGAATACTACTTAGTAGTGAAAAAGAGTAAACTACTGATATATGCAATGAGATAAATGAGTCTCAAATGCATTATGCTAGTAAAATAAGCCACATTTAAAAGGTGACATTCCATTTATATGGCACTCCCCAAAAGGTAAAACCATAGAAATGGAGAGTAGGTCAGTGGTTGCCAGGAGTTAGGGGTGGGTGAGGACATTGTCTGAAAAGGAGAAGCATAAGGGAATTTTTTAGAGTGATGAAGATGAGGAAAATATTCTGTCACCTCATGATGGTAGTGACATGGCCATATGCATTTGTCAAAAATCATAGCATTTTACACTAAAAAGAATGATTTTATTGTATGTATATTTTTAAAATTTTGGAAAAGGTTAAAAAGGAAGTAGAAAAACAATTCCAGTAAGACAGAAAATATAATTGACACTTCTCAGGTCAGATTACAATGTTGGTCCAATGACAGATGATTCCTCAGCAGAGCCCTGAGCTGTTTCTCCAGGTTTTGAGTGGTTCAGTAACCACGGGTTTGCAAATGAAGGGACTTGTCCAGTTGTACCTTGTGGCACCACTGATTAAGATTATTTAATGAGCATTTTCCCACATCTTTAAAATTATCTTGGATGCATCTATTGAAAATGTTGCTAGTGACCCATTCTACCTATAAATGTATCTGCCAAGTTTCAAAGAATAATTTGAAAATCATGTGATAACTAATTGTCAGAGATATGCAAATCAAAACCACAATGAGATACTATCTCACTCTAGTCAGAGTGGCTACTATTAAAAAGTCAAAAAACAACAGATGTGGGCGAGGCTGTGGAGGAAAGGGAATGTTTATATACTATTGCTGGGAATGTGAATTAATTCAGACATTGTGGAAAGCAGTTTGGAGATTCAAGGAACTTAAAACAGAGCTACTATTTGACCCAGCAATCCCATTACTGGGTATATATCCAACAGAAAATAAATTGTTCTACCAAAAAGACACATGTAACATATGTTAAATCATAGTACTATTGACCATAGCAAAGATATGGAATCCACCTAGATGCCCATCAACAGTAAATTGAATAAAGAAAAGGTGGTACATATATACCATGGAATACTATGTAGCCGTAAAAAAAGATGAAATCATGCCTTTGCAGCAACATAGATGCAGCTGGAGGTCATTGTCCTAAGTGAATTAAGGCAAGAACAGAAAATCAAACACTGCATGCTCTCACTTATAAGTAAGAGCTAAACTTTGGGTATTCATAAACACAAAGATGGCAACAATGGACACTAGGGACTACTAGAGGTGCGAGGGAGGGGAGCAAGGACTGAAAAATAACAATTGAGTACTATACTCAGTAGCTGGGTGATGGGATCAGTCATACTCCATATCTCAGCATCATATGATGTACCCATGTAACAAACGTGTGCAGGTACCCACTGAATCTAAAATAAAAGTTGGGCCAGGCACGGTGGCTCAAGCCTGTAATCCCAGCACTCTGGGAGGCTGAGATGGGCGGATCACGAGGTCAGGAGATCCAGACCATCCTGGCTAGCACGGTGAAACCCCGTCTCTACTGAAAAATACAAAAAATTAGCCAGGCATGGTGGTGGGCACCTGTAGTCCCAGCTACGTGGGAGGCTGAGGCAGGAGAATGGCATGAACCCAGGAGGCTGAGCTTGCAGTGAGCCGAGATGGCGCCACTGCACTCCCACCTGGGCGACAGAGCGAGACTCCATCTCAAAAAAAAAAAAATAATAATAATAAATAAATAAATAAATAAAAATAAACCTGAAATTATACATCGATATCTATATCTATATATATATGAAAATAACTAAAGAAAGTAAGGAAGGAAAGCAAAGAAGCAGGAAAAGATCTAGATGCCATCTACTCTCAGAAGTGTCAGAACCAGCATCCACTCAATCAAGGACTTAATACAGAGAAGCAATTTTGAATATAACATTGTGATAAGTAGTTTGTGTTGCATCAAAATATATATTAAGATGTAAACTTCAAGATGCCAAGGAGCTATCTAGTTAGAGGGTAAAACTAACACATAGAAGAAAGATACAAGTATTCCTATTTTCTGCTTAATATATGTTTCTAATAGTTTGCCTCTAAGCCTTGTAAAACCTTATTATATTAAGTACAAAAGCCTATAGAATAAGCCTTAGAAGTATCAGGGTCTGAAAATCTTTGAAAGGTGCAAACATGTTTCAGGTACTCTTTACCTTGTTGCTATAAGGCAGAGGTGTTACATTTTGTTATTACTTATAGTTTGAAATAGCTTCCTTGAGTTTTGTAATCAAGTATCTTTGTGCAATTGCTGAGCATCTTGAAAACACTTCAAAATCAACATAACTATATATTCGGTAGAGGTACCAAAGCAGCAGCAATTAAGCCCAGAGCTGCTAGCTGATATTTAGGAGTATCAAGTCACATTTTCTGCCCTTTGAGAAATTGTCCCAACTTTGGTTTACAACATAAAAATGGGTGAATCAGTGTTATATCAGGAAATGATTAACACACTCTCTAGCTACTTCTCTCAAGGGAAAAGCCACATAACTAATGTCACTAGGTTTATTTCTCTTCTTTCTAGGAATAATGTTTCTAGGTTAAGACTGAAGCCAGTGGCAAGCGTGTGTGTGTGTGCATATAGGGGGAAGATCGGGGGCAGCCCAATCTCTCTTCACGCGTCCCTCAAAGTGGCAAATATTAGAATGTTCTCACACTTGAGTTTCTGATGAGCAAATACAGTCATCATTCAGTAGGCTGCGTAAAAGAAAAATAGGAGATTTTCAGTAATCTCCTCTTGTCAGACTTCGCATAACATAAATGTATCAGTGGAAGATTAAAGGCCAATTCATGAAAATAAAATAGAATGACTTGAGGTGATTCAGGGAGAAGTGAACACAGTCATTGTTTGTAAATGAAGGTTAATGATACCTTTGCACTAGCTGCAATTTTGTAGCATGCATATTTTGATGAATTATACCAAGGATGTATCATAATTTGTGATCTATATTCAAAAGACTCAAAGTGAAGTAGTTATCCACATTTTATTGTCAGTCATTTCTTTTCTTTGATCAGAACCCCCCTTCCCCATATCAGTAAACTCTCTCTATATGGGTGTATATATTTTTTCAGACTATTAGTTCCCCCTGGAGACTATGATAACACTGACCACACACAACATGATTAAAGAGAAAGAAATAGTTGTATGAGTCACCTACACATGTCAACAGGGGCTCACAGGGATGGCATTAAATTTTTTAAATTTAGATTTATTTACTTTAAAAATTGTTGATAGATGCAGGGCACGGTGGCTCATGTCTATAATCCCAGCACTTTGGGAGGCCGAGGTGGGCGGATCACCTGAGGTCAAGAGTTCGAGACCAGCCTGGCCAACATGGTGGAACCCCGTCTCTACTAAAAATACAAAAATTAGGCAGGCATAGTGGCAGGCACCTGTAATTCCAGCTACTCAGGAGGCTGAGGCAGGAGAATCGATTGAACTCTGGAGGCAGAGGTTGCAGTGAGCCGAGATAGCACCATTGCACTCCAGCCTGGGGGACAAGAGTGAGACTTGATCTCAAAAAAAAAAAAAAAAAAATTGTTGATAGAATTTTACATTTCACCTCAAAAAGACTGTACGATATCACTGCTGACAGTACATTTTCCCAGAGACTGACTTTATGCTAACAAATACTCTGTTCAGATTGTCAGCAAAACTGAAATGAATGCGCTTAGCACAATTCAAATGGATCTTTGGCATATCATCAATCAATTAAGTTCTCCCTGGCACTCTTAGGTTAATATCAAAGTATACAATACAACATCATCCATTTTATTTAGCATTCCTTGTGTGCAGTCCCATAAAACATGCTACAGAGGTTTCCTGATCCCTCCCTTCTAGACTAGAGTGACTCTGACAGTGACAAAGCAGAAGCTGAGGAGATGTGATCAGGCATTGTTCCCACAGGCTTCCTTGTCTCTGGGGCAAGGTGCATGTCTCCACAATAATCAATACTGACCCTTGGTGGTTTGGATAAAGAAAAAAAAAAAAGACAAAAATTAAAGTTCAAAATAGCCAAATTCAAGGATAAAAGTCCAAAAAGCAGGAAGAAATGGATGATGTGAAAATGTCAGAGAGATGGAGTAAACAGTCCGGAAAGCTCCACTTCAGTTTCTTTGACTCAGTTGCAATCCACCTGAATGAAAGAGGAGCAGAGAGAAATGCTGCGAGGGTGACGCTGAGACCATTTCTGAAAACTGGAAAGCCATTCTGAAAGAATTCCAACATCGATTCTTTTTTTTTTTTTTTTTTTTTTTGAGACGGAGTCTCGCTCTGTCGCCCAGGCTGGAGTGCAGTGGCCGGATCTCAGCTCACTGCAAGCTCCGCCTCCTGGGTTCACGCCATTCTCCTGCCTCAGCCTCCCGAGTAGCTGGGACTACAGGCGCCCGCCAGGTCGCCAGGCTAGTTTTTTGTATTTTTAGTAGAGACGGGGTTTCACCATGTTAGCCAGGATGGTCTTGATCTCCTGACCTCGTGATCCGCCCGTCTCGGCCTCCCAAAGTGCTGGGATTACAGGCTTGAGCCACCGCGCCCGGCCCAACATCGATTCTTATTTAGCCTGGATTTGGTTTACTTCAGGCAAACGTATTAAATTCAAATTTCATTCAGAAGCAAAGTCAATCTTATTGAAATTACAGAATAGCCATTCTTGCCACGTTCAGTTTCTATGTGGCAGAGAACTACCCTGGGTTTACCTGCCACAGTAGGATAAAAACTTCTGCTTCAGAGGAAGCAAGAAAGAATAACAGGATAATAGTGACTGCAAACTCTGCTTTCTGACATGATTATTGTAGCTTGTGACTCTGGAGCAATGTAATGTTTCTCTTAGCTATGTTAAATGTTAGCACATTTTGTATTTAAAAGATCCCAAAGGTGAATCTTCTATAGATGCTATTCCTACTCTAAAAGTCAAGTACTCTTAGGCGTGAAAGTGGGGAGCACGGGGTATGATTGCAAAAGGGGAGCATGAATCTGTGTGGTCTCTGAGTGTTACTGATATGGACAGGAGACAGGGAAATACTGGGTAGAAAAGGGCAGTTCCCCAGCAAACGCCCCACCCTCAAGCCTGGAGACCCATGGCCCTAACTTGGAACAGGCATTTCTGTTGTCTGCCCCAAAAGTTGCCTTTTGGCCCACCACAACCCCCTATCCTGTACCCGTGTAAACTGCAAACCCCAGGCTCCAGTAGCCGATGAGGAGAAGAACAGACAAGGAGACTAGGAGACAAGCAGATGAACAGCACAACAGTGTTGCAGAGAAAGAGAGAAGGGAAGGCATGTCTGAAAGCCGAGAGGAGTTTGGCTGGGGGCAGTCAGAGGGGAATTTAGCTGCTGGACGGCCAAACTCCAGGAGAAAATCATCTTCCCATTCCATTCCCCCTTCAAGCTCCCCATCCATCCTGCTGCGAGCCCCCTCCACCACTCAGTAAAACCTCTCATTCATCCTTCAAGCCTGTGTGTGACCCAATTCTTCCAGGATGCTGGGCAAGAGCTCAGGATGCAGAAAGCTGTCACGCTGGCCTTCTGCCCTTGTGAAAAGGCAGACGGTCCATTGAGCTGGTTAACACTTAAGCTGTCTGTAGACAGCAAGGCTAAAGAAGCATTGTAACACTGGGGCTGCAGGCACCCACCCCTAAGCATGGGGCTGGAGCCCACAGCACTCACCCTGGCTCCTACACCTGCCCATCTGTGTGCTCCCCCTCCAGTCAGGAGTTTGAGCAGCAGCAGTGACCAAACAGGCTGGCCACAGTCCTGCTGCATGTCCTATGAGGGGGATCAGGGAACTCTCCTGTTTCATTACCAGTAAAAAGAAATGTCACATACATATATACCATGTTAAATGTATGTATATGCTATTAAAAGAAATTAGAAGAAATTCCTTTAAAATTGTGATTGGGTTCATAAAGTTGCCTTTTAGCTTTATGTACTTTCTTTTACTTATTTTTAAGAGATGGGGTCTTGCTTTGTTGCCCAGGCTGGAGTACAGTGGTGCGATTATAGCTCACTGCAGCCTCAAACTTTCCAGCTCAAGAGATCGTTCCACCTCAGCTTCCCAAGTAGCTGTGACTACAGCTGAGTGCCACCATGCCTGGCTAATTAAAAAAAAAAAAAATTGGAGAAGACACAAACCATCCTTGCTATGTCCTGACCCACAGACTCAAAAAACATATTAAAATAGCTATTTTATACCATGAAGCTTTGAGGTAGTTTGTTTTGTAGTAAAAATAATGGAAACAGGATTCTTCTAACCTGAATAAAAACCATAACACTAAAACAAAATAGACCATCAAACTCAAGGAATTTGGAAATCAGCGTCAGCCAGTATTCTTTGGTTGCATGCAACCAAAATCCACTCACTTAAGCAAAAGAGAATTTACTGGCAGGATTTGAGGCTGGAAAGGTCTAGAGGAATTAAGAATAATTCCACTTACAAAGGCCCTCTGAGGGCCTGGGCAGAAGGAACTGATGAAGAATTTCTTCAAGTCTCAAGCACTGCTATGAATGTGCTCTGACCAGAGTCAGTTGTGTCACTCTGATTAAGATTTTAATTACAAGGAAAGCAATCAGTCAACCCAGACTGAGCCACATGCCTGCACCTTGTCTAGCAGAAGACAGGCACAGTGATTTGCAGCTTCGCCAAGATCAGCATGCAATGGGGAAGGGCTAAGTACCCCAAGGGAAATCAGGGTGCTCTTATTTACAAAAGGAGGACTAGATATGCAAGCTTCCAAAACTCATGTTGTATGGAACTAGTAATTCAAATGTTCTCTCACTGCACCATGAGGCTGGTGGCTTCAGGTTCTGAAACCAGCTTTTTTCCAGTGTTGATAGTACTCAAAGGTGACTGAAGTGGATTAGGTTTCTGGTGGTTGTTCAGTGCAGACTGGAGTTTAAGGTGTTTCCTGCTTCATATTTGCATAACCAATACTGTCTTGGGTACTGAGAGTGAGCAGATGAGTCATTCTCTAGTTGATTCATAGTAAAAGTAGTGGAGCTTGTATATTGCTGAAGCTGACTTTTTATATTGGTAGTAGTAGCACTCACCCAGGCCCCCTATCCCACAGCTATGTGACTGTTGGTTGCTAATGACAACTACTTTCCCTTCTCCAGAGAACTGGCCTCAACTGGGGAGGACTCTGTCCTCCCTACAGTTAGTGACTAAGAAGGGCTTATGACAAAGGTTAGCCCTTTGCTTCAAAGGGAGATAACTCTGCTGCACTCTAGAGTTTGCAAACTCTAGCTGGTTCCATATGGCAAGCTTATTTTGAGGAAATACACCAACCATATGATTTCACTGGGAAACCAGAGCCCTCATATTGTATTTCAAGATCTGCAGTACTACTGCTGAGAAAACATGCATTATGAAAGAAAACAGGATTTGGCTCCGTTGTTTATATAAGTGATGCTTAGTAAAATCCATGTTAGAGGAATACCAATGTCATGGGCTGAGTACAAATGTTTTCATTCTAGAGTTTGCACTCTAGAATCCTCTTCCTGTGAATCAGGCCAAGGAGGGACTTCACCTGAATTCACATCACATGCTTGCTTGTCTCTGTCCCTTTCTTTGCTCCACTTCCTTTCTTACAGATTTCTACTGAGAGACGGTCCTCAATAAACAACTTTCATAAGAATCCCCATCTCAGGCTCTGCTTCTAGGTAACACAACTTAGAACATGAATCTATGTCTGCGGTTGTCAAACTTTTGCGTTCATCAAAATCATTTGCAAGGCTGGTTAAAAACACAGATCACTGGGCCCCTTATCTCAGAATTTCTGATTGAGTAGGTCTGGGGTGTGGCCAGAGAATGCGCATTTCTAGCAAATTCCCAGGTAATGCTGATGTTCCTGGTATAGGTACCACATTTGGAGAATCATCGTCTTGGCGATTGCTAGGTGGTATGAGAAGTCTCTTCCTTACTTCATTCCTATGGCAAAACTATTTTGCCAAGTAGCCCTGCCTGAAATTCATGCTCAACTCTCTTTGGTTAGGAGGTTGAAGACTGAAGTATAAATGCAAATGTTATCCAGAAAAACATAACATATTATGTTTTATCCCTTACATTGGCTTTAGTATAGTATGGTTTACTTAGTCAGTTACCTGGCAGAGCTCCGAGAAAACAGGAAGGTTTTGACAGGGTAAAAAAAATCAAGAAAGTCCCATCACGGTATATTTCCAACTCACTTTAGTCACAGAATTCTTTCTTCAAACAAAAACTTCAGAGAAAGTCCAATATAGGACCCAAGTGGAAAGACTAAAGAAATCATTAGGGCTGACTGGTCTTCACACTGGCTGTGTTGGCTGGTTCAAGAGGTGGAGGATCTTTAGCTATTTCTGTTTGTTCCAGGCCTGCTCTGTGGCTGGTTCCATATGACAAGCTTATTTTGAGGAAATACACCAACCATATGATTTCACTGGGAAACCAGAGCCCTCATATTGTATTTCAAGATCTGCATATGATCATGTATTATGAAAGAAAACAGGATTTGGCTCCATTGTTTATATAAATGATGCTTAGTAAAATCCATGTTAGAGGAATACCAATGTCATTGGCCGTGTACAAATTTTTTGATGTTTTCCCTTCTGTGTATTTCATGGTCTTGCTTTTTGTTCCATTAAAAAAGTCTAGGGCATATGAAATGCTTAAGTAACCACACATTGCGGCCCGTGATGGCTCGGCTTTGATGAATGATGTGGGATTGCGCAGCTCATTGCAAAGTAATGCTTTTAACTTAAATCAAATCATTTTTAAGTGAACATGTTTTGCACATTTATGCTCCAGAGTTTGAAAAAGCTTTCTTCCTAGGAAACAGCACTTCTTCAGACACTCCCACCAGTGGGGGGTTGGGGGGTTGCCTCTCTGGCTCAGTCAAGGAGAGTGTTTACTTGCTTTGTCTTCAAACTGCTACAAGTTTAGGGCCCACAGGGCTGCTGTCTTCTTAATGAAGCGGTTAATGATGTGTGAATTATAGATCCTGACAACTCCTTTAATAAAAACAACAGGACTGCATCCATAGTATAGTGTGGCTGCTAAGTAATGACAGACTGTCTGCTTAACATAATGCAGTGTCTTTAAGTAAAGCGCCATTCTTGCATGGCGGCATTGAAAATTCCTAGTCAGTGAGGAGAAGAACAAGCATCCTGAAGAACACGTTGATGCACAGGACACTTCTTTTCCACTCAGCTGGGGCTTGGAGTGCAGGAGCCAGAGAAGTTTTAGAGACACAGTACAATCACGAATAAGCAGCTGTTTATACTCTTTGCTTTGTCGCCTTTGCTTTCCTGTGAGGTGCCCCTGATAGCAAAGGCCTGTATGATGGATGTTTTAATAGTCTAAAAGTTGCCCTCTTCTCCCCCTCCTCCTCACTGGAGCACAGGAATGCTGGCTTTCCAGTTGATTTCAAAGAACTAATTGTCTGCTCTGAATACCTACTGATGCTTGGATGGGATAATATGTGCGCCTGGACTTAGCCAGACAAGCGGTGCGGAGGCCCAGCTGTGGAGCCAGGCACATTCTGGTTGCTGACCTGGACAGTCAGAATGCATGAAAGCCAGGCTTGTGGGGAGCTGAAACACAAACCCAAACCTAAACAAAGCCTTTTCTCCATTTAATTTTAGGGTGGCCACTTTTAAGAAAAAGTGAATTCACTTTCAATCCCTCTGTAGGCACTGAATGTGGATTCACAGGCCAAAGCCCAATCTCTTTATCATTATCCCGGGGATGAGAAAATCCAAGTTCGTCTTGTTTAGTCAGGGGTAGTTTTCCTTTAAACAGTTAAAGGAACTGTTTGTCTAACCCTCACCATTTGAGGTGACAGATAGCAAAGCACAGCAAAGAGAATGGCATGCATTCACAAGCGCACACAAACCTTTCCGTTTGTTCCCAGAGCTGGGAGACCAGCCCAGCAACAAAATCACTGCACCGCTGAAAGGGTATTGACATGCAAATGAGGCTCGGGGCACCCTGCTTGGTTTCAGAAAAGCCCTGCTTGCCACGCTGGGAAAGGCTGCCTGATGGGACAGGGGCTCGCTATGCCTTCTTCTGAGGTTCTCTCAAGCTGGAAAAGCACCTCAAGGGCAAGGCCAGGATCAGCTCAGGTGAAGCTGAGTTTTGGGGAAGAGGAGGGGAGGGGAGGAGATTTTCAGGCAAGTCATTGCAATTAAAGGGTGAACAACTGTCCTGAAGACTGAGAGGAGATCTGGGATCCAGGATTTCTCAAACTGGGACAAGTTGTTCACTCTAGTTAAGAATGATTTGCTACCCTTAGCTTTCTCAGCTAGAAAGCAAACAGGAATCATTGTCCATTGTGGAAACAATAAAATCCACCGTGAATCTTGTTAAAAGTTGGATGTGGTTGCTCATGCTTGTAATCCCAGCCCTTTGGGAGGCCAAGGCAGGAAAGAATCACTTAAGGCCAGGAGTTTGAGACCAGACTGGGCAACACAGCAAGACCCTGTCTCTACAAAAAAAATTAAAATTAGCTGGGTGTAGTGGTACACATCTGTAGTCCCAGTTACTCGGGAGATTGAGGTGGGAGGATTGCTTGAGCCCAGGAGGTCAAGGCCTCAGTGAGTTATGTTTGTGTCATTGCACTCCAGCACAGATGACAAAGTAAGACCCTGTCTCAAAACAAAAACAAAAACAAAAACAACAGCAAAACAGGCAGGATGTGGGTGGCTCATGCCTGTAATCTTAATCCTAGCACTTTGGGAGGCAGAGGTGGGTGGATCACCCAAGGTCAGGAGTTCAAGACCAGTCTGACCAATAGGGTGAAACCCCATCTCTACTAAAAAATGCAAAAATTAGCCAGGTGTGGTGGTGCACACCTGTAATCCCAGCTAATTGGGAGGCTGAGGCAGAAGAATTGCTTGAACCCAGGAGGTGGAGGTTGTAGTGAGCCGAGATCGTGTCACTGCACTTGAGCCTGGGCAACAGAGCAAGACCCTATCTCTAAAAAGGAAAAAACAAAATCTCTTTATAATCTGCTATTTCTGCTATTTCTTTGTCCTCTTTCATTGATTTCCATATCTTAAACACATCTACTATAAGTAGCAAAATTAACTAGTTAGATTTTCTTTCTATTTTTTAGTCTCTGAGCTCCTCCCATGGGGAGAAGGCTAATAAATCAGGCGACTGTCTGTGGGAAACAAAGCACATAGAGCGTTCATTATAATTATTAGTGACCTACTATATGCTGGGTGTTAAGTTACAGCTTTCCTGTTTATTCATTTGCTGACCATTGTCAGTGGTCCTATGAAGTAGGTGATACTTTGCCTGTTGTGCAGGTGATCAAACAAGGAGCTGATAGGTTGAGTATGATTTTCATAAGTTTATACAAGTGGCGGATCTGAAACAAAACTCTTGATTCTCCATCCCCAAGTCCTGCGGTGCTCCTCAGAACATCACATTGTGTCTTAAAGCATTATTGGCAATTGGTGTAAGGAATATCTGAATAATACTGAGCCAGACAGTTTACAGGTTTTAAAACAATAATGTCATTCATCAAATTCTACATTTTGCATAATTATGATCAAATTAATACATGAGTGTTGTAAAATCATTAATATAGCTATGAATATAAAATGAAAGAAAAAAAGTTTCCCTACTCAATCTCTCTCAGCTCCCCAGTCCCTGGAGGCAACCACAGCTATCAGTTTCTTGTATAACTTTATGGAGACTTCCACATATATAAATATTATCTCCCTGTCATGTCAGTACATAGTACGCAAAGAACTTTTTATTTTTATTTTTTTAGCAACTGGGCTGCACCTCAATCAGATAGTGGTATTCTGACACAGGAATGTATCACTCAATTCAAACAGTTTCCTATTAAGGATATTGAGGAAGTTTTCATTTTTTTTCTGTTACAAACTATACTATGATGAATATTCTTGTACACATATTTGTGCTGTTTTTGGGGTATATCTGAAAGGTAAATGTCTAGAAGAGGTGCGGACATTTAAAATTTTGTTAGGTATTGCCAACAATTTGTTCAAACGCGTTAATTTTTATGCTAACCAACAAAGTAGGAGAGTTCTTGTTTTTATTTCTCATCCTGGAAAACACTGAATGTTAGAAAATGTTCTACCGTATCGGTCAGTCTAGTAGCTAAAAAGCCCTCCAATTTCATTGTTGTTTTACTTGCATTTATTTATGTGGGCACTTGAGTATCTTTATATATGTTTATTTGGGCATCGGTATTATCTTTCAATAAATTCGTGCCTGTGCCTGGTACTGTGGTAAGTGCCAGGAATACAAAGATGTACAGGATAAGATGCTTTTCTTTAGGGAACTCATGGTCTATCAGACACATAAACAAAAACTGCAGTGAAGTATTATAGACACCACAGAAGAGGTTCATACAGAACACGAGAGAGTCCAAAGAACCATGTGGGCAATTCTACTACGATAGGTCAAGGCTACAGGTCAAAGGTCACGGGGGAGCTGACCCTTGAATGGGACACAGTGGGAAAAAAATGAATTTTAGAGATGGGGAGGCTGAAGTCCTGGCTATGTTACTTATTGTGTTATCTTGGGGAATTTCTGTGACCTCCCTGACCTTCAGTTCCTTCACCTGTAAAATGGGGATTACGCTTCCTAAATCACATTGTTAGGAGGATTACATGAGGGAATGCTGATGTGTCAGTCACTGCTCCACGTGAATTTTGTTGTTAAGAAAAAAAATCTTCTTGTTCATTGACTAGCTTTTCTTACATCCAAGTGATAGTACTTCCACCCTCATCCAATTTTGAATTTTCAAATACGAATTGGTAAGTACAGGGACTTCAGAGCATACCCTTGCTCCTTTGTGGTAATGTCCTTAAATCACATAACTGCTGTTATTGTTTGTTTGTTTGTTTTTTAGATGGAATCTCACTCTGTCACCCAGGCTGGAGTGCAGTGGCACGATCTTGGCTCACTGCAACCTCTGCCTCCCGGGTTCAAGGGATTCTCCTTCCTCAGCCTCCCGAGTAGCTGGGATTATAGGCATGTGCCACCAGGCCCGGCTAATTTTTGTATTTTTAGTAGAGACAGCATTTCACCATGTTGGCCAGGCTGGTTTCGAACCACTGACCTCAAGTGATCTGCCCGCCTTGGCCTCCCAAAGTGCTGGGATTATGGGCATGAACCATTGTGCCAGGCCAACTGCTATTATTGTTATGTAATGCAGCTGACTTATGTTTCCATAGTTAAAGACAATAATTACTTCCTGATAGAAATGGCTTATGAAACTGTTGAAAGAATGCTTAATGCCAACTGGAAGATAAGAGGAGACCAAATTCCGAGTTGTGATTTGGAGAGAAGTGTGGTTGAAGCCATGTCTGTGCACTTGTGAGAAGCTAGAACATCTTCAGTACCAGCAGTGCCTTGATGCTCTCCATCAAAGATTGGGAACCATTTAGGATTTCCCAGTATCAAGTGAAGTGTTCAGATATGCTGAAAGCAGACCAAGAATCTTGCAAATGACATTACTCTTTTAGTTGCCATTTTAATTTAACACAGATTTACTGAATTGCTTACCAAAAGGAACAGTTACTCTTTGGGAAGGCTCCTGGGAGACATTGGGGTCCAAGAACTTTGCCTTTATGACTGGAAAGCAGCAGGTTTAATCGTTTTAAACAAACATCATTCATTAAAATAAACAACTATCATTTGTGAAAATATTTGTGTATTCTGTTTTCCTTAAGAGAGCATGAATGGATTTATACACTTTGAATGTCTCCCAGTGGATTTTGATACTTGAGAAAATCCACTTGGTCATTTGCTGATGTATATAAGATGTTTGCAAATGGGCAGTTTTTACATGCAGGCTGCCAAAACTACCTGTGGATAACAAAAAGCTCATGTCAAGAAGAGTCTGTTGCTTTCACACTCTGAATGGTCAGTTCTGAGGTCACATGTGGGCAGGCCTATGCTATACTTACCACTTGTGTGCCCTAACCAAGAGTGTAGTGTAGCCAATGTGTGGTTTGCCCTAAATATAGCCAAGTTCCTATAATATTTAAGAGACAATAACCTGCAGGGAACACAAGCACTTTTCTTCAAAATCAGTCATCCAAAGCCTCCAACCTAGAGCTCAAGGTGGGCTGAAAGTGGCGGAGTAACTTCCCCAATGCTCGTTGCCTTCCCATAAAGAGGAAGGCCTTTAGAAGCCCAAAGTAATGACAAATTCAGGTGACTTTTTTAGGTCTTCTCTCCATGTCATTTTTATCGAGGTGTAGCATGCATATAGTAACCTGCACAAATCTTAAGTTTAGATTGATGAATTGATATCTGTCTCTCATGTGATTTGAAATAAAACTTGAGTGCAAGCTGTAAAACACAAGTTTTGCAGGTATTTTGAAATGAAAAGGATTTCTTTTTATATTTTCTGATTGCTAATTCTAGATAAGTTAATTAAAGCTAAGCTTATCTCTCTTCCTCTCTGTGTGTTTGCTTTTCGTGTCTCAAGCACCAGGCTGGTCTGACTCTGTTTAGTATAGCCCTAAGAACAAGAGAGGGAAGATTGTCTTCCCTTAGTGGTTCCAGAGGGCGTGCTCTTGTACCCATGGGAGCTCAAAAGAGAAAATCAGGCTGAAAAAATCTCTGAAAATCTTGGCAATGTGTTTGAGGTGCTCTTAGGCAGTGCTTATTGAAAGCTACAGAAATTGTGACTCTGGGTTTGAAGCAATCAGTAAATCAAATGTAACATCTAAGGTAATTTTAGAGCATTCCCTGGGAAACGTGGCTCATTCAGTTACTCCTCTATCACTTAAAACAGAGTTCTTTGTCTTTGGTGTTGATGAGTAGGTATAAAAGCAAATCCAGAGCAAACTGTCAGATAAAGCAAACTCAATTCTCGTCCTATAATGACAAGGTCGTGCACCACATAGAACTGCTTTTAGATTGGCTTTGAGTAAACTCAGATGAAGAAAAATTTGTATTGGTAAAAAAAAGACTGAGAAAAAACACCTCCCACCTCACCTGAGAATACACAGGGATGAGAAGGCGTCTGGCTCTGGCAGGGACACTAGCAAATAGCTGTTTCCATAATGACTTCTTTACATTATTGAATACAATGGGAACTTTAAGGGCGACTGCAATAACAGTTTCTCATAAAAAATTAACAAAGAATTTATGGAAATGTAGGAAAAGTCCCAAAGCAATTAGCTTAGATTTCTCTAGAGTCTGAGAAAAGCCTGGATAATTGCATGCAGAAACTGCATAAAGTGGCTATTTTCATTATCGCTGGATACAGAAAGTCCATTTTCATCACAATGGGATATAATGATGTTAAAGCTAACAGGGAGATATGTTTAAAAAGGTTACAACACAGTTTACCAAATGGTTTGATTTATGTAACTTTGGAGATACACACTTAAGATTAGTGTTAAGGGGACTGGAGAGGTTACCCTTGAAATTTCTAAAGACTTCTATATGTTAGGAAAATATATTACAGTTTCTGAAAGCTAATTGTACATTACCACTAGGATGCACAAGAATGAATTTAATTTGTCTCAGAATTGAAAGCTGAATTGTACTACAAGCTGGCACATGAATATCCATTCTGACTGACTCTCTTGTAAATTGGCTATTATGTATGTTTATAGGTGCACCTAGGGCTGGGGTCCTCTCCCTGAATGTCTCAGAAACTCTGAGCTTCTGGCACCCTAAGGAAGCAGAGGCAACATTCTGAAAACCTGCAGAGTCTTTACTAGGCCTAAAAAGAAATTAGACATCATTATGTAAATGTCACTATTTTCAGTAAAATAAAATAAAACGAAGCGCATCATCTTTTCTTGTGATGTTCATTCACGAGCACTGGCAGTTTAATGACTCTTCCCAAGTCCAAGAAAGCCATCTTCTCCCTGGCTGTCTGTAAAGAAATGGGGAAAGAGACATAATACAGTGAGCTTTTATCAGCCCCCAGTGTCCTCTGCAATGCCACAGACACGTACAGATCTGGGTATCCTTTTCTATCTATAAAGAGCTGGAGTTAAGGCTGTGCCTGGGATTTGAATGATTCTTGAAACCATTAAATAGATTCTTGCTCTGAAGCCCACAGAATATTAATAACTTTTGTTAGCTGCAGTGTCAAAAGGATCATACAGTCTCAATCTTATTTGGTAAACACTCACTGTTTAAAAAAAAAAAAAAAAGAAAGAAAGAAGAAAGAGATTATTTAAGTGGTTCCAACAAAAGCCTCAGCAGAGGTCCTACTCTGAATGGACACTGCTGCCTGGGGACAAATGTCAACACAGTTCAAGCTTTGTTAAAAGGACTGAAAGGATCCGCAAGCCTGCACATGGGCACGCTTATGACCAGCATTAAGAAAATCAATCTAAAATAACAACACCACATTCACGTCCCAACCTGGCCCATACACTCCCAGCAGATGTGACAATCATATTTTGACAGTTCAGATAGCTGATAACGGATGGCAAAAGAAATTTCTATTTGACATGGGACCTGAGTTTACACAATTACAGCCCTTCTGTTTGTCTGGGGCACATTAAGGACGCAAAAAGTGGAGAGAACGAACAGAAGCCAGTATCTTGGTATAATCAATGCAAAGCGATATAAACCCCATCAGGATCATTCCAGTCTACTTTCGATTTTTATTTCCTTCTGCATTTAATAGTAGCCCAAAGAATAAATTGCGATTCCTGCAGTCCTCCTTGTTTCCCAGTCTGCCATCTTTTTGCTAGGCTCTTTGTCATTTCAAATACATTTTTTTTAAGCACATCATTCACCTGGCTAATGAAAGAAAGGAAGGAAGAATGAATAGAAAGCTTTGTTGTAAATGGAACTGGCATTTCACTCAGGCATTCTGAGCAGCTCTGACATTCAACACCCTTGTTCCTGAAACTCCTGGACATCTCCCATTCAGGCAGGTCAAATAAAGCTGTTCCTAGGGGGATAGTTTAAAACTACTTGTAACATGTTTTGATTTACAGATTATCAATTCTGCTGAGCAACAGAGGGACATATTTGGGAGTCACATAAACAAATATATTCAGCGTTGCTGTGGATTAACCTAAAGTGACACATTTATTTAAAAATCTGCCTACTACTTGTCCTCATTGATTAAATGCCCTTAAGAAAGTAAGTCTGATGAAATGAAAGCCATTAAGATGCAGCACACCTCCTCTGCTCCTTTTGATGGTTGACACATTCCCTGGAGTGGGAGATTGGACGGCTGATAAGCTAACACTGAATTATAAGCACTTTGTGGAATGTCACTGGCAAATGAAAGATCTACTGTTTTGCTTGCAAAGCAACCGTATGCCTTAACAGCACAAAAATGGACACGTTGCAGAATTATTTCATCCTCTGTGCTTAGAATATAAACGAATGTGTACACCGTGCGTGCATTTTCACAGTAGAGATCAGCTCATAGCCAGCTAGGCTTGTTTCTGGCTGCAGTACCATTGATCATGAAAATAGAAGGGCCTGCCAAGGACTTTGTCAACGTTGTCAGGACTCCAACAAGCATTGGTTGATTTTGCTGTTGGCTGTTGTTACCTGAGCTTTCATAGTTTTGGAGAGGGGAATGTATAGGGGCATGGGAGTGTGTTTGTGGTGAAACTGAAGCATGGAGAGGTTAAACGGAAAACCTTTTTTTTTTTTTTTTTTTTTTTTTTTTAGGAATTAGAGGTGGAAACAACATTCGAAGTGTAGAGGATAGGATGCCAACGTGGAGTTCATGTCATGCGTTTCCTTACTAGCCTTATGGCTTCGAGAAAATCACTTCAATTTGTTGAGTGTCCAGTTTCTTAAGCTGAAAAATGGAGCTAATAATGTTTCTTTTTTATTGGATTGTGGAGAGGATAGTGGGGGATAGTGTACAAGGATGTGCTTTGTAAACAGTTCAACACCGTATAAACATCAGAGGTCATCACTAACCACAATGAACTAGAGCACCAGGTGTTTGCTCCAAGTGGCGGACACTCCCACTGAGAGGCAGTGGGTCCCGAGGACACTCCCACTGAGGGGCAGTGGGTCTCCCCCCAGCGTTGGCCTCCCTGCCGTGTCCTAGTTCTCCTGCCTGGTGTCAGGCAGAATCACCGTGGATCTCCTTTGCAGACTATTCAAGGCCCTAACAGAAACACGGAGAAGATCTGAAATATAGTTTAGACCTCAATCTGAATGATGTAATGATGTTTAAGATTCGCAGTAATCACACTGTCTGAAATGAAAATAAAGGGACCCTGAAGTGCAGTGAAACACTAGTAAATTTTGGAATTGCTTTGAAACTAAATTGGTGATAAGACTTGAGGAATAGTCAAACTACTTTTTTGTTGCCGTTTGTCTTTATGAGCAACAAAAATAAAAATAAAATCTTTAGTGAAAAGTTAATTTAAGGCTGGCCAGTGGCTCACACTTGTAATACCAGTACTGTGGAAGGTCAAGACAGGAGGATTGCTTGAGCCAGGAATTCAAGACCAGCCTGAGCAAAACAGCAAGGCTTCATTTCTACAAAAAATTTAAAAAGTTAGCCAGTAGCTGGGCATGGTGAAGCGTGCCTGTAGTGCTAGCTACTGGGAGGCTGAGACAGGAGGATTGCTTCAGCCTAGGAGTTTGAGGCTACAGTGAGCTGTGATTACACCACTGCACTCCAGCCTGGGTGACAGAGCAAGATCATGTCTTAAAAAAATAGTTATTTTAGGTCTATCCACATAAATATTAATTTTCCTTCAAACCTTTCTCTTGGGTTTTGCCCATTAGGCACAGGCTTTATTTTTTTCACCCAAAAGCTGTTTTGATAGCATTATTTGGTCCAAAACATCTGTGATTTGGATCAGGAAGAATTTGGGGCTGAGCTGACCCGTGTCCATATTACTATGGCTCTCATGAGGCTTTCTCTCTGAGGCTGATTCTGGAGAGGGCTCCAGCTGTCCTTTGCCAGTCTGAACTCAAGGTGGGGGTAGTACAACCAGTCCTGTTTAACCCCCTGCCATGTGGTAGCCATAAAATGAATTTGGCTCTGGTTTTTGCTTAGCCACTGCTAGCTGTGTTGCCCTGGATTTAGCTCTTCAAATTCTCTCATAATAATAATGATGCTACTAACTAGGATAATACAAGAACAATGATGATGACTCGTAATTACTGAGTGCTTCTCATGTGCCGAACATTTTTATAAGGGTTAATATGTTGTATCTAAGGCCGGGCGTGGTGGCTCACGCCTGTAATCCCAGCACTTTGGGAGGGCAAAGCTGGCGGATCACGAAGCCAGGAGTTCGAGATCAGCCTGGCCAACATGGTGAAACCCTGTCTCTACTAAAAATACAAAAATTAGCAGGGCGTGGTGGCATGTGCCTGTAATCCCAGCTACTTAGAAGGCTGAGGCAGGAGAATTGCTTGAACCCGGGAGGCAGAGGTTGCAGTGAGCCGAGACTGAGCCACTGCACTCTAGCCTGGGACAGAGTGAGACTCCGTCTAAAAAAAAAGTTAATAGAATTATCCTAGGAAGCTGACATAGTGGGTACTGTTATCACATCTGTGGTACCAGTTCGAATTCCTCCCTCAGATTCCATATCTGGTAGATTTGAAAAGAGGGATCAAACCCAAGGCTGGGTGACTGAATCCTGAGCTACATCCACCTTGCTCACCTCACTGGGCTGTGGAGAAGATTAAATGTGATCGTGCCTGTGAAATCATTTTTTAAAACATTTATTTATTTATTTAATAATTGTACTAGTGGCTGGGTGTGGTGGTTTACAACTGTAATCCCAGCACTTCGGAAGGCTGAGGCAGGCGGATTACTTGAGGTCAGCAGTTCGAACCCACCTGGCCAACATGGTGAAACCTCGTCTCTACTAAAAGTACAAAAATTAGATGAGTGTGGTGGTGCACATCTGTAATCCCAGTTACTCAGGTGGCTGAGGCATGAGAATCTCTTGAACCAAGGAGATGGAGGCTGCAGTGAGTGAGATCATATCATATCACTGCACTCCAACTTGGATGGCAGCAGGGGAGACTCTGTCTCAAAATAAAAGATAAAAATAAATTTCAAAAATTGTTTTAGCAAACCATTTCTTATGAAAAACTTTGAAATCCCAAAAGGAAGGAAAAACCACTTATAACTCTATTGCTTTTTATAAAAAGATGTAAAGTCAAAAGTCCAAATCCCTTCCTACACCTCCCACCCCATCCCTCAGAGATAAACTCTAGTTAATCGCTGTTTTGTGTGTACTTCCAGATCTTTTTCCGACGAAAGTTCGTTGAAGAGTAGCACACTCCAAAATCCAAGTGTGAGCCTGATTTGCTGCTGCTGCGGCATGAAGGTCACAGGCTGTCCTTGACCATCCGGCGTGTCAATTTCAGGATGCTCTGGCTGGCTTGATCTGTGTGATGCTTCTGCAAGACCGTCTGTGTGTGTCGAGGGACCGATGGCCCCCAGCTGGCCCGTGTGCTGGGGAACGTGCTCTGAGTCCCAGAATGTGTCTCTTTGCCTCTTTCTTTCTTCCTCTCTCTCTTCCTTGCCTGCTGACCCTCTTGTTTTAGATTGTCCCCTATCTTGACGTCAGCAGAAAACATTCTGAAGTGAAAGTGACTGGTGGGAAGAGGAGAAGGGGAAGAGAAAAAATTATCAATGTTCTATTGCTATTTTTAGCTGCTGAGACTCCCTTCCCTTGATTTAGCTAAGTGCTTTGGGGCAGAACCAGCCACCACACTTGGTAGCCTCAGCAGATGTCCTATTGCTCCCAAGGGAATAAACCAGATACCTGGAAGGAAGGGGAGACCTTGGAACTTTATAGGAATTGATGAATAGGTGGAAGAATGAGCTCATGTTTATTCTCCAAGTACCTGGTGAAACCCCTGCCCAAGCTCAGATCCCGGGCATAGAGCTCACCCTGGGCTTCTCCTGGCTGAAAAGCCCTGAGTGACAGTGGAGCTAGTGGCAGCAAGACTGATTTTCAAAGGATAAGTCCAGTGAATTTACTTGGTCAGATGGGGAGAACCAGTAGCAGATATTTCTGCTGTTAGGGCCATTTTGTGCTGAAGATTGTAAGGCATTCCATGGAATTCAGAGCAGCCCAGTGGGCTTTCTGGACACCCAGAGCAACACTGCCTCCAACGTGGTCCAGGCGTCCTATCCATCTGGAAAACACAGTTTCTTTTTCAGAATAATTGTTTAAGTCAATACCGAATAGAGGAAATTGTAGTGACAGGACCTGTATACTTGATGTACACATCTTCTGCTCTTCACCTCTTTTTTCTTTTTTTTGAGACAGAGTTTCACTATTGTTGCCCAGGCTGGAGTGCAATGGCGTGATCTCGCCTCACTGCAACCTCCGCCTCCCAGGTTCAAGCGATTCTCCTTCCTCAGCCTCTCAAGTAGCTGGGATTAAGGAGGTAGAAATTCCACTAAGAGAGGTTAGTCACTCGTGGCATCGTAACCATGAGAGGGAATCTATGAGTGGTTTATCAATGTCAGAAGGAGCCAGAGATCGAATTACAGCTTAATATGCACAGTTGGGTGTATTTTATTATTTATAACACATGCTTCATTTTTAACACTCCTCTGAATGCAATATCATTCTTCTGATGGGTCTCCCATCCTGAACCCCTCCCTTGCCCAACCTCCATCATTTAAAATACTGTGAACTGTTGCTGTCAGGCAGGCTAGTGCACATGGAGCCAGGGATATCTGGTTTCATTTTGGCTTTTTGTTTTAAAGAAGTCAAGTCTAGGTCTCTCAGCTGCGTATTCCAAAAGCTTCATGAATTGAAATGAAGAAAAAATATTCTATTTTTGCATTAGTATATAAAAAAAAAAAGAGCTCGTGCTTACCTAGGAGATTCAAAAAACAAAAATAATAGACTCATTCAAAACTATCTGTGACTCTCTGGGAGACATTGTGCTAGGCATTTGGGATACAGACATAAGGAGTTAGACAGGGATCTGCCCTCATGGAGCTTACATTCTTGTTAGGCAAAAAGCAAGATAATTATAGATCACAACTGAATGCTATGACCGAAAAACAGTAACTCTGTATGATAGAAAATCAGGGCCAGGCAGAGGAAGCGGCAGCTGTCCAGTGACTCTCCACACAGGGAGGGGGCAATTAAGCTGGTTGGGGCAGAGATGTTAATTTTCAGATCCCTGTTAGACCATTTATAAATTCTGTTGGCAGGTCTCGAGCAGCTCATCATTGTAACATGGACAATGAGCAGGTTGCAGGAGGGTCACATGGAGAGTTTCCCCTGAAGATCTACTGGTTTGCTAGAGCTGCCATCACAAAGTACCACAGACTGGGTGGCTTCAGCAACAGAAATTTATTTTATCATAGTTCTGGAGGCTGAGAAGCCTGATATCGAGGTATTGGCAGGGCTAGTTTTTGGTGAGGCTTCTCTTCGTTGCTGTAGATGGCTGTCTTTTCCCTGGATCTTTATATGTCACCGTTTGTGCACGCGCAAGTCTGTGTCCAGATTTCCTTTTCTTCTAAGGGCAACAGTCATATTGGGTTAGGGCCTAACTTAGCGACCCTATTTTAACTTAATTACCTCTTTGAAGACCTTATTATCTTCAAATACAGCTACATTTTGAGATACAGGGGGTGAGGACCTCAACTATGACTTTTGAAGGAACAAAACTGAGCCCTGCAGGAGGGGAAAAGAAGAATGTCTGCCTTTCTGAGAATGGTTGTAGATTTTTGTAGGGATGCAGTTTGGGAACGCTATCTTATCCTCTAAGTATCTTGTAATGTGCTGCACCTTGTGTCCAAGAAAAATGACCATCAGATGACACATTCAGGGACCATTTTGCATTCTTCAAGTAGACTGGGCATCAGTGGGTAGGTCCTGTCACCGGTGAGCCTCCTAGGAACCTTGGACTGGGCTGCAGATGTTTTTTCTTTAAGGAAAGTTTTACATCTGTCATTCAAAATGGGAAGTTGATGTGACTACCAATTCTGAAAGGTGCTGCCAAACTTTCTGTATCTAACTGAATATATATTAAAATTACCAAGCTAAATCATTAGAAAAAGAACACCTACTTTAAAAATTTCTGTTGATACATTCATAATTTTGTACCACAAAAGGAAATCAATTGACAATTGATTGAAACCTATATGGTCAGCACTCTGCTAAGGGGGAACTAGAAACACACAAATTGATTTATTTTTTCTTTCACTCAGCAAATATTGAGTCTTTGCTGTAGGTTTGATCTACCATGTCCATTTTAGAAAACCGGAAATTAAAGCCAGAAATTATCTGGCTAAAGATAATTCAAGCATGATCTGAGTTCACTAACTGTGGTGGAGGTGGATATTAAAGTAAGCAAAATGGGCCAGACTCGGTGGCTCATGCCTATAATCCCAGCACTTTGGGAGGCCAAGGTGGTCCAATCACAAGGTCAGGAGTTCGAGACCAGCCTGGCCAACATGGTGAAACCCCATCTCTACTAAAAATACAAAAATTAGCCAAGCATGGTGGCGGGCGCCTGTAGTTCCAGCTTCTCAAGAGGCTGAGGCAGGAGAATCATTTGAACCCGGGAGGCGGAGGTTGCAGTGAGCCAAGATGGTGCCACTGCATTCCAGCCTGGTTGGCAGAGCAAGACTCCATCTCAAAAACAAACAAACAAACCAATTAAAACAATGTGACACCTGAGTAGAGTAAGTGCAGATGCAGGCATGATCTGTGTTTATCCAATTTGTTCCATATGCTTTTTATTGTAAAATTCCTCTACAAACCACTGTGCTGGGGGCGTAGTAGAGATAAGACAGGAAAGGTCTGGGATATCACATAACTCAGAGAAGTTTTCCTGAAAGAGGAATCCCCAAGAATGAGATTGAGAGGGATGTGTAGTTAGCATCTACACAGAACAAAGGAGATGGTAAGCATGGAGCAGCAAGTTGTGAGGAGCTGGGAAAGGAGTTAGAAGAAGAGTGGCTACAGAAAGGGATACTGGCTCCCATGGAGTTTCTGGGCAGAACCTGTGAGTCTGTGTGGTTCTCTTAGTAGACTCGATTAATAAGTATGTATCAAGGAATCAAAGAAAATGGCCAGGTCTTTGTTTTACAAAGACACTCACATGAACATATTCAAACTGATACTCCCAAACTTGCTCTTACTCTACTCAGGTGTCACATTGTCTTTTTTTTTTTTTTTTTTTTTGAGGTGGAGTCTCGCTCTGTTGCCCAGGCTGGAGTGTAGTGGCACGATCTTGGCTCACTGCAACCTCCGCCTCTGGGATTCAAGTGATTCTCTTGCATCAGCCTCCTGAGTAGCTGGAATTACAGGTGTGCACGTCCACACCTGGCTAATTTTTGTATTTTTAGTAGAGATGGGGTTTCACCATGTTGACCAGGCTAGTCTCAAATTCCTGAACTCAAGTGATCTACCCACCTTGGCCTCCCAAAGTGCTGAGATTACAGGGATGAGCCACTGCCCCCTGTCACATTGTCTTAATTGTTTACTTACATATCCACTTCCCACTTTTAGTCTGTGCTTTTCTGTAGTGCCAAAAGTGAAACCCATTGAATGCTTAATAAACATTTGTCAAATGAATGAATGAATCAATTTGGAATTTCTTGGAAAGCTTTTCTTTGTGTGGGTTCTTTCAGAATTTGTAGTAATTACACACACACACACACACACACACACACACACACATATATACCCATATATTGCATTATTTTGTATTTTTTAAGAGACTGGTTCTCATTATATTGTCCATGTGGGAGTGCAGTGGCCATTCACAGGTGTAATCACAGTGCACTACAGCCTCAAACTCCTGAGCTCAAGCCATCCTCCTGTCTTAGCCTCCTAAGTAGCAGGGACTACAGGCATGTGCCACTATGCCTGGCCAATATATTTTTGAATTAGATTAAAAATGCATCCCTAAATTGTGGCACACAATAGTATCTAGATAGAGTTCTAAAGTACATTTGGATGCATGCATGACAAGCGCCATCCATTAAAAAGGTTTTGGAAGGTATCTTTTATGCATTGTCTAAATGGAAGACTACTAAAAATGCATGAGAAAGAGAATGAGAGCACAAGTGAGAGTGAATTGAACTTAGCATTTGGAAAAAAAATGAGCACCTTGACCACATTCATCAATTGTACCAAGATATTGTTCAGGCCTTGCAGAGATGGGAACACAGAGTACTGTGGACTGTTAGTATTCCCAAGTGTCAGAGTTCCCTGAAATGCTTCTCTGTCATATTTGTGGGCTCACATAAAATCAATAGAAGTTCCAGGAGAGTCAGGAAAATATGTGAGGATAACTTCTGGTTTCAGGGGATTTCAACTGATTCTAAGAAATTTGGACAAAAGACCAGTGAGAATCGCTTAGCAAAACAAAAACCGCTTTTGGGATGAATTGTAACTAAACGAACGGGAAGCACCAATAATTATTCCTATGTTGAAATTAATAGTATCTGGAGACAAAGTGATAGAAGATGAAATATGTACACTGGAAATCCATAATATAAAGTTTATTTAACCTTTATAAAATCATCTTATTCAACAATAAGGGGTAATTAAATTATGATACATCCTTATGATAGATTACCTGATAGCCATTAAATATTATATATTTTTAAAATTTTAAAGCTGTGAAAAACACTTGTGATGCAATAAACTGAAAAGTAGGTTGCAAAAATATATAAATATTAAAAACACAGTTGTGTAAAAATATGTATAGGAGAAAGATCAAAGGCCTGGCTGCCAGAATGTTAACTGTGATATTTTCATGTATATATATATGTAATGTGCATGGGGGAGCTATGGTCAGTAGTTTTTCTACATAGCTATTTTCTTATATTTTCCATGCCTTAAAAAAATTTATTTTAGGCTGGGCATGGTGGCTCATGCCTGTAATCCCAGCACTTTGGGAGGCCAAGGCAGGTGGATTACAAGGTTAGGAGTTTAAGACCAGCCTGGCCAACATGGTGAAACCCATCTCCATTAAAAACACAAAAATTATCCAGGTGTGGTGAGGCACACCTGTAGTCTCAGCTACTCAGGAGGCTGAGGCAGGAGAATTGCTTGAACCCAGGAAGCAGAGGTTGCAGTGAGCCCAGATTGCGCCACTGCATTCCAGCCTGGGTGACAGAGTGAGACTCTGTTTCAAAAACAAAAACAAAAACAAATTTCTTTTAAATTATGAAAATTTCAAAGAAATAGATAAGACTGGAAATCATGGAAATGATACTTATGCACCCATCACAAAGATTAAACAGATGCTGATAATAGGCCGTGTTTGCTTCTGGTCTCTCCTTAAAACATACAAGAAATTTGACATTATAGGTAACAACTTTAGTCTCACTCCTCTCTCCTATTCCCCCACCCCCACTTTGTAGAAGTAATCATGGTTTTTTTCTTTTGGTACATGTTTGCCTAAAATAAACATTGCATCTCCCAGATATTGCCATTTGAGTAAATTCTGGCCAGTGGAAGTGGAATTAAAGTAGAAGTTATATGTACAACATCCTGGAAGATTCCCTAAAGAAAGAAGGGCCCCTTCTCTTTCCTCTTCCTTCTTCACTCTGGCTAGAGTGGGGCTATCATGGCAGGAGCTCTTTTGGACCACTAGGTAGAAGCTATGGGCTATGGATGGTGGAACTACGAGACAGAAACATTCTGTTTTCTTCATGCCTGCAGAGTTGCCATCTCAACTTAAGCAACTTACCTAGACTTCTATTTGACAAATCTAATTCCAATGTATTTATGCCACTATCACTAAATTTGTCACTGGTAGCCTAAGTTAACCCATATACTGTGCATCGTTCTGAAATATGTCTTGCATTTTTTAACACATACGTATGTATCCTAAATAATATATAATATGTGTTAATATTATAACTAAATATTATACTGTACATATCCTTTTGTAATTTGCTTTGTAAAAGATATAACAAGATGTTTTTCATAATCATTTGTGTTGATATCTGTAGATACAGCTCACTAATTTTGACTGTTATATATTATTCTACAGTTTATGTCTATCCCCCTTGAGGAATATATAGATTGGTTTCACTTTTTTATTATTATAAAAAGTGCTATAACAAACATCTTTGTACATGGTTTGTTGTGTAAAATGGTGAGTTTCTCGAAGGTGGATACCTAGTGGTGGAGTTTCTGGGTTAAAGAGTACACATGGCCAGGCTTTGTGGCTCATGTCTGTAATCTCAGCACTTTGGGAGGCTGAGGCGAGTGGATCACCTGAGGTCAAGAGTTCAAGACCAGCCTGACCAACATGGTGAAATCCCATCTCTACTAAAAATACAAAATTAGCCTGGCGTGGTGGTGCATTCCTGTAATCCCAGCTACTTAAGAGGCCGAGGCAGGAGAATCTCTTGAACCTGGGAGGTGGAGGTTGCAGTGAGCCGAGATTGCGCCACTGCACTCCAGCAATGGGTAACAAGAGTGAAACTCCATCTCAAGACAAAAAAGAAAAAAAAAAAAAAGAGTACACACATTTAAAAATTTTACTAGGTCTTACCAAAGTGGTTGTTCTAAAATCTGCTGTTTCCAGCAATATAAAAGAGTTTCTATTTCTTTTCATCCTGATTAACATTTGATATTATTGGGCTTTTCAGTTTTTGCTGATCTGATGAATATGAAATGGTGTTTTACAGTCATTTTCAATTTCTCCATTGTTCATGATGAAAATGTATCACCTTTATAATTAAGAAAGATAAATATTAAAACCTCTCCCAGCTTGAATCTCAAGATGTGCATTAAGTTGCTTCAGGGAGTCTAGACATGTATCAAGTATCAGTGGGGAATCTTTCTCATCCATATGGTTCTCTCTCTAAGCTCCTAGAGGCATCTAATCTATTATTCTAGAAGTGCTGTGTGCAGTAATACACAACAATAAACTTTTGTTCTGCTTAACACACTTTTTGTGAGAGTTTCAAAATCATAGTGCTGAAGCCAACTGAACTGGTGATTTCTGGGTGCCTTGCCACAAAATTGTCTTGTTCTGCTGCCATTGTAAGCAAGTCTCTTAGCTCCCTTGTGTTATCTACCCTTACAAAACATTGTGGAATGGAGAAGCATGGTTTTGCTTGATCCCCCTTCTCCCCGACAGTGTCTTCTGTGATTCTCTCCTCTTGGTGAATATCTGCCTTCCTTCTTCTGCTTCCAGAGTCATCTCCATCTTACCCACCTTCCCTTTTTCCTCCCTCTACTGATGGCCCTATCTTGATTCAGATTTCTATAGATCAGGGATCTGAGCCCAACTGACAGTTCATCATGCAAAACTGCTCTCTTGAGGTCATTGCTTTCTGAAGGCCTTTTGTACTTTATT